>NC_090447.1:205296326-205604484 GCF_031143425.1 Pleurodeles waltl
CTCACTGGACACTTTTTTGAGAGCAACTGTCTTTGGGGCCATCTTAAGCTCTAGGTTCGCAGTGGCACTAAGATGCAAAAGCAAAAAAGTTTGGTGCCTATGGATGGAAGTAACTGTAATTCCTTCTCTTTGGCAGTAAAGTGGGTGATGTGGGGTCTCTTCTCTTGTGCACCTAAAAACAACCAAGCAAGAAAAACATGTAGTTAGTGAAATGTGGTATTGTTGCAGGTTGAAAATAGTACAGAGAAATGCAATCTTAGTGCAGTTGGTTACTTATGTAGTATACCTATTTAATCAAACATTGTAAAGGCAATCTACAGCACCACACCATAGTAAAATACATTTCAAATCAGACAGCACAACAGGCATATCTAGTTATTTGCTTTATCTCCATCTTTTTTAAAGGAGACACATGAGACAGAGAGAGGTGCATGGGTAAGTGGAATACTCCTTTAAATAACCTGTGATGGCAAGGTGGTCCAGAGGAAATTGAATAATCATTAACAAAATGAATTATACTGTTGATGTGTCTGCCTTCGTCTGCAGCCAGGGTGTCTTGGAGGAAATTGAATTACACCTAAGAAACTGAATGCTGTAGTGCAGCTGTGCATTTTTGGTGAATGGATGGATGGTGGAATGGATCGAATGGATATGGATAGATGGATCGAGGCAAAATGCTGAATTAAATAAAAATTAAAACAAAATTAAAATAATATTACAAAAGGAAAAATAAAAAATTAAAATTAAAATTTAAAATAAAAAAAAATCAATAAAAATATCCTAAAAATTAAAAATTGTATTTTTATTTTCAAACTAAAATAGAAAAAAATACAAATAGAAACATAAACAAGTGATCAATAATTAACGGTGTTTGTATGTAAGCCTTTGTCAAAGACACACTGGCTACATGCACAAAATGGCTGGCCACATGGTCAAACAACAACAAGGAGCAAGGACGAGGAATGGAGAAGACACAGGCTGGATGGACAGAACGGCTGACAGAAAGCCACATGATGAAACAACAACAACAAGGAACAAGGAGGCATGGCAAACAAAGAACTCATGCAATCCTATGACAAAGGGACACTGGCTGCATGCATAAAATGGCTGCCAGCCAGATGGTCAAAAAAACAAGGAGCAGGAGAACAAAGGAGAACTTATGGACATCTATGGCAAAGGAACACTGGCTGCATGTACAAAATGACTGCCAGCCACACAGTCAGACAACAAGAACAAGGAGCAAGGAGAACAAAGAAGAACAAATGCAAGCCTATGGCAAAGGGACACTGGTTGCATGGACAAATTGACTGCCAGCTACATGGTCATGATCAAACAATAACTGCAAACAAGGAGGCATGGAGAACAAAGAACACATGCATGCCTATGGCAAGGGTTACTGGCTGGATGGAGAAAATGGCTGCCAGAAAGCCACATGGACAAACAACAACAACAAGGAGCAAGGAGGCATGGCAAACAAAGAACACATGCACGCTTATGGCACAGGAACAATGGCTGCATGCACAAAATGGCAGCCAGCCACATGGTCAAATAACAACAATGAGCAAGGAGAACAAAGAAGAACACATGCAAACCTATGGCAAAGGGACATTGGCTGCATGCATTAAACAGCTGCCAGCCACATGCTCAAACAGCATCTTCCTATGCCATCAAATGTGATTACGCTACAGCATATACATTTTTTGCCAAAAAAAGAAATGCAAACCATAGCCAACATTTTAAATGTATTCGCTGCTATTCCTGTCCTAAACGAAGATTTAAAAACATATAACACTGAAACATTTATTTCATGCACTGATGACTATTAGTACTGGTCTGATTGGCTAAATAGCCCTTTGTAAATCTAGGCCACATACTAAAATAATATTGCAGCTCTTACAAACATGTAAAAAAGGTACTGAGCTGTGAAACACTTTTCCTTTACCAAAGGAGAAAAATCAATGAAATGCAAAATAAATAATACCTAAGTCCTTGCTTAAACTCCAGCTCACCCAACACTATATAATTTTAAAACCCAAAATCAAATTAAAGTATAAAGAAATACTGGTACATGCCTAAGCAAACAAACACAACACCCTTTTGCAACAGTTTTTTAACTTACTTGTGTTATTCATAAAATCAAAGTCCTTATCCAAAGGTATATCTGGAGGTAAAGAAAGTGATCCTCCCACCTTGACATCCAAGTGAAAAATGACCAGGAGATGAACAAAGTACTGGGAGGAGCTTGCTGCACAGGAATAGAAAGTTGGAATCTCTGACACACTTCCTTTATATTTGGAAGAAAAAGGCTTCTCAATCTGAAAAACAAATTGCAGGGTCCATTGGGTAAAAAAATCTAGTCAAAATCTCTTTTTGACTAGATTTAGTAAAACATCTACTTCAGAAGTGAGTTAACACTCGCAAATGTCCCTATTTTGGCCACCAGTGTGGCTGGAAGCAACGTGAGCAAATGCGAAGTGTTGCATACTTGCTAGTGGCCTGGAAGTATCCTCACACTCACACTAGAGCAGCAAATCCCAATCTCATCAGCACAAACAAACTCTGCTTCATGTCAGAGGGAGGAACTCCGGAACTCCGTGCTGCTCCGCATAGTGCGAAGTGCCTGAATTCCGCAAACTCCACCGGCGGAGTGGAGTTCTAAGCCCAGGCCTAATATTTATCAAGTAGTTGCATCACTCTTGCACCACTCAAAGGAGCGCAAGGGTGACACAACTGCTAAATTAGATTAATCAAGCCATGCAAGGCCACTTTTGTGGCCCAAAGTGGATTGATAAATCTAGAGTATTGCAACACAGCACAAATCGCTGTATTACGTTACTCTCCCCCAGGGAGGTGTTCCATGGGTGGAGCATAGGTGTTCTCATGAATTTACCCATGGATGTTGCCACATTCCCAGATTTACCAATATTGGTAGACATGGGAAAGCATCAAAATACTTCACCTCCTCGGGTGAGGCCTAACAAGGAGAAATATCTTTATTTCTCCACATTATTTCCACTTTCTATGGAGAAAAAGCCTCAGATGATTGTTTTTGTGCAGGAAGGTGCCCTTTCCTGCACAAAGTCAGCCCTGCCCATAGTGTATGTACTTGTACACCATGGCGCATGGGTGTCTGCATTTGTGGTAGGCAACCAAACGGGCGCTAGCATGAGGGAATAACAGTATGTGCCGTATTATGTTAAATATGGCGCATTCCTGCCCTTTTTCTTTTATGTAGTGCAGCAAGGGGACTTGTTGCACTGTGTTACATAAAATATTGATTAATGTGCCCCTTGGTCCTTAGCTCTGGAACAGCTCCCTCACACTTGCCTCCTTAAAAAATATAATCCAACATGTAGCAGCTATAGCAAGCCTTCCACCTTTTAAGAATGATTAAATTCCATTTTGCATACATATGTACTAGATCAAGTCTCTTAGAGCATGAATCATGGGCATGATAAGCCAGAGCTGAAACAACTTCACTAGATACAGGTAGACATGAAATTTGAATTTTTTATTGTCACTTTTACTTACTAAAAATCTTAACTGAACAGAATATCCTTGTATATTTTAAAGAAAAGCAGTGTGCAGCTTACGTTTAATGTTGAGAATATGCCAGAATCGGTATTCTGTGAACATTCAGTTAGTCTTTTTCTGTATTGGTACTTTACCTAGAATTGTAGCTGGACTTTAATCAACACTACTAAAACAGTCAGATTTTATTGGGTGCTTTTATATTGAAGCTCTTGGTCTATAAGATATTCTTAGTGATGCTTTCATCCAAAATATACCTTATAATGATGATTCTGAGCAACAAAGAAACAGAATATCAAGGAAGTTAATTAAGAAAGAGTAGAGTGCAACCTCTTCATCCAAGCTTATCCAAGGTATTTGGCCACTGACTATGTCAGAAAGAAATTGTAAGGAAGTGGTTTATAAGTTGAGGTGGATTGGTGTCTAACACAAGTAATAAAGTCACTGTCTTGTTAGGACCAATCAACGGTTTCAGTAGTTTAAGTCTGAGATGAAGCCCTGGCAGCTGTGGCAATGAGCAGACAGGTTTAACTTACAGGAACTGTGAAAAGCAGTTAGAAGTAACAAAACACTTAAAAAGTTTAAAACACCACACAATAACAAACTGGGTTTACTTCATAGAAATAGAGCAACAAATATCTAATAGGTGGAACCAGAGATGCTAATTTCAAAAGTCTTAACTGGAAATAGTGCCAAAACGTGCCAAGTAGTAATTGTGGTCAATTGTCAAGGTAAGCTGGAACCTACGCACAATTTGAGGCTGACTGTGATGGAGCGTAGGCTTAATACACCAAGCAAATTGGCCCTACTCTGTCCTGGAAGTAGGAAATTCTAAAAAGGTTCTGTGTCCCAATGTTTTTTTCCAAGGAAATACTCATCTCAATGAAGGACCAAGCTGAATTCCATCTGACGGAGAGGAACTGCCTTTTAGATACTTTCTGCGGTTGGTCCCCGTGAAGGTCTGCAACAAGAATGTTTAAAACATTTTCATACTTCTTTTGGTGCCCAAACAACCAAAGAAATACTCTTCCAATCCCAATTGACATCAAGTGGAGCACTTAGAGATTCTCAGTGTGTCAGGCAGAAGCTAACAGCATAGTCAATCCCAGATCATGTTGCCACTGATCACCTCAAGTTCTACACAGGGATGTCCTCTTCAGCATTCTTATGTTCCTTAAGACAGCCTTATGATTTGTAAAGATGTTCCTGTCCTTGTAGTGCAATTGGAAGGAGGTCCAACCTTCTCAATTCCTTCTCACAAGACACAAATGCAGCAGGTTCTATCTGTCTGGCATCCTTTCACAAGTCCAGCAGTGGCTGATGGGGCATTCCCTTCATGTGTGGAACTAGCTAGTGTGCTGGGATAACTCCTGGGCACTCCCAGTGGAGTAAAAGACCTACTTTTTCATCAGTTCCTGATTGCCTTATTGCAAACAGACCCAAAATGTCATGTGATAGGTCATTTTCGTGTGGGAGAAAGTCTTTGGCTACACTAAACTTGTGTTCTTGGGGTTAGGGGTGTGTGTTGGAGTGTCATAGGGAAATGGCAACTGTCCTCCCACATCTAACACTAAAATCCAGATTGAAACAGGCATTGTACTGACAAGAAATCCTGAGACAGAAATCTGATAGTACAAAAGTAGGACAAGTGGTACACAAGAGTTGTCTTAGCATCCTGTTCTCTCCCTTTTAAATGTGCCCCAATTTTTTCATGTGGCTCAACAGACCTATACCGCAGGATTTTACAGTGTGGTATCAACATGATACCCACATCACCCACTCTGAAAATTCTGTAGACTTTTGATTAGTCATCCCTGCCCATTCAGGTGAGCCTATTCTTTGTTCCGGGGAGGCATTTCATACCTCTTTCACTCCTAGAGGCTTATGGTAATTAGCCTTATGACAGTTCAGGCAGGTAAAGGTTAATTTTCTAAACATTACTTTTCCTGAATGTTTAATTATAATTGGATTTTAATCATTATTTAAATTGAGGTCTATTTATTTTTCTAGCTTGTCCCATTCTCAAGATAACAGTACTAATATTTTAATCTGTACTCTGGTTTTCTACATAGGACAGCTAATCCTCCCAAAGTGAAATAGCTTTAAGGACCTTATTAAATTCCCACGTTTAAATCCTAAGCACTCTATCTTGTAGGCTGCAGACATTCCATAGGGCTGACTTACGAGTCTAAGAACCAACAAAATAAATTCAGTAAAAATTCAGGTTGACCAAGCAAAAAGGGGCATTTTCTCACAGAAATCAAAATCTAACAGCTGCAAACATATTGCATTCTTTGCGTCACATATACCATCTGCTGACTGAATCTTGAACAATCTACTTTTCCACAACAGCTTGTAGGCTGAGAACAAAAGTAAAAATGCTCAGGTCTTGAGGACCTGCTCCACAGTCCCAACAGTGATTTGCTGGTAATGATTTCATTTAGCCAATTTAAGTCCAAGGTGAATGCTATCAGCTGTAGCTATGGAAAACATGATGCTCAGATATGGTTGCTAACTGAGTTCTACTTGATAAACCTCTCTCCTCTGGAGGATGGTTATTGTATTGAACTTGTTTACTCTCTCAAACCACTTTTTCGACTTATGCTTGTTTGTTACAGTGGACAATTACTGAGATGTTGTACTTGTCTCCTGGGAGTCAGAGCAGCAAAAACATTCCATTCATTTTAGGGTCTTCACAATGAATTTTTTTATCTACAGGTAAAAATATAAAATAACAGGTTCTTCCCACCCAATAATCAGAAGTGCTTTATTGATGACATTTCTGAATATAGTGTATTGTGACCATTATCAACTTATGAGAAAGAGACCTGTAGCCAATATCACATTACAAAGTCAGTGTGAGGAATGCACATGGAAATATTAAAAAAGGTCTGCCACAATTTCCTTTCTCACATTGCAGCCTTGCTGGCTGCTCTATCTAGACCCCAAATGTCAATGCTGTACAAAATTACCTCACCTATTTTGGCTTGGAACATTATATCATATTGTTCCAAGATTTTATTGTCACGCTGCCCTACACATTTCTCAATCACTGAAAAGGTGGGAATCACATTTTTTATTGCATTCTAAAAGTGTGGTTCCTAGTGAAAAATTCCTGTGATCCTCATTCCAAGCCACACGTACAGAGTGACATCTTTCAAGGACTCGTTGCCCAGGGTTCTCACAATGTTTCTTTTTTGTTTTGTTTTCTTCCTAATGTCAAGATCTACGATTTTTAGCCATTGATTTTCACATTATTGTTCACCAACTAGAACGTGAGAGCTTCTGGTGTCTATGCAAGAATTCTCGAATCATTCACATAGAGCAGAATTGGAAACTTGAATGTCCTGAACTCTGATCTAAGGATGATTTTTTTAATTCCGTGATAAGAAAATTGCAGCATGAATTAATACTAATTTCACAGATCAGGCTCCACCCAGCTGTCAAAATAAAACAATGAGAACAAATGCCTTGTTCATCCACTGAAAGCCAGGATACCCTCCATATGATTTCTAAAGCATGTTTCATCCAGAATGGTATAGTTAGGATGGATGAGCATTGCAGCTAAAGTTTAAATAGCTTTACTTCTAAATCATTTTATAAGTGAATGATGGTGATACATTTGTAGACTTGTACAGTGTGAAGGCATTGGTCCTATAAACCTCGAAATATAAAGTAAAGCTTAAGCACTATTCAATAATTGAACATTTCAATAAATTGCAAACTCACATGGTCCTCAATGAAATGAGACCTGGCTGTCAAGAGGGAAGGCCAAAAGGCCAAATTGCAGTGTATTTTTCAAAGCTTTGTGTACTAATCCAGAGGTAGCATTTTAGTGGGATGGGAGCTTTGCTTACTTTAAAGTATTAGGAGTGGCAACCAGATGAGTATGGGTCCTATTACTTACTATATCTCAGTCATGTGTACAATAAATGTAACAACATTTGCGCTTAAGGGCATATTTATGGGAATAGTGGGACAGGGCAGCACACCAAGTTACCTTGCTGTGCTGCCCTGTGCCACAAAGGAAGGGCAGAAATGCACTTCATTTATGAAACATAGTGTATTTCTGTCCTGATGCCAAACTGGATACTTAGCGCCAACGCAGGCACCCTTACACCATAGTTTAATGGTGTCTCCATTGTATGCTGGATTGTTTTTGTGCAAGAAGGGACATCTTACTGCACAGAAACAATCCATGGAGGTGTTTTCCTCTTTCTAAGTGTGTCGCAAAACGCAGCACACATAGAAAGAGGAAGAAACAAGGAGAAACAAAAATATTTCTCCTCGTTATGACTCCTCTAGGGAGATGTAAGATTTTGATGCATTCCCCGATTTACAAGTCCTTCTAAATCTGGAAATGCATCAAAACCCATGAGAATTGTGTGGGAAAACCAACAGCAACGCCCGGGGAGCACCTCCCTGTTGCAGAGTAAGGCAACGCAACGACTTGCACAGCCTTGCCTTATTCCATATCTGTGAGGCCATGAACATCCACACAAAGTGGCTTTGTATGTTCTCATAGTTATGGTGCTACAGTCTGTGCCTCTGGAGTGTCAAATAAAGTGATGCTCTGGCAGTGCACAGAGCTTATAAATGTTGGAAAATGGGTTATTGGTAAGGGCAGGTAGGTACCTACACCTAGCAATAGGCCACTAACCTCCACTAAGGTCCAGTTAGGTCTCAGTAAATTAACCCCAACTCAACCCTTGGTAGCTTGGCAACGAGCGTCAAGGCTTAACTTAGGAGACAGAGTGTAAAGCATTCAAATATCACAAAACAGTAATTAAATAAAAAACAGGAAACAGTTTAAAAATCCAAAACCAATTTATAAAAATAGATTATATTTTTATCTTTAAAATGACACCAAAACGAATAAAATCGGATAAGGGGAACCGGAGATATGAATTTTTAAAGAATTTTTTTTTTTTAGCTCCTAGAAACAAAAAGCGCCAATCGGGTCATCTGGTTGCACCTCGACCGGGGCAAAGTCAAAGTTTCAGGCCGACAGCAATGGAGCCCTACTCGGCTACAGGCAGCGGGAGGCCTCGGTTTAAATGTTACCTTCACACTTAGGGGGTCATTCTGACCCCGGCGGGCGCCGCCCACCTGGAGGGAACCGCCGAATGACCGCTCCGCGGTCAAAAGACCGCGGTGGCCATTCTGGCTTTCCCGCTGGGCCGGCGGGCGACCGCCAGAAGTCCGCCCGCCGGCCCAGCGGGAAACACCCCTCAACAATGAAGCTGGCTCCGAATGGAGCCGGCGGAGTTGTAGGGGTGCGACGGGTGCAGTGGCACCCGTCGCGATTTTCAGTGTCTGCTAAGCAGACACTGAAAAATCATTATGGGGCCCTGTTAGGGGGCCCCTGCACTGCCCATGCCAGTGGCATGGGCAGTGCAGGGGCCACCAGGGGCCCCACGACACCCGTTCCTGCCATCCTGTTCCTGGCGGTAAAAACCGCCAGGAACAGGATGGCGGGAAGGGGGTCGGAATCCCCATGGCGGCGCTGCAAGCAGCGCCGCCATGGAGGATTCCCTGGGCCAGGGGTAAACCGGTGGGAAACCGCCGGTTCCCCTTTTCTGACCGCGGCTTTACCGCCGCGGTCAGAATGGCCCAAGAAGCACCGCCAGCCTGTTGGCGGTGCTTCCTCTGCCCTGGCAGTTTCAAACCGCCAGCGTCAGAATGAGGGCCTTAGTCTTTTTTTCGAAGATTTTCTTCAGCGGGACGAACCTGCCAGTCCAATCCGACCTCCTGGAGCCCTTCTCCAGATACGCGATGCTGGAATCCTCGGTGGAGATTTTTACCTTCGGACTTAGTCGTTTTTTCAAGGTGAAAATCCTTCGACCAGGGTAAACCTGGATCTTGATCCGACGTCCATGGAGCCCTTCTCGGATACGATGGCTGGGAGGTCCCGGTCAACTTTTTACCTTCGGACTTAGTCTCCTTTTCGGAGATTTTTCTTTACCGGGACGAACCAGCAAATCAGGCCGGGTCGCGGTTGAGGCAAGCCGGCTAGAGTTGCCGCGGCGGGTCGGTCCCTCTATGGAGCTTTTTTACAAAAATTCTCCAAACTTCTCCAAACTTCTGGGGCTTCTCCCAGATGTCCTTTTAAGGTTCCTTTGGGGTCCACAGCTCACCCCAAGGGTCCAGAAGTTCTGAGATGGTCCTTGGGGGGTGCGGACTACAACTCCCAGAATGCACCTGCCGCAAACTCCTTTTTGGCCACTGGACAGTGGTCAGCTGGTCGCTTTCTTCAGGAGTTGGTGCAGGGGACTCTGGATAGCAATTTTTCACCTGTAGCAAACAGGGAGTCCCTCCTTGAACCAGTTGAAGCCAGACAAAGTCCTTCTTGTGGTGAAGCCCAAGTGTGCAGCTGGTGCAGTCCTTCTGAGTGCAGGTTCCAGGTGCAGGCCAGTGGTCCAGCAGGGCAGTCCTTCTTCTTCTGTCGTTCTTCCTTGTTGGATGTGGTAGGGAACTGAGGTGTGGGTGCAGGTCTGCCAGTTTTATCCTTCCTCCTGGGTGAAAAGCAGGGGGGTCCTGGTTCTCCAATCAGGTGCAGGGTCATTCCCCCTGTGATGACCACTTCCTGGGAAGTGAGGCAAAAATCAATCCCAGGAGGCAACATTCTCTAAAAATCCATCATGGCTGAATCTGATTTTTGGAGGTTACATCTGGCTGAGCCCACCCACTGGTGTGGCTAAAAATCATAAACACACCCCTCTCCTGCCCTCTCCTAATCTAATCAAGGGGGCACCTAGTTGTCTGGGGTTGCAGGATGTGGGGGTGTTGCTGGTTGCTCCAAATGTCCTTCTCTGCCTTTGAAGACCAGTTTGGCAGCCCTCCCCCTTCCTGCCTCACCATCTGCTGAGGGGAGAACCCTTCCCACAGGCACATTCCTTTGTGTGAAGCCAGGCCACTTCACACCTCATCAAGGCAGCTTGGCCAAGCTGCTCAGGCTGGCCAATCAGAGCACAACAGCAAAAACAATGCATGGCTGAAATTGGCAACTTTTCAGGTCAAGTTTAAAACTCTTTACCTGAACAAGTTATATTAAATCCAACAACTGGAAGTTGTGGGATTTATTACAACAATTAATTTGATACCAAACTCTTGGTATGCATCATTTAAGGAGACTTAAAAAATTAAAATAAAGTCTCCCCATTCTAGCCTATGAAGGCCATTTACTACAAGGAGGGAAAAACGAATTTGGCTGTTTTTAACTCACCAGGGCTTATAAAACTATTTTTATAAGGTCCCTGCTTATAGTTACATGGCACCCAGCCCTAGGGGCACATAGGGCACACCTTAGGGGTGACTTATATGTAAAAATAAGGTAGTTTAAGACTTTGGAACCACTTTTAATTCCAAGGTCGAATTTGCATATAACTTTAATTTAAAAGCAGCCAGCAAGGCAGGCCTGCCTTTAAAATGACACTGGGCACCTCAGCAGTGCACCTATGGGTGCACCACCTATGCTGTGGTCCCTAAACCTACATGCCCTACCATATACTAGGGACTTATAGGTAGGTTAACTTAGCCAATTATAATTAGCCTTATTTGCATATCCATTTTACACAGAGCACAGGCCCTGGGACTGGTTAGCAGTACCCAGGGCACCATCAGAGTCAGGAAAACACCAGCAAAAAGTGGAAAATGGGGCAAAAAGTTAGGGGGCCTCTGCAATCAGCCCTGTTTTCTCACACAAGCCCCCCCCAGCCCACACACCCAGGAGACTCAGCCCAACCCTGGGAGAGTCTTCCTGGCTTGTTAGGCGAGGAAGACAGTGAAGAAAACTGGCTGTCCCTTTGCAGGGCCTACTCTGCCTTACATCCTCCTGTAATGGTCACTCCCTCTGGGTAGTGAAGCCATCCCAACAGTGAAACGACCCATCTCAAACTGAAACTTCCCTCTAGGGTGGTCTTCCTCCTCTCTCTCTACCAACTTGGGTAGTGAGGTGCCCACCTCCCCTACTCCTAACTTTGCTAGCGCAACACCTAGCTTTCCCAAAGAGGTCACCCAACACTTGAGCAGCCCCACCATGACCAACAGGGTCAGGGGGCCTACTTTGCTATTGGCCCTGGGGTCTGTCTCCCAGGCCAAGTACAGTGCTGCCAGGAAGGCTAGCACCCAGCAGAGGCTACTGACAGCTGTCAGTACCCAGAACCACACCCTAAGCTCTCCACTGTCAGGTGGCTGAGCTGCTTTAGGGGCAACTGTGGGGTCCTGGCACCCCTCTTGCTGTCGAGAGTGGGGGGCTACCACCTCCTGTGGCAGACACCCTCCTTCCGCTCCCCCTTCTGCCTGTGCAGGGGTAACAACTTGCATCTGGACAGCTGCCTGACTACTCAGGACTTCCTTGGGGTCAGGTGAGGCCTCACCAGTGCCAACTCTGGGCTCCCCCCCTACTGGGACAGAAGGCCTTTGGCTCCCTGGAACTCTCTTTAAGAGTGGCCTACCCTTCCTTTTCTTCTTTGCTTTTCTTGGGGACCCCTGTCTCCTAACTGTAGGGACTGACTCCCCAGGACTTTGGTTTGAGGGGGCACCCTGGGCGACCACCCCATCTGGGACCAGACTCACCTCTGGTAGGTCATTGCCTAGGATACAATCTAGGGGGACGTCAGCACTGACTACCACCCTAAACCAGTCAAGGATACCCTCCCTCTCTAGGGGCACTATGGCTACAGGTTTGGAGGTGACCTCCCCTGTGGCTATCCTGACTTTCCTGGTCTCTCTTGGTACATACATGTCTGGGGTCACTAATCGGTCAGTCACCATAGTGTGACTGGCACAGGTGTCTCTCAGGCCAGTGGTAGGGATCCCATTCACCTGAATGGGGTGGAAGTGCCTACTCCCACCCTCAGGGATCACCAGCTTACCATCTGGTCCTGTCTCCCAGCTCAATGCTAGGAGGACTTCATCATCTAAGGAGTCCTCCTGCATGGCTACACTGGACAGCCCAGTGCTAACCACCATCTTTGGACAGGCTGCATCTCCTCTGAAGTGACCTGTCTGCTGACAGTCAAAGCAAGCCTTACTGTCCAAGAGCTTTTTTAACCCTGGGTCTCCCTGTCTCTGCTTGTCAGAGTGGGAGTGGGATTTACTCTCCTCCTTCTTAGGGTTCTGGGGTACAGAGGGAGTCTCTGTGGTGGGCTTACCACCTCCCTCCTTAGGTTTTTGGGGCCCTGACCCCCCCTTCTTGGAGTCTCCCCCCTGGGACTTGACAACCACCCTGGTTCTCAACCACTCATCAGCTGCCTCCCCTAGCTCTCTAGGGTTGGCCAGCTTAGAGTCTTCTAGATGCTGGCGTAACCTTTCTTGGGTACAATTGGTCAAGATGTGCTCTCTCATGATCAGATTGTATAACCCCTCATAAGTATTTACTTTGTTACCAATAATCCAGCCCTCTAGTGCCTTAAGTGAGGTGTCTACAAAGTCAACCCAAGACTGGAAACTGACCTTCTGGGTGTCCCTGAACTTCATTCTATACTGCTCTGGGGTCAGACCAAACTTCTTGGTTAAGCACCTCTTCATACTAGGGTACGAATCTGCCTCCTCCCCCCTTAAGGTCAGAAGCCTATCCCTCCCTGAGTTGGGGACCAACTCCCACAAAAGGGAACCCCAGTATTGAGGCATAACCCTTCTCATTTGGAGTGCCCTCTCAAAGGCCTCCAACCACTTGTCTATATCATCCCCCTCTACATAAGCAGGAACCACCCCTTGGGTAATCTGGGGCAAACCCCCCCACCCATGGACAACTCAACTTCTCTGTTGCTGCCACCATCTCTTTTCTCTCTCTTTGCCCACTTTTTCTTTTCTAGGGCCAGCTTCTCTGCCTCCAAAGCTATGAATGCTAGCTGGGCCTCCAGCTCTCTTTCTCTGAGGGACAGGTTCTCTCCTCCTGAAGGGACCCCCTTCCCCCAACTAGCTTTGGGTCTGCCCCTAGTGACTGTATGTAATGAGGACCGGTCTTCCTCATCCTCACTTAGGCTCAGTTGCCCTCCCTCTCCTGAGTGGTTAGAGTTAGCATCCTCCCCTACTTCTCCCTCCTCTGGAGCTTCCTCTGGGTCTACCTCTTGGGCCTCAGCCCATGCTGTCAGGGATTTGATCAGGACATGCTTCCTGAGGTCAGTGGTTGCAGGCAACCCTCTTTCTGTACACAACCCCCTAAGCTGGACTACTGTCAGTGTTGGTAGGCTAGCCAGATCAAGCTCCATGGTTCCCTGGTTTTGTGTCAACAAAATCTTTTTGCAAAAATTGGAAACAAGAATTTAGAAAAATCACAAAAATTAAATTATTGAAATTAATCCAAATTAAAAATTAAAAACAATTTTTGCACTAGGACAATTTAAAGGATTTTTAATTTGTTTTACTTAAAACTGTAACGTGATACTGAACACAAGTACAGGATCCCACCACTGCTCATTATTGCCCTTACCAATTGGTTATTGGTAAGGGCAGGTAGGTACCTACACCTAGCAATAGGCCACTAACCTCCACTAAGGTCCAGTTAGGTCTCAGTAAATTAACCCCAGCTCAACCCTTGGTAGCTTGGCAACGAGCGTCAAGGCTTAACTTAGGAGACAGAGTGTAAAGCATTCAAATATCACAAAACAGTAATTAAATAAAACACAGGAAACAGTTTAAAAATCCAAAACCAATTTATAAAAATAGATTATATTTTTATCTTTAAAATGACACCAAAACGAATAAAATCGGATAAGGGGAACCGGAGATATGAATTTTTAAAGAATTTTTTTTTTTTTAACGCCTAGAAACAAAAAGGGCCAATCTGGTCATCTGGTTGCACCTCGACCGGGGCAAAGTCAAAGTTTCAGGCCGACCGCGATGGAGCCCTACTCGGCTACAGGCCGCGGGATGCCTCGGTTAAAATGTCACCTTCACACTTATTTTTTTTTTATTTTATTTTTTTTAAGATTTTCTTCAGCGGGACAAACCTGCCAGTCCAATCTGACCTCCTGGAGCCCTTCTCCAGATACGCGATGCTGGAATCCTCGGTGGAGATTTTTACCTTCGGACTTAGTCGTTTTTTCGAGGTGAAAATCCTTCGACCGGGGTAAACCTGGATCTTGATCCGACGTCCATGGAGCCCTTCTCGGATACGATGGCTGGGAGGTCCCGGTCAACTTTTTACCTTCGGACTTAGTCTCTTTTTCTGAGATTTTTCTTTACCGGGACGAACCAGCAAATCAGGCCGGGTCGCGGTTGGGGCAAGCCGGCTAGAGTTGCCGCGGCGGGTCGGTCCCTCTATGGAGCTTTTTTACAAAAATTCTCCAAACTTCTCCAAACTTCTGGGGCTTCTCCCAGATGTCCTTTTAAGGTTCCTTTGGGGTCCACATCTCACCCCAAGGGTCCAGAAGTTCTGAGATGGTCCTTGGGGGGTGCGGACTACAACTCCCAGAATGCACCTGCCGCAAACTCCTTTTTGGCCACTGGACAGTGGTCAGCTGGTCGCTTTCTTCAGGAGTTGGTGCAGGGGACTCTGGATAGCAATTTTTCACCTGTAGCAAACAGGGAGTCCCTCCTTGAACCAGTTGAAGCCAAGCAAAGTCCTTCTTGTGGTGAAGCCCAAGTGTGCAGCTGGTGCAGTCCTTCTGAGTGCAGGTTCCAGGTGCAGGCCAGGGGTCCAGCAGGGCAGTCCTTCTTCTTCTGTCGTTCTTCCTTGTTGGATGTGGTAGGGAACTGAGGTGTGGGTGCAGGTCTGCCAGTTTTATCCTTGCTCCTGGGTGAAAAGCAGGGGGGTCCTGGTTCTCCAATCAGGTGCAGGGTCATTCCCCCTGTGATGACCACTTCCTGGGAAGTATGGCAAAAATCAATCCCAGGAGGCAACATTCTCTAAAATCCATCATGGCTGAATCTGATTTTTGGAGGTTACATCTGGCTGAGCCCACCCACTGGTGTGGCTAAAAATCATAAACACACCCCTCTCCTGCCCTCTCCTAATCTAATCAAGGGGGCACCTAGTTGTCTGGGGTTGCAGGATGTGGGGGTGTTGCTGGTTGCTCCAAATGTCCTTCTCTGCCTTTGAAGACCAGTTTGGCAGCCCTCCCCCTTCCTGTCTCACCATCTGCTGAGGGGAGATTCCTTCCCACAGGCACATTCCTTTGTGTGAAGCCAGGCCACGTCACACCTCATCAAGGCAGCTTGGCCAAGCTGCTCAGGCTGGCCAATCAGAGCACAGCAGCAAAAACAATGCAGGGCTGAAATTGGCAGCTTTTCAGGTAAAGTTTAAAACTCTTTACCTGAACAAGTTATATTAAATCCAACAGCTGGAAGTTGTGGGATTTATTACAACAATTAATTTGATACCAAACTCTTGGTATGCATCATTTAAGGAGACTTAAAAAATTAAAATAAAGTCTCCCCATTCTAGCCTATGAAGGCCATTTACTACAATGAGGGTAAAACGAATTTGGCTGTTTTTACCTCATCAGGGCTTATAAAACTATTTTTATAAGGTCCCTGCTTATAGTTACATGGCACCCAGCCCTAGGGGCACATAGGGCACACCTTAGGGGTGACGTATATGTAAAAATAAGGTAGTTTAAGACTTTGGAACTACTTTTAATTCCAAAGTCGAATTTGCATATAACTTTAATTTAAAAGCAGACAGCAAGGCAGGCCTGCCTTTAAAATGACACTGGGCACCTCAGCAGTGCACCTATGGGTGCACCACCTATGTTGTGGTCCCTAAACCTACATGCCCTACCATATACTAGGGACTTATAGGTAGGTTAACTTAGCCAATTATAATTAGCCTAATTTGCATATCCATTTTACACAGAGCACAGGCCCTGGGACTGGTTAGCAGTACCCAGGGCACCATCAGAGTCAGGAAAACACCAGCAAAAAGTGGAAAATGGGGGCAAAAAGTTAGGGGGCCTCTGCAATCAGCCCTGTTTTCTCACAATAAATATGCCTCACAATTAGCACACACTGAGTAAGTGAAGGTATGTTTATAAGTATGACTATGAATCCTTTAGCTCATTTATTGAACTTCTAGAAAGGGTGTGCGTACTCTTAGGTAAGCTGTCAGTCTTGTGGTTTTACTGGCACAGACTTGCGAGAAATAAAACTATAACTGTGCAATGTTTACAGAGAGGTTAACATAAGTGTGCATAAGAGTGCATTGGCACATTTGTTCTTCATTGTCTTCTATTCATTAAAAAAACATTTTTCCCATGTGAAGAAATGCTTGCCCCGCACTGCCCGATGAAATCATGCTGCTTTTTCCTCCATCAGTATAAAATGAGGCCCATATTTATACTTCTTTAGCGCCGCATTTGCCTAATTTTTTTACACAAAAGCGGCGTAAACTTTCAAAATACAATTGTATTTTGTAAATGTACACCTCTTTTGCGTCAAAAAATGGCGCAAATGCGATTTTGTGAGTTTAAACCGCTTTTGCGTAAAAAAATGATGCAACTGCGGCACAAAAAAAGTATAAATCAGGGCCACAATTGTATTTTGTAAGCTTGCGCTGCTTTTGCGTCAAAAAGCGTCGCAATTGCGGTGCTAAAAAAGTATAAATATGGGCCTGAATGTCTACTTGAGTAGGCACTGATTTAAAAGTAGAAAGCGTGGTGAAAGTTATTGCCAATGTTTGCTATTTCCAATAAGGTTACAGTTTAGTGGCTGGTCATTACTTTGGCAATAGCCCTCCTTGGCACTCCCATGGGAACCCTGCGTATACTCCTGTTGCATCTTCCGCGGAGTGTCCTGGAACCCGGGATTTTATTGACCATTCACAAAAAAAACTTACTCAGTCTCCTAATGCGGATGTAAAGTAACAGCAGAAGGTGTACTCTTTTCTTTTCTAAAATTAAGAACTTCCTAGGTAATACCCATTGAAGAGTCCGCTTGTGTGATATTTCACTCTTGCACTAATTTGTCTTTACAATATACTGAACACAAGAGACCTGAATCATCTCCAAGTGTCGAGTTGGACTTTAATGTATTTTTTAAATGATGTACTTAAGTTGTGTGAAAGCAACACCTAATATCATTACTATGGGAAATCTCAATGTGCACTGTCTTTTTGTACGTATCGTTTACATTTGAGGCAACTAGTCATCTGGGCGGGAACATGTAATCAAAATAAAGATTCACTTCCTTTACAACACGATTAAGACAAATCTTTCTAAAGCATTTGGTCTTTGCTAATAAAACGAGCAAAGCATTTTAATGTGTTCTAGAAATGTGTTTCTATATTGTATTAGCCTCACGGTGCTGTGAAATGAAGGAAAACAAAATGCTTCATCTAATTGCATTACTTGTTTTGTTCTAGATGAACTTGATGGAATATAATAAAACGACGATTTTATAAGCTCTAACATTTTTACTTCAATGGTTGAAAAGATCATATATGTATCAACCATTTGGAGATTTCTTGAGGCGTGAATATTATTAGCAAAAATTTTCATTTTTTGTGTGGCTCTCTTTTTTGTGTTGAGGTGTCACATGATTGACGTTGTGCCACAAGTAACCACAGTGGCTTGGCTTGCAAATAAATTAGATCATATGTTGAACTCGGTAATATCTGAAGGATTACACCACTGCTCTAGGGCTCATAAAAGGGGCATCAATCACGTAAAATGTCAGCTTAGTGCCAGACTGACTATAAAAAGACTTGCAGAAAATTATGAAGTCTCATCATTTGGTTCATGTATGTGTGTACTGCTCTTTCATATAGCCTGCAGTGTTAGAAGGAAGGGAAAGGAAGAGGTCTAGAACAAGACGTTTAGGCAGTTTGAACCTTTCCTTTTAAGTTACCTTTCTGCCTTTCATTTCATTCATGTCACTCTTATTGAGGTAGTAATTTCTCAAACTATCATACTGCAAAAGAAGTAAACACAAGAGCTACAATTATAAACAAGCATTTGTAATGCATTGGGTCTCGCATTTGCTCGAGTTAGAGCTATTAGCTTTGTAAACTCCTAACAGGACTTTTCTTGCCACATAAAATTAAATTGAAAAGTAACCCAGTTCATGCCCTCCGCTCTTCTAAGACTTCAAGACCCCTGGAGATGTTGTGATCACTTAGTTCCAACTAGTAAATAAAAAATACACCACAGTGTAACAGCCTTGCTATATCCGCATTTCAGAAATAGTGTTGCAGGTACTTGTAAATTGCCAATTAGGATAACCCAACATTTCAATGCAAATTATGCAGGTTACACTGCAGAACCCATATGCAATTATAGGCTCTGCACCACCCATCACCGAAAACCTAATGTTCATTGTTCCCCTGTATTTACCTTTTGCAAGTTGGGGAGTATGGAGAGGTTCGCTGCTGACACTAGATTAATGTTCTTCAAAGTTTGAAGTGAGCTCTGTGATCTTTCTGTCATCTGCTGAACAACAGTTGTCCAGCACCAGCCGTTCAACCTGTCTGTGTGTTTTTTTGGGGGGGGCGAGGGGCTGGCAGAGAAGAGAAAGAGAACACACGCCCTGAATGCTCCTAACTTTACTCACACTGGTTGCTGGTTAAATTAATTGCTGGCTAGCTGTACTCTGGTAATCCAGTGAGAGGAACTTGCAGGGGGCGAGCGCACACACAGGTCTAACATAAACTGCCATGAGCAATGGGGTAAAACAATATGGAATTGATGTACACAGTAAACAACCGGACATCTCAGGTGAGGTGCAAATGATTAAAGGAGTCCCCGCATTATGCAGATAACACTGCTTTTTTTAAAAGCAGAAAAATATTTATTGCATTCTTAAAAAGGTAGTAGAACTTAACTGCAATGTTTAAATAGGTCTAGACATATTTAAACATTGCACACTTAATAGAATAATTGTAAAAAAAAAATTGGGGGTGGGCTGATTAGCTGTCGGAGAGACTGTGCATGTGCTGCCTAGGCTCGAATGGAAAACGGGGGGAAAGGAAGGAGAAAACAATGAAAATTAGGTAGAAAGCACAAAGGAAATGAGAGGAAAGGAGGGAGAAAGCAGTGAAAATGAGACAGAATGCAGTAGAAAGCATTAGAAAGATGACGTGGGGAGAGATGGACGAGGTAGTAAGAACTAGGCAACAAACAAAAGCGAGCAATGCAGCAGCAGAGGAGACAAGGCCTAGGACCTGCCTACAATGTATTCACTGAATCTACTACCTACAGTGTATTCTCTGACTTTTCTGCCATTTTGTGTATTTCTAACAAGTGTTTTAAAACCAAGCTCCATTTTTCTCAGAAAACAGAACAGCTGGGTTGGTACTATTCAGAATGAAGTCTGTGGGTTACACCCATGGCCAATGAATTATGCGATTGTGCAGCTGCGGTGCTTTTGCATACAGATGTGA
The DNA here is from genome assembly GCF_031143425.1 of Pleurodeles waltl. Lineage (NCBI taxonomy): Eukaryota > Metazoa > Chordata > Amphibia > Caudata > Salamandridae > Pleurodeles > Pleurodeles waltl. The sequence goes on from NC_090447.1 coordinate 205,316,179, forward strand.
TGTATTTGCCACATAATCCATCATTAGCTGCATAATCCGCAGATTCACAAGTTACCTAAAAAGCAGCAACACGTCTTGCTGCACAGTATATCGCCCTTTTAATGCTTGACTGCTCATCTTTGAGTTGCTTATTTCTATATAAGTGCTAAACTGATATGAGGTGCAACCAATGCCCAGATACTGTTCACAAGTGTAAAATTGAAAAAAAAGTATAACAATCATAAAGTTAACCACATTACACCACATACTTTTCCTTTTATTCCCTTATATTTTACTCAGTGATGCAGCATTTTATGGCCCTCCACTGTCACATATCTCCATTGGCCCTGGTTATATCAGAACACCACAGCAGACAGCACATTAATCAAAGTGCTGTCTTAATTAAACAAAAGGTGCGCAGGTGTTTGTTTAGGGCAGGTGAGAGGGATCAGGGTATCTACAGTTACAGCATATGGCAGCAATGTGCTGAACACCTGGACTGAAAGGTACTCCTGGGCTGGATGGGAAAGGGCATTCTGGTGGCTGCGAGGGGCAACTGCCCCAGGCGAGGGTTAATGTCCCGCAAGGCATGATGTTGGTTCGGTGCTAAGGTAATGAGCTCATGCATCGGCCTTAAAGTGTTAGAGTGGAGCATCACATGCATGAAAAGAAGGTACCAGTCCCAGTGTTGTCACCCTGCATCGACCATCTGCAGACTGAAATGGATAAAGCATTCATCCTATCAGGAAATGCTGGCAGCCTCTGAAAATACTATCTGTAGCTCCCTTTATACTAGTTTTCACATAGCAACAGGGGCTTTAAAGTGTCCCTTGGAAAGTTGATTAACTCTTTTACATGCAATGCCTTTTACTAGTTTTAATGCCATCGCCATCTGCTGCCATCCAGTACACTGAACAGCTTTTTCTCTATCACTTTTAAAAGTCCCTAATTTTTAGTGCAAACAGCATGGTTCCTTGTGTGACGGGGGTCTCTCCAGTGTATGCAGCATAAGGTGGTTGAATGGAAGGTTCACGTTGTAGCAACATATGCTCTGCATTAATGAGCATTTCAGTACAGTCACGTTCTCCCCCCATGAAAATGGAAACCCCAAGAGGTCTGTCTTACTGCATGAGATGGTGCCCTCTCTTGCTCGGAATTGGGAGGACTACGGCTGCTGCAACTCACACTGGGAGAGTAGGGGGATGAGCCTGGGCAGTGGGACGCCCCGACCAGGCACCCAGGCGGGGTCCAGGTCAGGATCTGCCAGTAATGGAGGCCGAACGCAGGCACGCCCCTCCTGCCACAGGAGACTCTTCTCTCCGGCATCCTCCCGCTGCTCCATTGTTCTTATCCATCCCCTGTTTGTGCCTTAGCAGCTGGAACAGGTGCGGGTTGGAGGATGCCGCTCCGTCGTTCTCATCCCCAAGCCATCTGTCCATTTGTACCCTAGCAGCTGGAGCAGCGGGTGCAGGTGGGAGGATGCCACAGAGAAGAGCCTGCTGGGGTGAGAGGGGGCTTCTACTTTGGTGGCGGATCCTGTCCAGGACCTGGTCACTGCGACATCCTCCCATCCACACCTGCTGCTCTGTCGTCCTCATCCCCCTCCAGCCTCAGGAGGCTCAACTCTGCGGCATCCTCCGGCCCGCACCCACTGCTGCTCATCCCCCTCATCCATTTGTGACCTAGTAACGGGTGGTTTGGTGGCAGATCCTGTCCTGGACCCATCCACTGCATCATCCTCCTGCCCGCAACCGCTTCTCTCCAAAAATTAAGAAAATACCTACTGCGCATGCGTACCATTGTACGCATGCACACACGCGACCGCAGCTCACTAAGACGTGGGTGATGACGAAAATGCATGCAGCACATGCATACAATTGTGCGCATGCGCACATGAGTCAGTAGAGCTCAACCAGACAGGGAGCTGAGACCGACGGAACAACAAAAGAAAAAAAAAGCATTTGGAATGCAATGGTCTTGTGTTTGCTCGAGTTGGATCTGTTCGCGTTGTAAATTACTGCCTGGACTTTTCTTGCCACACAGACTGAAAATAACAAGAGGAAGAGAGCGAGAGGGAGCTGGCCCTGGAAAAGCCCCCCTCTGCTGTTGGTTTATGTTTACAAAGGGAGCTGGTGGGGAGGAGGGACTGAACACACACCCACAGAGTAAGACAAACAGGAAAATACTAAAAAAAAAAGCCCCTTACAGAAGAGGTAAAAAGGATATAGCATAATTCTACAGTACTTTGTGCTGCTCCCAAAGAGAATAAGGCAGGACAAAGAGACAGAACTGACCACTAGAAAGCAATGATTTTTAAAGGACACTAGAACCAACAAATGAAATCGTTGGAACTCACAGTATAAGTATACTTAAAAGTATACAACACGTTGAACGCTAACGCTCGACCTAAAAAAAGCATACGTTTAATTTGATTAAGAAGTAATATTTGAACTTTTGGTATGTCATTAAGGTCTGGCTCATTGCCTTCCAATTCATTGTGAAATAGTCCTCACAAATGTAAAATGATCTATTAAAGTAATATGCCTAAGAGATTTAGCTTTCTTACCTTTTTGGCTATCATTTGCCATGACTTTATTTCTAGCAGTAGACATTTTGATTGATTCAGCATGTTACTGATCAATTTAATTAACTTTTCTCAAACTCATTGATTAATGTTCACCTAACACGTGCACAAGCTTACATGGATCATTTTTGATCTTGTAATGCAGTGGAAAATACAATTATGTCATAGTACATTTACTATTAGGTGGAAATGACAAAATATTCCAATTTCTGCAGGTCGGAATAAGAGTTAACTCAAGGCAAAACCACATCTTCTCTGTTATCCTAGCGTACAACATTCAAAAGGGTGAGATTTTATCCCTGTGCAAATTGATTGCCTATTTTATGACAACATTTGCAAAAAAAAATTAAAAAATGGTTTGAAGATCTGTTACCCGTCCGTCTCAAAAAACACAGGCTTGGGTAAAAAATGTTCTGACCATGCCTTAATGATGTGTCAAATTCAGATTGTGAAATAGGAGATAAAACTGAAACTGGGAGCTAATATGTTCCTTTAAGCCCGGATGTCCTGTGGTGTGTATGAACACCTATGCAAGATAATTTCTCCAATGTCACACAGACCTTGAACGAAGAACAGAGAGGCCCATTGTTTGCCGTTTATGGCACGTGCACATGACATATGCATATGTCACTAATTCTATGGAGACATTTCATGGTCTATAAAGACGTCAACAGGGAAACTATGAGGTTAATATTAAAAATGAGTGGGCCTCCCTTAGTTTAAACTACCTAATAGACAACATAAAGTATTGTGTAATTATTATTAAGCACTATTCACTAATTAAAAGAGTTGTAGTAGTATGTCAGAATTGTAAAAGTATACAGGTAGAGTACTCAGAGTTACCTGGTTTTGACTTGCAATCCGACATTTCCAGACTTTCCTGAACAATCAAGTAGATTTTAAATTTATTTACGAGACATCATACAGGTCTCCATACACTGCATGTGTTAGTGGTTCTATTTGTTAAACAGAAACTGCTAACAGTGTCTATCAAATCAAAAACAAAACATTATGTAAATGAGTTGGCCGGATTTTAATTTGGGCATACCAGGGCCTCAGAATATCTGGCTCTTGCTGGGATATCCACATGTAGTTTCGATCATTAGAAGTTTAACTCACCAAAGTGGCAAATAACTATGCAGGCCATAAAATATTGGTTGCAAATCCACATTGTTCCCTAGTTCTGGGAACTTTTCCACAGATATTTGCCACCTGGCACAGAGGATGTTAAATATCAGTGGATAAGCTGTGAGGATCAAGGGTTTTGGGATGAGAGGGCAGTTGAGCAGGAGAAGGGCTGCACCCCTGTCCACAGGTGGCTCCCCTCATTTAACTGTAGTTCTATCAAGTAAGGATCCACATCCTTAAAATGAAAACTAATGCTTCCTGACCAGCACTCGGTCCAGAAATGCTTTACCGCTCATACTTGCCCTGAACTATATCATACCAAGATATGCCACTCTAGGTAACTTGTAAAGAGGACTCTTACGTTCTGCTGGGTGATGATATGATGCATATACAAATATACCAATTAGAAAGAGTGTTTGTGCAAATACATGTTTTACCAATATTTGTGATTTTGCATAGAAAATGTTTCTCAAACTGTATTGCTATAATGCATATACAAATTAGTGCATGTGCAAATAAATATTTTGCTATTATTTGTAGATTCATTTGGTACGTATTTTCCAGCTTGACTGAGTTTAATAAAAGTGGAAATCATCTAGCTATATGGTGAAAGTTATTTCACAATTTGGAAAAGCCCTTGCTCATGCAAAGGTGAAGGTAAATTGGGGCCATTTGCAACAATCACAATAATTGCCAAATTTTGTAAGCTAAAAATAGCTAGCAACCCTAGGTAGCACTTGCCTTAACTTCTGATTTGTTGGGAATACTTTATTGCTCCAGGTTGCAATGTAGCATTCTATGAATATAGTTGATTGTAGCCTTTGGATGGATAGTTCAAAGTCAAACTGAGCAACGGATTCATTGGAAAACATGAAGGCCCTTAGCTTCAATGATATGGTGAGCAACCAATAGAAATACGGTCAACATAATGTATCCTCAAAAATTAGACTCTTTGAGTGTGACATATTCAGTCATCCTATTGTCTTATCTCCGGACATGTGCTGTACTATCGCTTATCTCGCAACAAGGGTGTTTCACATGCCATTCCAGGCGATCTTGCATACCGAGATGTTTGAGATAATCAACATTGCTTCAAAATGTGCTCTCTGACAGGCCTAGGACCTTAACACTTTCTGGGAAACTCTGACCATAATATAGCCACCTTTCTAGCCATTCTGAATTCACACTGTTATATCAGAGCTGGTAATCTACAGGAGGATCATCGTGTAGCTTGCTGGCTATGCTGAAATGTGTCATTCATAACCTGGAATACCAACAGCACTAATTACAGAGCAAAGAAGACAAGCTTTTCTAATAGAGTGACATCAGAAGCTACCATGATGGTGTCAAAAGTTTTAAAAAATACCTATCTTGAAAAACACATCAAGTTAGCTCTCACCAATCCTGGAGTTCTTCATTCATACAAGAGCAAAATTGTAATGCAGGCTCCTTAAATACAAACGCATAATTCTTAACAACATGGTAAAGATATTTTAGATTTTTTGAAATTCAAAATATACTGCTCTCTACTATTTTGGAATCCAGCCAGCACACGGCCAATCCTAATTAATCACATTCAAATCCAAGGTGAAGGCATTGAGACTGACACTGAAGACAAATGTGCCCTACTTACATGTGAAAAGGATTCCAGCCTTTGGTTCTAAACAATATCCTCCCTTGCTCACAGTGAACTACAAAATTTAAATAAATGCCACCCTCCTAAACTAAGCCTTACGTAGCCCATTGAAACAAGGCATATCTCCTCATGTGCATTTATCGGACATGATATGGGTCATGAATATCCAAGGTAGAATACAGAAGGACCACAATATCATGACCAAAACATCTAGAGACTCAGTATTGAAAGGTGAGTGTGTACAGATTAAAGTAGGTAAGTGGAGTAGTATGCAGTGAGGCTGGCTAGACTTCACTATGTAATACTCTCACAATATCCAAAAGATGGACCCTCGGATTGACAATAATAAATCCTTAGCTCAGTCCTGGTAGTGACAAAGAGCAGTCTAGGTTTACTAAAGGAGCAAGAGTTGAAGCATTCAAGAGTACCAACATGGAAAATAACTAATTGACACAACTTGAAAGAAATCTGACTCCAATTTCTAAAAATAGAGCAGCTTTTTAGATGGTTTTAGACACCACAAGAAAGCAAATCAGTTACATATATCCAGAGTAACAGATTTTAAAGCAGAAATAAAATCAGTGCATTTACAAAATGTCAAATCTCACAGTGGTCGATGGGAAAAGTCACTAGTGGCACTCAGTCACTTGTGGGGTGAGTTCAGAGAAACCCGCTGGTAGTTAAGGTTGGTCAGGTCCAAAGACCAACCTACAACAGTCTGATCAATTTTACCTGGCTCATGGGTCCTGGGTGCATAGGTGTCCTGGATATCCTTGTTGCTGAATGCGGAGCTGCAGGTGATGAAAACTGGTTCTTGTGACACTGTGTCACTTGCAGGTTGAGTTTGTGGGAACACACAGGGTTTAGCTTGGGTGGGCTCCTGGACCAGGATTTCCCAGGCAGAACAACTCCACCTAGTTTCAGCATCTTGGGTACAGATGTGTGCCTGGCTATCCTTGGTGCTGAACAGGAGCTGCGTTTACTGGTTTTACCACTGAGACGGTCTGGGTGAGGAAATGGGTGCAAAAACTTGACAACGGAGCCACTGGTGATGTCAGATGAAGATGTTGCAGTGTGCCCTCGAGTTGCAGTGTTGAGTAGAGGTGGTGATGATTGAACTGGTCACCAACAAGCCTTGGCAGTGGTAATGTGGAGGAGCTACCTCCCCTTCCGTAGGTCCAGTGGAAAACAGTAGCCATCTGTAATTTGGTAAGGAAATGGAGTACACTTCCAACAATGCAGTGGACCACCTGTGTTTGGGCAATCCCTTAGAGGGATCAATGGCCAGTTTTCTTCAGATCCAGTGAGAACTTTGTTATCTGCCATATGCAGGGGCCTAGTGCCACTAGTCCAAGGTAATTTTGTCTTGCCTTTGGTTTCCAAAAGGTTCCCGCTTGCTGGTGGAAGCAGTCTTTTGTCCAGGACAATTTGCAGTTGAGCAGTTCCAGGAGGTTGCCACAGGTTCAAGGTATCAAGACTTTTGTTAGTGGCAGTTCCTGTTGTCATCAATGCTGGTCTTCTCTTGTCCTCTTGTTGCAAGTTGTTACAGATCTGAGGTTCTGGTGACATTGGAGCCCCTTAACTCCTAGATCAGGGGCATTAGGGATGTGGGTGCAAGTAACCAATCACTTCTAGCCCCATTGGCTAATCCACCGCTGAGGTGACCAAATCTGATGGGTTGTGGCACCTTTTCTACCCCAAACTCTCTATTGTGCTGCTTCCCATCTTGGGAAGAGGCACTGTACAGATGAGGATGCCCACCCCAGCAGTATGGCTACCTTTCTGAGGGTGTATACCTCCTCACTAATTAATTTTCCTGCCTGTCTGAAAATTTGCCTGGGGCAGGGGGATGGCTTTCCCTTCCACAGGGAGACAGCTTGAATTTCGAAGGCAGAGTGCCCTTTGAAGCTCACCACCTTGATATGTCAATTCACTAGCCTTCCTGGGAGGGAAGGAGGTGTGACCACCTTCCAGTCCAGGACATTGTCCTGATTCTTGGGGGTATTTTTCCAGTGGATCAGAATCCTGTCTTGGTGCCAGCAGTTGGGAACAGACACCAAAACTTGGGTGAATCAGTGGGCAACCTCAAAGGTTGCTTTCTACGTCCATGCCATTTCGCACTCAACATAAGATTCATGTAAGAGTTGAGAAGGCACAATGTTTGATACCAAATATAACCCACTTCATTGGTACCATAAAGCTGCTTTCGACTTAGGGTTTTACCGGGTCACAGCCCATGTTATCCTATGGACTGTCATTCACTTGTAGCTTTTAATGGAAAAGGACACTATAGGGACATATGAGCCCGCACTTATATATCCACACCTTTAATATGATGCACCCTGATTCCTGGGCACAAGAGGCCTTCCTTGGGGGGGGCTCATATCTATTAAAGATAGTGCATGGGCTGTGTCACACATGGTGTGGCAACAGTTGTGTTAGAGCAGTTGCATTGCTCCTGCAGTCTGCAATGGCAGGCCTGCTGTCAGTAGTTTGGCTGGGTCATACAGGGTGGCACAAATAGTGCTTTAGGTCCCGGTGACTCCTTTTACATGGATGCCCTGGGTACCACTGATACCATATACTGGGGACCAATGGAGCGGTTAAAGTACTTGCCAATTGGGGATACAAACTGATAATTATCGTTTTAGAGAGAGAGCACTGGCACTGGGACCTGGTTGGCAGAGTCTAGTGCACTTTCAGAGTCATAACTAACATCAACTGGAGCAAAACATGTGGGGATGACCATTCAAAAACGCACTTTCATACAATTTTCTATACCTAACGCCACATCTATGTACCTTGGTGTTATATATACACATTTAAGGTATATAGATGTGAAGTTAAGAATAGGAAATCCATACATCTCTTTCTGCACTTTTCAATATTTTGTTCCTCAATATTCTAGTCACAATATTGTGACCCTTCAATCTTCTGCCTTTGATACTCCCTACCACAATCTTTTAACATAGCTGAACTGAGTAAATGCATGAAATGGAGGCCATGAGTTAACTTTAAGGATACATAGGACTGAACTATCTACTTGAATATAATTAGGTTGTTGCTCATCAGGGACCATATCATCTATTGTAGCCAAAGTCTGAGAGGAGCTTTTTCTTTGTCTGGATGAAGATTACAACAACACTAATGTTTCTTAGCCTCTCTGTTGCCTACAAAATAGTAATCAATGACTTCCTCGTGAGATGTAAAGGTAGGTGTTTTTGGAACTGCTGAGGAGTGGAGGCAATATTATCTCTCCAACCACAGCTAACAAAATGTTTTGTGTCTCAGGATTTGTTCCAATGTATGGCGTCACATAGGAAACTAATAGTCACAGTTTATAATGGCACCACTTGAACGTAATATTATATGACATGATATCTAATTTCACTTTGAGCTGGAAAACAGACTAAAAACAGGTCAAAAGCACCTCTTCCCGGGACATGTATTTCAATAGATGATAAAAAGCTTCATCTGTAATCGAGCCACGGCTAAGAGTCTGCTTTTCAGTCTTTCATCTAGCATCCACCACTCTGAATATTTGGAATCTGGGTGTCCTATTTGGTAAAAAAAAAATCTATTTCTCAAACTTTTGAAAAGCTGGCCACATAAATCTAGCCCTAAGCTTACCAACTTCAGACATCAAGTTCATGTTCTTTTGTTCCATATAAAAACACTTATTGAGGTAAAAGTGCAGGTCATGTGAAGAATCTAGCAGGCCCCACTATGCATCCACTATGAACCTTAAACTAGCACTTGCACGCTTGCTCAAACACCAAACCCCTAAGCTTCTGGCACAGAATGGTATATCTCGGGGATACAAAGGCACCAGCGTGTGGGATGCCCTCAAACTAGATTTGGGGCCAGAACACAGTTAAAAAGTAATGATTTATACAACCACTGCATTCTATACACCCTACACATGTTTTAAATCCTGACTTGGTGTTTCTCCAGCCCTAGTAGTCAATACCAGTATGGATGCTATGAGACTCGTACACATTGTAACTCTCATAGTCTTATGGACATTTTCTGTATACTGACTTACAAACTGTTATAATTAATTGACTTTGTGTGATATCTGAGTGATGTGAAGAGCTCTAATACCCTATATTGGGATAAGCAGCAGCATCAAAACTCAACAGGTAAAAAAGCAAATAACTGTTCATTGAACAGGTTTCCATTGAACTACATATCATGCACTGGTTAAAACAATGGAGTGAAGATGCACATCTCGCCTATCAGATTTTAGCTTCCACAGTCCCTACCTGATTAAGGGCCTGATTTAGATATTGGCAGATGGGTTACTCCATCACAATGGTGATGGATATCCTGTCCGTTGAAATCTAAATGCCATTATTTTAAAAATGTTCAGTTTTCTCATCAATAACTTTACTGCAGATGTTACAGTGATATAATCAATGATGTCATAGAAGATGTCATGATTTATGTAATATTTGAGGTAATTAGCAGTGCACAGCAAGTACATGAGTTATAGTTACCTTAGAGCAGGAGTTATAGTTACTTGAAATAACTCTAACAATAACAGCTGAATTTATATGGCTTGTAATATCTGAACCTAACTATAATGTCCCTGTAACCTTTGTTTTGTTTAGTGATTTTTCAAGGTTTTTTCAATTCAATTTCCTAACTATATCATCCCTGTAACCTTTGTTTTTATCAATGAATTTCTAGGGGTTTAGGATGCCCATACAAATGCACTGTGGGAAGGGGGGGGGGGGGGTTTGGAACCAGGGCCTGGCATGGCATTGTGCTGCCCTCACCTAAGCTTGCTGTTCCTGCCCACCCTCTTCCTTGCCATCTATTGTCCAAGTCCAAGCCCCTGTTCCCTCATTACAGCCCTGTGTAGCCATTATTCTTGCACTGCTCTTGCTGTCCAATCCACCTCCTACCTACCCTCTGTTGTATGAGTCCATGCACCAGCCCCCTTCCTCCTGCCCTCTCTGGTCGGGTGTGCTGCCACTGCCCTCTATTTAGCTTCCCGTCCCTGCCCACTGCTCCTGCCCTCCGGTGCTTGACTCTGTGCCCCATCATTGCCCTCCTGCTTAACCTCTGTGCTTAGCTTGCTGCCCTATCTTCCTCCCCCTGCCCTCTAATGTCTGTGTGCTTGCCCCTGCTCTTTTCTTTTTGCCCATCCTGTTCCAAGGACCTGCCACTGCCCCTCCTATCTGCTCAGAGTGTTCTGTTGACCTGCCACTGCTTCTCCCCCCTTCCTAGCTTGACCAGGTGACTGATGCTTGTCCCCGCCACCTTCACCCTGGCTGTCTGAGTTCCATGCTCCTATTCTCTCCTCTTGTCCTCCATGGTCCATTATGCTGCTATTCCCTTCTGCCCTCCATGCTGTTGTGAAAGCCCTTCCCCTGCCCTCTCTTGTCTGTGTCCAGCCCCTACCTATCCCTTCTGAACTCCATAGTCCTATGTGCATGTCCCACCCCCTCCCTCTTGCCCACTATGGCTGTTGTGCTGCCACTAACCTTACTGCTTGCCATGCTTGGCCTTCTGTACTGCCACAGCCCCTCCCACCTGCCCTGTGTGGTCAGCTTGCTGCCCCTGAGCCCCTCCCACCTTCACTCGTTTACCTGCATGTATGCCCAATATAGTCTCACTGTTGCCCCCCATGGTGTGTTGTGCTTCCAGTGCCCATCCTGCCTGCCCTCCATGGTCAGGTTGCTTCTCCAGCCCTGCCTCCTTGCCCTTGCCCTCTGTTTTCAATGTGCAGGACCTTAGCCCCTCCCTCCTGCCTTGTCTGGTCTGTTGTCGTGCCTCTGTTCCCTTCCTCTGACTGATTAGCCTATGGCTGGGTCCAAACTAAAATGGCATTGCAAGCAAAAACACTGATGGATTAAATCCAGATCTATGACTGGTGGTGACTGTTTGATTTGTTCTGCATTCCGTCCATCATCAGTTGTTTTTGTCTTCCTCCTGTCCTTCTTGATCCGTTATGCTACAACTGTCCCTTCTGTCTGTCCAGTATGGTCAGCTATCAGCCCTTGCCTCTGCTGTCCTGCTTGTGGGAGCACTGCGGATTGAAGCCCCCCACCTGCAGTCCTGTTAATCTCTCTCTCTCTCTCTGTCTCTCTCTCTCTCTCTCTCTCCCATCCCATTGTAGGATGGCAGAAAGAGAGAGATAGTTATTGCAAGGGTCTCTCCATGCAAAGACTACACTAAGGAAGTCACCTCTACCATAAAGGTTAAGGTCACAGATCCTCACACTGAAAGGTGTGGGTTCTAGTCCAGGTGTGTCTGTGGTCATTTCCCTACCTTAATTTCGTTTAAAGTTTAAGGTTCATACTGTAAGCGGAAATAACACCTTTTGATTGAAAAATAGATTTTTCTTTTAGATTTATCCAGAAGTATCTCATTCTAAGTATAACATCCATCGAAGCCTAAAACACTCTCCATCTCTCCACCTCTCACTCTCTATCTCTCAATTTCTCTTTTTCAATCTATTTCACCCACTCAGACCCTTATGCACATATTCAAAAACCCACTCACACTCATTCACCCTCTCACAGACCCACTCACTCTCATGCACCCTCTCACAGACCCACTCACAGCCCCCACTCAGACCCTCATACACCCACTCACAGTCCCACTCAGTCACTCACACACCAACTCACAGACCCACTGACACCCTCATGCACTCTTTCTGGACCATGACCTACCTTCCAGCCAAATTTGGTGTAATTCCGTCCAATAATTTTGGCGCTATTGCTTTTCAAAATCCCTATGGAAAAATGTATGGGGAAAACAAGATTTATATTATTTCTTTCACACCTTTATGGGCTATTTGGGACTGCGGGGGAGCCCTTAAGGGCTCCCCCGCACTCCTTACTGATTTATTTTTGTATTTATTTATTTATTTTTTAATACAAAGCCCTTACAGGCTACCTGGCACCTCAGGGGAAGCCTTAAGGCTTCCCTGGCAGTGCCATTGCTTCAGCAAGCACAGAGCTGCTTTGACAGCAGCTCTGTGTTTGTTGGAGAATTTCTTCTCTGTTCCCTGCCTGTGTGCAGGGGACAGAGATGAAAGCTTTGTATTTTGACAGCAAGACCTGCTTTACAGGCCCCAGTGTCAAAATCTGAAGTTTTCTGTTGCTTGGCTGCAGTTGCAGAGCTGCAGTCAGGCCACAGCAAACAGCTATGTCCCAGGAGTGGGTACCTCAATACATAGCAGGAGCTGGCCCTGAGGGGTGGCCGCCCCCAGGGCCATCAGTGGCTCCTTGAGGGGGAGGGGGCATGTGGCCCTCCTCCAACTGTGCACACAGCGCCATGGATGTGGTGGTCTCTGGGACTTAGGCGTCCCAAAGAACCCCCTTTGTTTTTTTCAAATGTTTGCTTTGAGAGGTAGTGGCCCCCGGGCAGCGTGTCCCCTCACATAAATCAGTGTAGCCCCGGGGAGGTGGTGGTCCCTGGGACTTGTGGGTTTGAAAGGACCCCTTTTTGGTTTTTTTTAATATGTGCTCCGGGGGTGGTTGTCCCTGGGGCACCAGGAGGGCTGTGCAGCCCCCACTCATAAATCAGTGTAGCCCCGGGAAGTTGGTGGTCCCCAGGACAGTTGCCAGTAGGTAGGTTTAGTTAGGACCTAGTTTGCATACGAAAAGCGTTTTTTACTTAGTTATATCTTTGGCACTGTGTCCTCTAAGGTCTTGTTCTATATGGAAAGTGTCAGGGTGATGCATCAAGTGAGGACCGATAAAAAATAGAGGCGGTTAAAAAAGCGTGTTTCCCATGTCAATTGCTACACAGAATTTGAACATGACTTTAGCCCAAGCTGCTGGATTGAATTACACCAAATTGGCAGACAGATAGCTCTAAGTCTGGTAAGCATGCATTTTGTTATTTGGTGTAAATCTGTTTAGTAGTTTTCAAGAAAAAAAGAAATCTAAATGTGTCTATCTAGGTTAGAGTATTATTCTCAAAGAATTTGTGATGAATCACAAATGAGCGTGCCAACAGTAATGCTGTGTTTGGGTGACAGCAACCTGAGACCGGAAGTTGTGGCTGCCATTTTAAGTAATGGGACACAGTCCCCGGGGCTGAAAATAATCAAGAAAAGTTGTATAAGGGGTTATGTGGAGGTACTATGACCCCCAGGATGGTATATAGCGTTGTTTGTGGGACACCTTATGGATTCAAAACATTGAATTTTTTTCCCCAAGTGTGATATTCGTGAATTCGCAAATTACCTTGAAAAAAAAATCACACACTCACTCAGACACTAATGCGCTCACTCACAGACACACACCCTCACTCACAGACCCAGTCAGGCACTCAAACAGCCACACAAGGACCCACTCAGACAATCACTAACCCACTCACAGACCTACTCAGACACTCTTACTCCCACTCGCAAATCCACTAGGACACTCAAATACTCTCTCACAGACCCTCTCAGGCACTCATGCAATGACTCACAGACTCTCACAAACTCTTACACCTACAGATAGACCCACTCAGACACTTTCACACCCACTAATGGACCCACTCAGACATTCACCCACCCACTCACAGACTCACTCAGATACTCACTTATAGACCCACTCAGACACTCACAACCCAGTCATGGACCCACTCAGATTTTCATGCACCCACTCACCAGACCCACACAGACACACATGCATCCATTCACAGACCCTCTCACATACTCATGCACAAACTCACAAACCTAGACAGATACTCCCTGCACCCACTCCCAGAGCAACTCAGACACTCACATACCCACTGATGGACCCACTCTGACACTCATGGACCTACTCACAGACCCACTCAGACACTCATGCACCCACTCACAGACCCACTCACGACCCAGCCATGGACCCACTCAGATTCTCCTGCACCCACTCACCAGACCTACTCAGACACTCATGCATCCACTCTCAGAACAAGTCAAGCACTCATGCACCACTCACAAACCCACTCAGATACTCCACGCATCCACCCACAAACCCACTCAGACACTCATGCACCCACACACAGACCCACACAGACACTTAAACACCCACTCACAGACCCACTTAGATTCTCATACACACTCAAAGACCCACTCAGACACTCATGCTCCCACTCACAAACCCACTCGGATACTCAAACACCCACTCACAGACCCACTCAGACACCCATGCACCCACTCGCAAACCCACTCAGATACTCCACCCACCCACTCACAAACCCACTCCGACCGGGATTAGACATAGAGACTGACCACAGGGGAGGTCCTGTCTGCAACTACCACCACTTCATATAAAAAAAAATTAAAAACACTTAAAAAATCAAAGGTTACAGCCATGTTAAAGTTGGGAAAATAAAATTTAATAAACCTTTGAAATTCTCTGAAAAAAACAAAGGTTCCAGGGACATTTTAGTTAGTAAATTGAATTAAAAAACCTTAGAAACCGATTTTACACACACAAAACTATAGGAGGTTAGCAGTTATAGTTATATTTTATCTCAAGAATCTACACCTCATGCCCTAAGGTAACTACAGCTCAAGCACTTGCCATGCACTGCTAATTACCCAATATATTACATCAGTCATGACAACTTCTATGACATCACTGATAATATCACTGCAACATTTACAATATTATTTTTGAATAGAGAACTGTGCATAACGGGGGTGCGAGTTATAGTTACCTTACAGTACAAGTTATAATTTCTTGAGATAAGCATAACTGCTGATGTTCTATGGTTTTGTGTGTGTAAAATCTGAACCTATCTATAACGTTCCTGTAATCTTTTTTTTTTTTAAGTGAATATATATACTTTGTGGACTTTGGCTCACAAGGTACCAGGAGGATGAAAGGCTCAAGGCTACCAGTGCTTACCTAATTACAAAAAGATGGGAACTTGGGGAGTGAGCCGATTCCCATCACACACATTTGCTTGGTTGGCTCTTAGTGGTTGGAGAGAGATATGTTTTTAAACTACTGGTATATTTAATTTGTGTTTTCACAGCCTGTTAGGCAGAGTTTCCCTTGAATATAAGAGGGAACAGATCTTTCTGCTGGACTTGCCTTGAGTGTAAATCTTCATGCTGAACACTTCTCTTATTTCCCTGAACTCCTACAGAAGTTTGATTTCATGCTGGCACCTGCTATGTTCCCTGGCGAGGAATCCCCGTTAGCAAATCCTGGTCTCAATTTATGTTAAGATTAGAAAAGGGAATTTTATTTATGGAACACCTTTTTGCAATAATTGATTTTCTGTGCATTTGGGCTGTTACTATTTCGTGTTTTTTTTTATTAAGGTTTAACTTACTGGAATATTTCAGCATTCAAACTTTATTGCTTTATCTTCTGAACTTATTTCTACGTTACTTACACACTGAATGGATTAATTTCCTAAAATAAACTTACATATTTGAATTAAGTGATTCCTGGTCTCCATTGTGGAGTCATGTTATCTTTGGAAATTTGAAATGTATTTCTGATGTTAACTCCCTTACAATTCTTCAAGTCGAACAAAAAACTTCTATACAACCATTGTGGAAATATATTTGATAATTTAACTAAGAGATTGAGGTGCACATATCTGTGTGCTCACAAGGGAAACATATCCTGGTAAAAAGGTAAGAAATCACACTGTCATGTCAAAATGGTCTATGTCCACAAGCACAATGGGGGTGCCACAAGGTGCAAAGGTATCTTTCCATCTGACTGGCAAGCCAGGCACTTCATTAGTATATCCACTAGGTGTAGAGAGGAGGGTCCTTGATAGGCAGAGTCACTACACAACCTTTCTGCACCAGTAGCTGCAGGTGCCTTCAGGCAGCCCTATTTTCATTGCTGGTGGTAAGGTTGAGGGTAAAGAGGGCTTCAATTTCCTGTGTCTTCATCTCTGGACTCAATAGTCTGCTTTGGGAATCCTAATCAGGCGTGGTCAGCTGCAAGCAGGTCAGACAAGCAAACCTCAGCAGCACTATTAGCCTTTATTAAAGCTATGAGAACGTAGGCATCATGAAGATCCACACAGTTTCCATCCAAGTTGTGTTCAGTGTGCCCCAGAGTAGTTCCAGTCTATGGTCACAAAGCCAGACAGTTGCAGTAGCATACTGCCAGAGATAGTCAAATCATCCTAACTCCTTCAGTCAGTCTGAGGGAAAACTTCACCACATCAGACAGGAATCTAGGATGCAATCTTCCCGACAAGAAATACAATGCTCTCTGCCTACTTACAAATAAACAGGCACAAATACCTAGGGCAGCTCCATTGGTAACCCTTGTGTATTTCTGCTGCATATACTGTTCATCAACTTTAGATTTACAACAAATAAACATTAAATTTACCTCGATTTAGCCTCATTTTCTGGAATTCATTTTCAATAGGTGTCGATATGCAACTACCCTAGATCCAGCTAAAGGCTTCGAAAGTGAGCTTATCCAGAGCTTAAATGGGCAGGATGGGTTTTTCAATGGAGGACACAGCAACAATGGAGAACAACTGAGGTTTTCTCCATTTTAAGGTCTGATTAGTTGTCCCTCATAATCTCCAGGTCTTCAATTTGATGAGCCTATGCTATTTAAGGGCCTACAATATCTGGAACAATGCAAAAACAAGGACAAACTCTAAGCAAAAATTAAAATGTTGGGAATTTTGACTCTTACTCTTTGAGTTGATCATCGTCAAACTCAAAGACCAATTGCGTGCCATCACTAGACCATGATTACATGCAGTCATTTATTCCAATGTTAATTAATTGTAAGTGTAAACTTATGGACTTTTGAAATTTGTTTCTAATCACTTTGAAAAGTAGTAGCCTCACATTTTTCATAGCATACCAATTTTTTTGCCTCAATAGGAAAGATGAAAACGTCTCTGAAATTTACTGTTAAAAACTGCAAAACTACTGCCAAATATACGCTGGATATTGCAAACCATTCTCTTCATTAAATCTAAATTTCATGAACCCTTGCACTTGATTTAATATCCTAATTTAATACAACTTTTTGTAGCAAGCCCTCGATAGCATTGGAGTACTTAATTTGGTTGTCTCAAACGTATGCTCTTTTTCTATCAGTAATCTGATTCAACTTACTCCAGAATTGGTCAGGTGAAAAGTTTCACATTAATCTAAAATATTTTCAGAACACTCAAAAGTGACAACTCTATCCCTACAACTTGACATTATGATTTTTAAATTACATTTTGTCTTTTTGTTTCTAAAATCCTGACTTGTGGTCAAGTAAAAAAACAATTCCGGGTTAGGGACACCACCGTTATTGATCTCCCAATTTTAACACAGGGGATTCTTCAGAAATCCCTACTACTCCAAGTGGGCAGAGTTCTCCGTTGTGCCCATTCATTTTGCATTTGATGTCAAACACAACGCGAAGTACTCACATTCAAAATCGTGCACAAAATGCACCACGCTGTTTGCATGGCTGTGGCCATCTTGTTTTTCACCTGTTTATGGTGCTGGGATTGTTTTTTTTCATCCTCAGTTTACTTTTACTTTCCTCCACCCTCTTAATTAATCACTTTTATTCATTTTATTAGTGTCTCATTTAGTGCCTCTGTAGTTTTGTGCTTTTTAGAAAAATGTTCATGCTTTTTTGTAACTTTTTGTTTTTTTAGATTTCCCTTTTCTTCCTTCCTTCTCCCTTCTTTCCATCTTTACCAAGCACTGTGGAAGAGCATGGCGACACTAGTGATCAGGTCCTCCAGAAAAGCCAGCAGCCACATAACTTGTGGGTGGTGGCACCACCTGGGGGAACAGCCCCGGCCAATTGTTTCTGAGGTGGAGGTGCAGGTGGCAGCGCTGTTTTTTATGTGTGCCACCTCCCATCTATGCTGGCAGCCAGCAGTTGGCCTGGCAGTGGTTACCCTCTGCGAGAGCATCAGTTGCATTGGGCTAGGTTGTGTCAGTGTGGCAGGGCCACCACCCAGATCCAGCACACCACCCAACAGATGACGCACTGCTGGGTAGATATAATTGACCGCAAGCAGAACCTGCTTGATCTGCGGGGTGTCAAGATCCTGGAGCTTTGTGTGTATCAAATTATTGTGTTTGTGTTCTACAATGCTAAGTCTTTCTTTGCTGAATAACATGCTGCTTTCACTCAGAGATAAGTCAAGTTTAGTTTACATTAAGAATAATTTGTATTATGTGATCCATTTAGAGCTAGGCAGGTGCTTTGTACTGCATCATTGTACTCATAGACACTCACTTTTGCTGATTATTTAAGAAGCCATTGCAACGCAGACCCCTCTGCCCTCCTATCTCAATAGTGAGTTAGTGATATCAGTGAGTTAGCTTTCTTTGTGACTTTATGTAGCTCATACAGTCCCCAGCAATTTCACTGTGATACAAGTTGCATCTATGCATTGCAATAAAGGGAGACTGAGGCCCATATTTATACTTTTTTGTCACTGCATTTGCGCCTTTTTTTATGCAAAAGCGGCGCAAAATTACAAAATACAAATGCATTTTGTAAGTCTGCGCCGCTTTTGCGTCACAAAGCGGCGCAAATGCGGTGCTAAAAAAGTATAAATGTTGGCTTGAGTTGGTACATCAAGGGGGTTGAGAAATGAGAATAGATTCAAAGGTCATTCATTGCAATGCATTAGTTCCAAATGTAGGTTTTGTTAAGGAATTTTGGAATAGGGATTTTAGGAGTAGAGCTCAACTCAACGACAGTAAATCACACTAATACCATCAGCAATCTGATTTAAGTACAATGAAATTGCATTTGCCGGTTATATTATAATTTTGTGGAGATTAACATAACCACTAATGTCTTTTTTTATCTTCATTATTTCTAGCATCAGCACCCAAGGGCAAGAAGAGGGGCACCACACTGGCAGATCCAGCAAAAGAAGGGGAGGCGCTGACCATTAGCACTGATGCTGATGGCTCTGCTCATCCCAGTAAGTCCTAATATTTAATATTATTATTATTTACCTCTCTCCATTTTTATACTACTTTTAATTTTGCCTAGTTTATTTTTTTATACTGTCTACCTTTTTTCCAAGTCCCCTATCCAAGCTTTGTTTAATTCCTGTTATCCCTGCATTATCAATTTCTTCTGACTTCATTGACCATTTTGTATTCCACCCCTTCGTTGCGCTTCAGTAATGCTGAGTCATCATCATCAATCGTAGGCTATAGCTTTGCCCCTCCAATATGCAAAGCTTTTGGTTGGCTTGACTATCTGACTTTTCTAACATTCAAATGCCCAGAGTGATACTTTTGATTAAAGATACTGCAGTGCTAATTGAACTGTAACGATATAGTGTGGTTGGATTTGTTTGATTAAAAAAGTGAAGGGGAGATTTACCTTGCATCTAAAAACTGTATACTGTTTTTTTCTAGACACACCAACCAGTGCGACTCGTGGAGCCAGCATAAGTTCCACCACTGCAGCAGCAGATGGAACATGGGGAGATGCTGCGGCAAGGTTGGGTGATGGTAAGTCACATTGCTTCCTTTTTGACAAGTACTATTACTCACAAGGTACAAGGGTGTTATTATGATCGGAATTGTGAACCCCCAACATTACAGCTACAGCTATGGCTGGGTTACTTATGGCCTCTTTTTTCTGCAACTCAGCAAAAGCACGTATAATGTATGCTAAAAATGATGGCTTGATGGAAACGTCAAAGAATGAAGGTTAAAAGAAAGGATGGGTGAAAAGAGTGAAATTAAAGGATGCGTGGGTGATTGAAAAAGGATGCATGGGTGAGTATTGGATAAATGGATAGATGGGTGAAAGTATGATTGACAGAAAGCGTGGATCGTGGGTACTGAATGGATAGATAAGGGCTTGTGAATTTGGGTGAAAGACTGGATGAGAGAAAGTGAAACTGAATTCATGGTGGCTATGGGTGAATGTAGTGGGAAGAATGAATGGAAGAGTGTATAATTGTTTGGAAGAAAGAAGAAGGGAGTTCTTCTTTAGCGGGGCATGCTGCTCACCTACTTCGCTTACTTTTTGTGTTTTATCATTTATGGTTATCAAAGCTATGGCTAAATGTGGCGGGGGTATTTTAATTTGTGTTCTTATCCCTAGACTCACTGTGCTTGTTGAATGAGGTAAATATATATCCCATCATCATTCATCAACCCCCTCCCTGCTCATGGCATTTTGCCACCCTTGACCAAAGAAGTGTAGTGCAGTATTCCCATTACAGGTATATTTAATGCCTGTTCAGATTTTTCAGTTTAAACTTTCACTATACAGTGACTGAATAAGTCAAAGCTTAGGCACATGATGAATCGATGATCAGTGACACCCCTCTATTCTTCTATAGAAAAGCTACCTTCCTAAACCCTCTGCCTTACTCTGCTGTAGAGTACATCAAGTTCCTTTCCTTACAGCCTACCAAATGAATTTGTTGAAAGAATTTGTGATGATGGGTGACACCAGTGTATAATGTGCGGCTAGTAAGTGCCCAATCTGATTTCAAATTTGGTGCAGGGGACACTCTGTGACGAACATGCCAAATACAATCTATATATCCCATTATTTCCCCGTAGTGCAGTACATTATTTCCCCCACCATCTACGTATGACAGACAGGATAAATATATCTGCATTTTATACATGACATGTGTGACGTATCTCATTTTTTCATCTACCTCTTTAGAGTCAGGGTAGAAAAAAGTGAAAGGCATATGGGGAAGAGCAGGGCCATTGGAATTAAAGATACATAATTGTCAGCTACAGTTGCCCCAGCTGAAGACAGCAGCAAATTACTCGAAGTGCTAGCTGGCATGCCTCCAATATTTTGGCCCAACTTGTACTCCACAGTGCATAATACCTTACTCATTATAAATGAGACGCAATTCATTTTAATTTTTCCACTAAATGTGTCTGTTTAGTTATTCGAAAAACTTAAGAGAAAAAAAAATGAAATCACAGTTTTTTAATGAGGTCATATTCTGCCTTAATTTTCTTCTACCAGACAGCCTATGCTTTTTATGTGAGGCATGTGTAGGTAAACAAATAAAATTGACCCGGTGACTTTTCTAATCATAATTACATCCAATTCCAATGCCACTAGGGGGCCAGCAATGTAGTGCTACTGTGCCACCAACTACTTACTTTTGAAGAAGTGTTTGTTCAGGGCATTATTTATGATTTGCCTGTTTTATTCTTCTATTTCTTGCTATAGCTACTCTTGCTCAATGGCCATCACCAACAAGGCAGGAGATAGCGGCCCGTCTGTGGCAGCAGATGCTTGGGAACATCTTGGACAAATGCCGGTGGCAGGTGGTCCTGGAATAGGAAGAAGCCGAAACAGCTGCCTCGGAGCCAGGACCCAGAAGGGCAGCACACCAGCCCCCAGTCTTCTGGCTAGTACATCGCTGGCACTGCCGCTGGCAGTCAGGGTCCCTGACTGCACCTGCTGCTGCTCCCTCCTACTCCAACAGGGCATTGCTGAACCACATCCTACAGCAGATGGACCACATGAGAGCTGGCTCACCAGCATTGGGCAGAACCTGCACCAGCTCTGGACCCATATTGACAGTGTCTTCTTCTAAGCCCTTTTTAAAATATTTTTGTTTTGGTCGGATGAACTTTTTGTGGGTCGAGAGAGTGGGGAAGGGTTGCGATGGACTTTGGACTCTTTTTTTACTCTATGGAGACAGGGTTATTATTTGTTTGGGGAAAGGGATGGGAATGTTTTGGGTGAGAGGGAAGTTTTTCTATTTGCAAGGGGATGTTTTTTTTACTTAATTTACACCTCTAATCTGTAGTTTGATGTTTTAGTTTGTACTGCTGTCTTTTTTGTAGCCTGTTTGTTTAATCTGCTAAAAATTGTGTACGTCATTTGCATATACCCTTGCTCTATTGCCCTCTGCAACTACCTATTGAGCACTAGAGGATGATTGCCATTGCCTATTTTGCCTTCAAAAACCTAGTACACACAGACACCATTTTCTTCAGTAGGAGTTAATTACTAGCTAAACAAGGTCACTTCAATCCAAAGTTCTTCTCTTACCTGAATAGATGAAGCATGGGAATCTTCTTATTGCAGGGTTTTCCTAAGTTGGAATCTTAAGGAGGTGATAGAGATGGTAGTAATAGTAGCAGGCTAGCACACTAACAGGGAAGACAGAAGGTCCATCTTTGTGAACTCCAACTGCATGATTAATCAGAGGGTTATCCATCACTGTCAACAAGATTGAAAGAAAACAGAGAGTTAGTCGGTCGTGTATCATAACTTGAGGAAGACTGAGACCAGACTATCACAATGACAGCATTAGACACACAAAAAAGAAGACCTGATATTATAATAACATATAGCAATATCAATTTTTGTTTAACAATAGTGAGGAGCTATAAAACTAAACTAAGAAAATGAAATCATAGAGTCAGGAGAAGTGGGCTCAGACTCAAGAGTGGTAGGATCAGGATAAGCGTTTACAGAACACATACTCAAGGCATGAATTATGATATTGCTGGGGTGCTGTGGAAATTATTGCTCAGGTAATAGATGATTTAAAGGTCATGCAGTGAGTTGGTGTCACTTTCACCACATCCACCCCAGCAAATGTGCGTTTCATTTATGGTGTAAAATTAACTGACATCTCAATAAATCACACAGCCCAGGGGAAGAGGGTTAGAGGCTTGATGAATGTATGGGAAAGGGGATTTATGGAAAACTGTGACAAAGTCAAACACTACAGAAAAGAAACCACAACAATATTCATTGGGAAGCTGAGCAGCAAACCATCATCAATCTGTTGTGCAAGTAAACAATGGGAGAAGTATGACACAATTAATTGAAATGCATTGCAAACAGTCATTCTGCCCCAGAGAGATCCCAGATAGTATATACTAAATTTTATGTCTTCTGGTTTTAAAATATATAAATTATAGAAGATTGAATTTAACCCACCCACTTCTAAAAATTATGACTGTTAAAAGGAAAATGATATTGTATTGCCAAATTGGGCGGTGCATCTCCATTCTTCTTGGAATGGCCATCACTCCTGGGTGCCTGGCTGAACCTCTCCATTAGGTGAGCTGGAGTCTTGTGCTTTCACCAAGTTTTGTTCATGTAGGAGAGAACTAAGAAAAGACCTGCTTATTCCAAAAAACAGTAGCTGAATTCTAGAGTAAAGGAGAGGGACAAAATGAATCAAGGTAAGCTTCATGAGGAGTCAGAA
The DNA here is from genome assembly GCF_031143425.1 of Pleurodeles waltl. NCBI lineage: Eukaryota > Metazoa > Chordata > Amphibia > Caudata > Salamandridae > Pleurodeles > Pleurodeles waltl. The sequence continues at coordinate 205,339,641 of NC_090447.1, forward strand.
GTGTGCCAAGAAGAATCAGAGGTAGAGGAAGACCATAAGAGAGGAGTTTCATGTTTGAGACAGCAATGCTGAAAACACATACTCAGCAGCATTTCTAAACCAACATATCTCTCTCCAGTTCACAGAGCTGAGTGTGTACTAGGCCTCAGAGGCTTCACCATCATCATAGTATCTCTTTGAAGTTGATAACGTTCTCCTTTTAGCTGCTAAGATAGCCCTGCCCTGAGTCCCTCCATCCTCCTCCTCCATATTCTGAGTAAATCTGTCCCAGTCCCAAACCAAGCAAGGTAGATCTGTGAAGTGTACTGTCATTGAAGAACACAGAAATAGAAGTGGAGTATTTTGTGTAGATTTTTGTTTGGTAATTAAAGTGAGTAGTCTGGTCTGAGGAGCCAGAAAAAAAGGAGTGGACCCTGCAGGGAAATTTCACTAAGTTTGAAAGGCCAATCACTTTCAGGACAAAATGATCACCCATCAGCCCCCAAACATTGCAAATCTTCAGAAACAAATTGACAAATTTATTGAACTCTGTCAGCCACTACATACATCAGTCATCACTTACAAATACACAGTCACTCAATATAGCAGCACTCATTGATGCAATAGTTATTTAGTAGTTACCCCTTTCGATCCAAGCATGGTAGATGAACACAATATCTCCTCTTTGATGGTATCAACACATTGGAATTTGGGAATAACACTGGCGGTCTTTTAATCAATGATCTTCTAGGGCAGCCCTGCTAAGTGAAGTAAAAAAAAAAGGTAGGCAATGGCATGTGAGGGAGGCAGACATTAACTCCAATGGCCTGAAGGATATGTGGGGGCTTCTTCACTGCACACAGGTCCAACTCCAATCCAGGCTTATATGTGACTATAGAAAGGTGGGGCAGCATAACTCAGACACAAACATAATGTACCATTAGCATTTTATTTTTGCAAAGAAGGAAATTTAAAAAAAGTTCAACAAGAAATAATTAAAAAGTTCTATAGTGGCACTGGCATACTCAGTCCGGGAAGTAGAGTTCATCCTTAAACTCTGGCGGTTCAACCAGAAGTTGGCCAGCTAACACACTTGACGGTGACCAATCATCCTCTTCCTCCTTCTGTCAAATTTTGGGAACGGTGTAATCAGGAGGTATAAAATGTTGGTTCATTTTGATCATAGTCAATTGCTCTACATTTGGATGCAAGAGACTGGTCCTTCTCACTGCACCAGCTGAATTGGATACACATTTTGGGGAGATGGCGAACTTGGAAACTTTCATTTCGGGTAGATGGCTGACACAAAATCTGAGAATCCCACTCCTTCCATACAAAAAAAGGAGGAGGTCCAGTGCTAACATTTTTGCCAGCAGGACAAGGCGGAAACTTTATTTCCAGTCTGCTGAGCTCTAGCCATTGGCGCACCTTCCCCTAGCAATACACCAATGGGTTTTTATCCACATACATCTCTATTGGGTCATCCAGTAAGTCCAGGAACATCCTATGAAAGGTCATTGATGCTGGCACTTGCTTGACTGCTTTTTCCTTCTTCTCTGTACTGGACTTAAGACTTGCCACTTGAAACCAAGCCAATGCAAAGGTTGGGTCGGATTCTTCTGTTGATGTTGTTACCGGTTTTCTTGTTGGTAGGGTTCACGGATGTGAGACAAGACTGCCCTCTCTGGAAGTTGAAGGCGGCACCCCATAACTGCAGAATGGGATGTTACGTTTTAGCTGTTCTTCCATTTCTCGGCTTGCTCAACAATCTACCTCTTGTATTATGAAACATCCCCTTCAGAAAAAGGAATGAAAGTGGAAAGAATTTTTTTGTAGCGTGGATCAAGTAGGATGGCACAGATGTACTCTTTGGAGGAGATAATATAATTTTGCTGTCTTGCATTATAAGTCAATCAATAGCTTAGGCTCCCAACCAAGGCATGTGCTTCTGGGTTTTCGTTCACTCCCCTGAGTGCAAACCTTTCAGACACCTTCCTTAACTGCTCATGTAGAAGATGCAAAAACAGGCTAGCTTGGCACATTATACAGTCCTCCTTGTCAACTTCCCACATGAAAACCTTAAAAAAAGGAGCAGCATCTGTATGAGGCATTTGATTAGGCCCCATGTGTCTGCATCCATGATCATAGCTTTCCCATTTGCATCCCCTCCTCTATGAATGACATAGTCATTGATCTGTTCTGCTCAACCAGACATTACAATATATAATTGGTTAAGTTCCAACGTGTTGACACTTCCTGTTACAGGCTTTAACAGGGTACTCTGTTACCATGATGAATAATCTGCAGCTGTTTTGGGGATTGGACAAAATGGCCGAAATGAGTGCAGATGTGTCTGCAGGTGGTTAGTATGTTGCTGACTATGCCTTCTTTTTTAAGAAAGTCTTGCACAACCACTTGATGCAATAGCCATTGTCTGCCATGGCCTTGACTATGTTACTTCAATTGTCTGTGGCAACACATCCAATTCAAGACTTCTGGAATGCAGCCATTCAGAAGCCTTGCTATAAAGTTCCTCCAAGATGTTTGCAGCTGTGTGTGATTTCTCCATGGCCAAGTTGGCTACTATTGCATGCCCCCGAATGCTCATAAAAATTTCTTCAGTGCCAAGACTTGTAGATAGCTTTTGCTTTACCCCAACAAAAGAGATCCAGTGTGTACAGTTATGCACATGTAATTAGTTGCCTGACAACTGGTCCACATGTCTGTTGTCAGGTGGATAGTGTGGACAACACTTTGCTACAAAGCTTGTCCAACCAATTTCAGCACATTATGATGCAGCACTGGAACAGCAACTCTGGCAAAATAGGTCTAAATTGGAACCTTTCATTTTGGGCAGATGGTGAACTTGGAGCCTTTCATTTCGGGCAGATGGCTGACTCAAAATCTGAGAATCCCACTCCTTCCATACACAAAAAGGAGGAGGTCCAGTGCTAACATTTTTGCCAGGTTTCCATTGTACAAATGTGCCGTTTGGTGGTTGCAGTAGGGCACCTACTGCCTAAACATGCCCATAATTGTAGCCTGGATTTTCTTCTTTTGTGGGGCCACTGATGCAGGAGGTGGTAGACACAATGCATGTCATGGTGACGCCACCATATGCCATGGTGTCTCCATCAGACTCTGCATCTTCCTGTGTCATTGTAAGGTCACTGAGGCAGTTGAATTTGGTGTACTGCTGGGGACAGGGCTGCTTTGTATGAGGATATCACCCTCTTCCTCACCTTCCACCATGATTTGACCAGTTTTAGCTGATGTTTTCAGGCTCTCCTTACTTTCACCACCATGACCGCTTTCAGCCAATTTTATAAGGTGTTCCTCCCACATGATTGGGTGAAGGTTTTTCGTATGTGTCATCTGGCCTCCAGTACCATAATGTGAACCAGGCTTACCTCAATGAGCACTTGTGTGGCAAATGAAGCATATGACAGTGTTCTCCTCCTGTTTGCTAACCGTAGAAAAGTCCCAAATTAGGGAGGAATACTTTCTTGTCGGGCCACTCCCAATGCCTGAAGAAAAACTGGGGGTAGTTGGGTGAGTCGATTGCCAGTGCATACTTCTGCTGAGATATGGGTTGGTGCAGGTCTTTGCTGGGCCTTACAAAAATGGGAGCTGTTGGTGCTGTCTATGCCACATCCCTCAGAGCATATTGGAGAGTAATGTCAGACTCCTCTGTGGTGGCTTCCACAATGACTGGCTCATCGTCATCATCCTTCTCATCATCATTCCCTTCCATGATTCTAAATTTTTTCTGGAACTGTTCTTTTCCCTTACCTCTCCTGGTGTCTCCCAGACAGAGTCTATTCCATGGTCCTATCATCTTTATCAGAAGTGGTGCTTGGAGAAATGATAGAGTAGTACCCTTCCTTTTTCTTGCTGGGGATCTGGGAGCCATTGATTCTGAATGAAGAGTTCATTGCTCGACAGAAAGCTCGACCTCCTGTTATGCTCCAACTCTGGGAATATCTACAATTGTTGGCTGTGTTCAACTTTGCTCTGTTTCCTGAAACAATTAGGTACTACTTTGTGAAAGGGACCAATCCAATTCACAGACATTTTCTTGGCCTTAGGTTGGGGTGGTGCTGTTGATGGGGGAGTGCTGCTCCCAGGTCCTTCCCCGGAGGCCGGCGTGGCAGGCACACGTCTCCCAAAAAAGGTTGCTGTTGGTATGCCACTGGTGAAAAGCTGCTTCTTCTTCCTAGCCACCTTCTTGGGAGCAACTTTTTTTGTACACTCTAGATTGGCAGTGGCACTAAAATTCACAAGCTAAAGAGTTTGAAGGACCAAAGTAAATGTAAGGCCTTCTGTACGACAGTACATGCAGGTGATGTGGGGTCTCAGATCTTGTGCACCTAAAAGCAACCAAGCTAGAAACAAAATGTAGTTAGTGAAACAAGGCATTGATGCAGGTTGAAATAGTACAGACAAATGCAATTGTATTGTAGTTTGTTACTTATGTAATAAATACCAATGTAATCAAACGTTGTAAAGTCAAACTACACCACCACACTGTAACAAAATTACATTTCAATTCAGATAGCACAACATGCAGATCTAGCTTTGCTTTATCTCCATCTTTCTTAAAGGAGACACCTGGGGTAGTCAGAGAGAGGTGCATGGGTAAATGGAATAATCCTTTAAAAAACCTATTGCGGCAAGCTGGTCCAGAGGAAATGGCATAATCATTAACAAAATGAATTATGCTGTTGATTTCTCTGCAGTGCTCCACAGCCAGGCTGTCCTGAAGGAAATAGAATTACACCTAAAGAAACCAAATGCTGTAGTGCAGCTGTGAATCTTTGATGGATGGATTGATGGATGGGTGGGTGGAGGAATGGATGGATGTGGATTGATGAATCAAGACAAAATGCAGAATTAATTAAAAATTAAAATAAAATAAAAATATTTTCAAAATTAGAAAAGTCAAATATAAACATCAAAATAAAATACATTAAAAATGTAAGAAATACAAAATTATTTAAAAAAATTACACAACTAAAATATAAAAATTAAAATAAAGAAATGAAAAAAATTACAAATAACCGTAAAAAATGAAATTTCATAAAATAAAAAAATAGGAAAAAAATAAAATAGGAAAAAAATAGAAACGTAAAAAACAAATAATTAATAATTAACAATGTTTATATGTAAGTCTATGGCAAAGACACACGGGCTGCATGCACAAAATAGCTGCCAGCCATCCACATTGTCAAACAATGACAACAAGGAGGAAGGAGGTATAGCAATCAAAGGGCACATGCAAGCCTATGGCAAAGACACACTGGCTTTATGCACAAAATTCCAACCAGCCAGCAACATAATAACAAGGAGCAAGGAGACGTAGACATGGGAAACAAAGAACAGTTGCAAGCCTAAGGCAAAGGGACACTGCTGCAACCACAATATGGCTGCTAGCCAGCCACATGGTTAAACAGCAGCAACAAGGAGCAAGGAGAAGAAAGAAAAACACATGCAAGTCTACGGCAAAGGGACACTGGTTGGATGGACCAAATGGCTGCTAGCCACATGGTCAAACAACAACTGTGAAAAAGGAAGCATGGGGAACAAAGAACACATGCAAGCCTATGGGAAAGCGGCACTGGCTGGATAGACAAAATGGCCACCAGCCACATGGTCAAACAACAACTGAGAACAAGGAGTCACGGAGAACAAAGAACACATGCAAGCCTATTGACAGAAAATGGCCCCTAGCCACACTGCATGGAGAACAAAGAGAAATGAAGGACAATGACAAACACACACACACACTCGCTTAGGCATGGTGGTGGTAAGACTGAAGATGAGTGGCCAATATAATTCAGCAATGCAAAACATAAAAATTAGCTGAGGTATGAATATTTCACAACACACATCCTCCTATACCATCAAATATTACTGCATAACTTATACAATTTTGCACACAAAAAAACATGAAATGTAAACAATAGCCAACCTTTTAAATAAATCCAATGTCATCCTTGTCCTAAATCAAGTTTAAAAAACATATACCAAAGCAACATTTGTTTACACTGATAACTACTAGTGCTGGCTTCTTCTGGCTAGATGGTCCTTGTAAAATCTAAGCCACATATTAAAATAATATTACAAATGTTAATACATTTAGAGTCAAAAATCTCTCTTTGACTAAATTTAGTGATATCTGGATTTGAATATCCACTCCAGAAATGAGTTTGCGCTCATGAGCAGTAGTTTTGTCAGCTGGCATAGCCGGAAGCAGTACAAGTGAATGCGTAGTCTTGCGCACGCTTGCTAGTGGCCTGGGAGTACTGTGACCTCGCAAGACAGCAACAAAACCCAATCTTGTGTGTGAACTCTGCTCCATGCCGGAGGGCAGAAATTGGGAACTGCGTGCTGCTCCGTGTAGAGTGAAGTGTCCCAATTCTGCAAACTCCACGGCGGAGTGGAGTTATACGCCCAAGTCTACTCCTAATGTAAGTGAGACGAATCTGCCTATTTCACATTAGAATTAGGACATGTCCAATACACTCCAGGGTAAATATACTAAGATTTTGCACTGTGATTCTGTCATCAACACAAAATCTTTTTTTTTTACTCTACTTAAAAGTAATGCAAAGCAGCGCATAATGTTGCTTTGCATTTCTTAATGCCAAGGGGGCTTTCCGTGGGTAGTGCTTGGGCATTCCCATGTAACCACCCAAGGTTTATGATGCAAAACCCTATTTACTAAAAAGATTAGACAAGGTTTCACATCAAAAATACTGCCCATTTCAACTAGGCGCTATCACAGAGAAATGCTTTTGTTTCTCCTTTCCTTTCAGACTTTGCAAGTAGGCTGCTAAGTACAGCACACAGACAAAGTGAGAAAAGTTTTAAAGTTAGTCTAAGCATATTATTTTGTATTGGAAAGCTATCTTCCAGTACTAAACCTATGCTAGCCTCACACAGACATCCTTTAATTTTGTTCAGTTGTGCAATGAAAAAGCTAAAAATATAAATTTTTCTCTAAATATTGCACATGAGGATCAATTTCTTCACTAGAGCAGACATACATCATGTGAGTGGTTGGGATTTAGTGAGAATATTCTCCCAGAAATTACCAATACAAAGCAACTTAAACTCGCTTCACACATATCATGCCTGCCATGTTGTAGGGGTGCAAGGTTATAGTCAGTGGATAGTCCAATATGCCTTTTTAGCTAATCTTGTAGAGTCCTGCTTAGCAATGAAGAGTGATATGTACATTTGGTATTGATAAGCAGCTGACGTACCGTGGGAGACATGGCTCAGTGAGTCCCGGTAGGTATTCAGATGGTAGTGTTTGTGTTTATTTCTGCTGTAGTTCCCAGGCAATGGTTTGGTATTGTGGTTCATACTGCAGAGTGTTAGTCCCAGTGAGTCCTGGTGATGTGTAGGCCATATGTGCTGTTGTTGCTGAAACTGACCATGTGCTCCCTTGCTTTTTCCCCCACCCTCTCTCCTTTTGTGATCCTGTCCTTATGTACATCAGCATTATCTGGCAAAGGAGCAGGGGCACCGGCAAATGGGGGTGCTGCAATCCCACAGGAGGCAGAGTCCACTGATGCCGACCAGTGGGTTGGAGGGCGAGGTGAGCACCACGGGGAGACAGGAACTGATACTAATGACTCTGATTCCTCCTCCTATGGAAGCTCCCTGTTGGTGGCAGGCCCCTCTGGGACCACCCAAGCTACATTATCCTCTGCCACCTCCCGTACCAGCACCCCCCTCCCAGTGGTTACCCACCCAGTTGTTTGTGCCGGCTCAGCCAGGAGGGTAGGCGTCTCCTTTGCCCCAGGCACCTCCGGCCCTGCTCCACTCAGCCCTGCTGCCCTCACTGAGGACGATATTGACCTCCTGAGATCCATCTCTGTAGGGCAGTCAACCATAGCGAATGCCAACCAGGGGCTGGCGTCCCATATGCAGCAATGCAATGCGTACCTGGAGGGCATTCATGGTGGTTTGTCTGCCCTACAGAGATTGTTTCAGGCTCTGGCTTCCTCTTTGATGGCAGCCAGTGTTCTTGGTTTTTCCATCCCCCTTCAACTACCTGTTCCCAGTCCCAAAGCCCTCTCCCCCCACCCATCCCAAGCACACAATCAGACCAGCATGCACCCAAGTCAACAGACAGGATGCACACAGCCAACACACAGAAGCAAACACTACAACAGCCACTGCATCCACTATCTCCCCCTCCTCCTCCTCCCTCACAGTCACATCAGCACTTACACCTGCAAGCACTGCATCATCAGTCCCAGACCCTGCCACCTGTACAGCCTTGCCCACAGTCACTACAACAGCAGACACATAAACGCTCCCACTCAGACACTCAACAGCCATCCACATCACACACGCACACTGTACGTGCACCTGCAATGCAGTCAGCACACAAACTCCTCCTACAACTACTCCCTCTACCTTCACTTCCAAACCTGCGCTCACAGCCCACCCCATTGTACCCCAAAACCTGTCCTTTGCCCACCTTGATCTCTTCCCTCCTCGTCCCCTACCCCGTCCTTTCCAGAAAATGAAAGTCCCGCTCCCCCAGCCCAGTACCTCCAGCTCCCAGTCCTCTCATGTCCCTCCCCCTGTAGCAAAACCTCCCACTAAGGGGAACAAGATTGCCACTCCGACCCCCCATCCAAGCCCACTCCTCTGCCCCTAAACAAAAGAGCAAAGGCCTGCCCCATCCCAAACCCACACCCAAGGACGCCCTCCCAAGAAAACCCACGTCCACCCCACTGAGGTGCCTGCCTTCCATCATGATGTCCCTGCCCATTGGAGTGCCTGGGGCTGTCAGGTGTCAAGTTGGGCCTTGTACGCTGCCCTATGGGTTGTTTGTTACATTGAGCAGGCCAATGGCCCTTTTTTATATGGTTGCCTCATTTATTGTGGGCACAAGTCCACTGGAATAATTGGTTGGACCAAAGGTATGTGTCCTGGCTTTCTTTACTTCTGGCTTATGTTGTTGTTAGACTTCCCAGCAGATTGTTCTCGGTGTGTGGCATGTGTGTATTGTCTGTGTTGTGCATGTGAGTGTGTCACTCTCCCCTCCCTCCCTTGGGTGCTAGGCAGCTGACCTCACTGTCATCTTCAGCGTTGCTGCTCCTGGACAGCCATTGCATGGTACAGCATCGACAGGGCTTACAGTTCGGGTTCCATGGCGGCCGTTGACTCTTCTGTGTCCCTGGAAGTGAGTGTCTCCTTTTATGTGATTAATTTCCGCCAGGCTTTTTGTGGTGGTGGTCCCGACCCAGAAATCCTGCCGGTCTGCTATGTCATTATATGGTGGGCAGGAAATGGTGTTCCTCCAGCTTGAAGATGGCAACCGCCGAGGTCGGTGGGCAGACCACACTGGCGGTTCAGGTTGTACTTTGGCTGTCTATGGGAGGGATAAGCACCATGGGCATAGTCTGGTGGTCTTCACCACCAGCCTGGCGACGACACTACCGCCATCGTCTGCATAGTGGTCAGCTGACCGCCAAAGTCATAATGAGGGCCATAATGTTGGAGAAATGTTTTCTTTTTTCAAGACTTTTCAATCTTTGCACATATGATGTTATGACATGTACACTTGGAACTATATCTAAGCGTAGCCATTTTTATTGCAAGGGTATCCTAGTAGAAAATCTGTGCTAGACATCACTCAAAGGTATGTTTTTATGTTATGTTATGTTGATTTTTATAGTACACTAATAACCTGAGAGGACACCCAGGCTCTTCTGCAAGTGTGTAGGTGTGTAGCCCCTAAGGTCCTTATATGAAGAACCAGGTCTTCAGCTTCTTGCAGAACTCAAGACGTGAGGAGGAGGAGGCACTGATATGTTGAGAGAGGCCATTTCATGTCTTGGGTGCAGTGTAGGGGAATGATTGACCTCCAGTTTTGGTTCGCAGGGAGTATGTGGGAGAGAAAGTGAGGCAGAGCAAAGGTGTCTGATGGGTCGGTGAGTGTATGCTGCCCTTCATGTATTCTGATCCTGTGTTGTGTAGGGCTTTGTATGTGTTCATGAGAAGGTTTAATTGACTGTACTTGTGAATGAGGAGCCAGTGAAGCTTTCAGTGATGTGTGATGTAGGTGTGACATAGGAGGTCGAGTATGAGTCTTGCTGCATTTTTATGGATGGTCAGGAGTCTGGGTAGCAGTTGTTGGAGATTTCCAGCATAGAACCTGTTTTTGCAGTTTAGCCTACTTGTGATGTGTGCTTGTTTAACAGTCTGTCTTGTGTGCTGAGGCAACTATTTGCAGATTTTTTGCAGGATGAGTAGGATGTGGAAGCAGGAGGTGCACACTGCACTGACTTGAGCCGACATGTTGAGCTTGTCGTCCAGGAAGATCCCTAGATTTCTTGCATGGTAAGTGGGTGAAGGTGTTGGTCCTAGCTCTGATGGTCACCAGGCAGAGTCCCATGTGGAGGTCTTGTTGCTGAAGACCAGTACTTCTGTCTTGTCAGAGTTAAGATTCAGGAAGTTGGTTCACATCCAGTCTGCTACTATGGTCATGCAGTTGGTGAAGTTGGTTCTGGTGGTGTTTTCCTTGTCCGTCAGGGAGAAGATGAGTTGAGTGTTTTTGGTGTAGAAGATGACGGTGATGTCTTGTGATTAGATTATGTGGTTGAGCGGTGTCATGTATGTTTGTTGAAAAGGGTGGGGCTGGCGGACATCGCACGGTGAAAGGCTGACTAATGTGCAACAGGGGGGGGAAGAGAAACAGTGCCATATCTTATTAGATATAGTGCTGTTCTGCTTTGTCCATTTGACACAACTTTGATTGATGTTCAGTGTTGTGTCAATGTAAGCAAATCTAGCCATCAGTGTGTAACTTTATATCAATTATTTGGTTTTATTGTAAAGGCACAAATCAGACCATAGTACACCATTTAATTGCTGATTTTAATTCTAGCTCGACTGCTGTCTCAAGATGAGCTCTCCTAAAGATTGAAGTAAACAATTGACTCCAGTAATACAGATACTAAATTATTCTTGTAACTTCTGCCAAATGTCAAATTTCCAATTTTATTGGGGTTGCACTAATTAGTTATAACCACAAATAATCAGAAATGAAAACCTTTTTTATTGTAATTATAAGTTTAGTTGTATATATATAGTGCTTACTACTACTGACAAGGACTAGTAATATTTCAATCAAGAACTAAAATCTTATCAGTATTGATTGTTTAAAACAATTTAATGTTAGTCAAATGTGGCTATGCAGTAGGGCATATAGAAGACGAAATACAACTTAGACTGCAATATTGTTGAGCTGTGTCATAGCATTTCAACAATTTCCCATGGATCCACAGAGCCCACAAGTTACAGACTAAATTAATTTTGTGTCACTATCATTTAAGAAGGGTAAGATAGTATATGAGTGTTTATACAAACTACATAGCGAGTGTGTAATCAAGTTTAACTTAAATTTAAAGAATGCCAGTTGTAACTCATGGGACTACCCCCTTCCTGCGTTAACACTTTTAAAAAGTTGCATTTTATAACCCTCTGTAAGCTCAGATCATCCATCACCCACTTTGTCAGCATAGCTCTCATCCAAAGATGATGAATACTGCCTTAGAGGGGTTTACCGCTAATTCATTATATGTTTTATAGCTATGATAAAGTATTTAAGGAACACTGTAAGCCGACTGCTGAATAGTGAAGAAAGAGGGTGTCGTATGCCTATTGCATCCCTGGAAACATATAATTTCCCATTTTCTGTGAAAATAGCTCAATGTAAATACAAAAACTGTTATGTAAACTGTACTAGATAAATGTGTGTTCTGCTCCAGTTTAATTTGTACTGAAGTTTGAAAGTTTAAGAACTGGGGGCATATTTACTACGAATTGGCGCAGGGGAGTGCTGCAAGTTTTCTGCTGCCCTGCCTTATGCCAATTCGAAAGTGCAGAAATGCACCATATTTACAAGACAGTGCATTTCTGTCCTTTCCCCTTTCGCTTGCACACAAATTGCTGCCCAGTGCCAATGCAGGAACCTTTGCATCAGTGTCTGCATTGTTGGCAGGATTGTTTTTGTGCAGGAAGGGGTGCCTTCCTGCACAAAAACAATCTAGAGAGGCATTCTCCTCATTCTATGTGTGATGCATTCTGCATCACACATAGACAGAGGAAACAACTAGGAGAAATGAATTACTCCTCATTGTGCCTGTCCTGACGAGGCATGCACTTTTGATGCATTCCCAGGTTTACAGATTCTTGCAAATCTGTTAATGTGTTAAAACTCATGGGTGCTGTCGTCGGAACACCCACTGCAACGCCCATAGTACCTGATGCATTGTAAGTCAATGCAGCGACTTGTGCTGCATTGCCTTACACCATATCTACAGGGCCATGAAAAACAGCGCAAAGTGGCTTTACGTGGCCTTGTAGTTAATCGCATGCACTATGCTCTACCAGTCTGTCACAAAAGTGATGCACTAGTGGTGCATGGGGCTTGTAAATATGCCCCTGGGAGTTTTTCAACCGCAGGATCGCCCATCCCTGAACTTTCTGCCACAAAAAGATACAATCTACGCTACTGAATGCTGTATGATAGTCAATGAAGCACGTGTATAGCCACATTTTCACATAGAAACGACCAAGACATTCCCTTCGTATTGATCTGCAACCTGAAACCTGTTGGGTGTGTAGATATTAATGTCTTCTCCGACGCTCAGTCTTTTACATCTTGTAAAATATTTCAGGGAACATTTTGACAACTACACCCAATAAGTCTATGGCCCTGCAAGCAGAAGGCTCAACAGAATCTCCTTTCAGCAATGGCTGAAGTATTGATCACTTCCAGAAAGTCTGGAATTGTGAACGGTCCAAACATTAAACATTCAATCGACAGAGTCATACTGATCAAAAAGGTACATCTTTCTTAAAAGGACTATTGGGACAGCCTTTAGAAACAGGGGCACCACCATCTTATCTTGAACCTCATGTAATTTAATTTACATCTTTCAATGACGTGACCAGTAGATCTTAGCTTATGTAAACGAGGATAGTTTCACTAATCCTCTCATCCACATACAGGGATTTTACATGATTAACCCATTTCTTTTACAACAAAGAACCCCCCACCATTAAGTGGTCTTTTCCTGTCTCCTGCTTGGTTTACGAAAATCATATTTTTGTTTCTCATTGTTAACTGCTTTACACCTTATCTCCTGCCATTGGGTTTAAATGTGGACTCTTTTTGTTCCCAGATTATCTACTGTTATGTAGCATTTACCATCAGAGTTCTGTTCAGTGATATCTCTGAAACAGGCAGACGTTTAACAGGTTCTCTCGTCAACTTCAACCTTTCTTTCCAGGGGAATGGAGGAACCCAAGAATCATTTTATATACATGTCCCTCCTCCTAGTTGCCTCTCTGCTGTATGGCACTCGAAGTGAATCATTAAACAGTGTGTAACGAACCCACAGATCTTCCCAAGATTCTCTCTCTCATCACTTTGTGTCAGAAAGCATGGGTGCAGCTTCATAGCCATGAGCGTGGTTCCAATCTAACATTTTCTCACCAGATTTAACACTCAATGGATCCTCTTAAGACCACATCACTCTTGCATATCCCCAATATCCCTTTTTTTTTTTTACTGAGGAACTTCCAATCTCATCATTATTGCTTGAACCGCATGGACACTCTCTCGTCTGTTGTAATTTGAAAACGACTAAACAATTAAAAGAAAGGGGCAGGGGAAAATACATCTAAGTGAGTTCGAGCATTCATTAGTTAAATGTTAAAACACATAAGCAAATGATACTTCAGAAAAAAAAATTGGCAACCAGTAAAGGAACATTTAAATAGTCGGTGCAATCAAGGCCTTTCTTTAGTGTGGGCCAAAATAGCGCGCTGACCTGTGACACTAAGGAGGTTTACCAATGGAAATCTATTATTAGAGCCCATTATGCTTGCTCATGACACGGTTGTCTGTCTCTTAACTGGACATGTCCCATTTGCTTCAAGTGCAGGACTTCAAACGACTCTTTTTACAAACATTAGCACGGAGATTAAAGAAAACGCACACTTGTTATAAAGATGAAATGGTGCAACGAGGCCTTGCTGTTCTTGTCACGGGAGCGCTTGTCCTTCCTTTAATGTCGAGGCCAAGTATGAAGTAATTGGTCTGCCATCAGCTGCTAACCACAGAGCTTTATTTATAAATCAATGGGCATTTTATGAATGTGCTTGATAAACCGGAAGGAATAGAAGACAACGGAAGTAACATTAGCCTTTAATTGGGAAGTAAGTCATCCTAATTATGAAATGTGAACGAAAGCGCTCGATGGTTATTGTTTTATTTGCCTGTGAACCGATTTCGAGCCGAATATTTCACGTATGTTTGGGAAATAAATGGTACGCAGCGAAACAATGAATGCACTGTTGGGAACATTTAACACAATCAACCCGCTCACAAAACTTGAAGTGGTCACCCCCAAGGCTGAAGAAAAGACCAATTTTGTGGTTATGTAAAAAAGTGTCTTCTATTTGTTCCAACAATAACTTGGTAAGTACTTGAAGTAAAGTCTTTCCAGTGATGGGGTTGAATGGGCGACAAGGGGTGACATCATGCAGGCTCACAGAAACCCTACTGTTGCCATGATGGCCGGATGAGTAATGGCAGCCTCTCTTCACATTATGTAATGGCTGCCTGACGTTCATTCAGAGCAAGTGTGGTATGGAACACAAAAGAGAGATGACCTTTAGGAAAAAGGGAATTTACACTGAGGTTATGAAACACCAGTAGCATAGCGCGAACACTGAAAGTTTGTGGTTGCTTCATTTATCGCCCGACAGTACTTCATTTTTTCCAGTAAGTGCATTTTAATGCACAAGGAATGCAACGTGCACATTAGGAAAACAACACATTTCATTTTTTGCTTTTCTAAGTTATGTAGACTTGCTTCTTCCATGTCATAGCAAAATTTAAAGACCCACGTAGTTATTATGAATGAGAAAAGTAGTCGACAGAAGATAGTTGTAACATGAGCGCGCATTCATATTTATCAGTTTTTTCACTAAGGATTTTATATTTACAATGTAATACTATTATATATTTATTTGATCAATTCATACGAACACTGTGTTGACATTACAGATCGCAAGTTCTAAATAGGTCATTACAAAAAAAGGGACCGAGGGCAGATTAAGGTCCTGCATACATTCCCCCACTCAAATTATTCAAAAAGAAGAGTTTGCAGTTCCTAAAAGGAAGGTATGAAAAGGAAGGAAAAGGGAAACTAAAAGAGGTCGGAAGCAACTTGAGCTGTCCCACCAGAGGATCTGATTGCTCAGAAGCAAGAGCCCTCACACACCCAAAAGGGTTTCATGCTTCATCATCGGGAAGCACCTCGATGGGCCATCAATGCAATGCCCAACAGGCCCCGCCGGGAGGGCTCTTTGCCAGCGACCTTTCGTTTGTCTGCCGATGTGTATAGACTAGAGTGAGGTGCAGGGTAATGTGTAGTATTGTGAGTAGACTGGTGTAAGTGATGGTTAAAAATAACTAAGGGATATCCTAAACGTATTTATTATGCAGGAACCCAAGTTATGATTAGAATGACCATACTCTTTCTTTTTGCATGTTCTAAATAGGCCCAAGAAAATTGCAATTGTGCTGACGTAAACACGCTTAACTTCTGGAATTTCATGTTACCATTGGTTTGCAAAATTCCCCAGATGACGCCGTTATGTTACGCTGTGTAATTATAAGCCCGTTCAGGTAAAAGTCCTGTCATCGGAGAACAGTTACAATGTGAACAAACGGACCACGAATAGCAGTAGTTTGCAGCACTTGTTTATTTTGTGTTTTTTTTTAACCCAAAATGCATACTTGTGTACAAAATGGATGCAAGGGTGCATTTTAATCTAAAATATATCACCAAATGCCACATTTGCGTAGTGAAAAATATCACATATTTTTAATGAAATTTCATGTTGTTACACTAATGGAAATTTCCCACACCCCTGTTTCTAAACAAACTTCGCAAATTGATGCATGCGAACAATACAACTGTGGAAAGATTTCTACTTGTACAACAGACACACACTTCTGCAACTCTTTAATGATATTTACAACGGACAGATGCCAGTTCCACTCATGCTGAAATAAAAATGATTACAAATACTTTGTCTAGAACCAGCACAGTCAACCCTAACAGTGAGTGTGGACTTGCGAACAAAAGTATCCTGTCCCAAGGAAACCTGTTTTACTAGGAATCCTTGTATATAATATGTAAATAATTGGAGGGACATTCTAGGCAATAAGCATTTGGGGATGCTTCCCTGAGTGGAAACTGAATTCTTAAAAATCTATACCTTGAGCCAAAAATAGAGCAGTGTAAAATCGAATTGCAAGTTATGGCTCCAGGAGAAGTTGCAGGACATGATCTAATTGTTGACAACATTTCTGATGTTGTTCGAAGAACGTTTGCGACATATGCTTAAAAGAATGTGATAAACTATCAGGAAAATACAGCATAATAGGACAAGATAGAGAAGCAGCAACAGATCAATTAACAAACAACAAAAGAAGATTTAGAATAATGGTACATAGATTGACCCAGTACCATTTCAAATGTTCATCATTTACTAACAACATACATTGCATTGGTGCCAGCACAATTATGCACCAATATTTGCACTGATATTGTGATCGAAAGACTGTTACAAAATGTCAATTTCATACTAGTCAAAGAATACAAATGTTGTTTAAGCACATGGCTGGTGGTGCAAACGTCCGTGAGATATGACAGTAGTATCAGTAAAATATTTGTGCTTAGGAGATGTTATCTTATGTATTTTATCTAACACTGCTTGGCAATGTTCCCTTGGTCGATTAAACAGTTGGACCATCAGTTTTTCATCTTTGCGTGTCGAGGTAAGTGATGAATTATGTTTCTGTGGATTTCTGTATAGGTGTGTGTCAGTGCTGACAGGTTCCTTCTCAGTATGATCACTGATGTTGTGTGGTGTTGAATTGGTTGCACACTTCAATATCATACGACTTTCTGTGGGCTACCTGTATGCACTTTGCGTGCAGGGCTTCACTGTTGAGTTCTATTTGCTGTCCTGCCACTTCCTTTCACTCAAAAACAGTCAGAAGATGTCAGATCTAGTACTTTTTCTGGATATTTCTGGCAGTTGCTACCAGTGATCAATTATCATGTTGTGGTAAGAGTATGTCACTAAATGTGCCTAATATTGGATCTGTCACACCTGGTTTTGGCTCATTTCATGATGGTACTGTTTTTCAGGTAACACGTGATGATGTGTTAGTGAATTATGGAGTATTACTGTCACATGCTGAGACATATTAAATTCTTGGTTGTTGTTGATGTACCATTATAATTCTGCTATAGGATCCTGACATATGTCACATATTGTTCACTAAGGATAGATGTAAACACATGAATTGAGTGCTGCTATGGCTAGTATGGATTTGGATGGAGTGTTGGGGTTTTCTGGGCTGAATGATAAGGAGTTATATGTGTAGTGATTTAGCAGGTGTTCAAGTGTAGTTTTGCTTTGTTTCCCTATTAGTTGAGTCTGCTACAGAATGTGCTGTGGCAATATGTAGTGAGGTGTGGGTGGATATTGTGTTGTATGTTGTAGGACAGATGTATATTATGATATTAAGTACTTGGAATATTGATCTTGGTGGAGTGCCATGAGGTGTGAAGTGTGGGTTGTAGTGTTCTACGTCATTTTGGGTCAAGTGGTTTAGGATATATTTCTAGTAAGAGGGCATTGCCATGCTGTGTTTTGTAGTGTAGTGCTTTATTGTTGTTATGCAAATTGGAATACTGTTTGATGGATGCATTGGGGTGCTTAGGTATCTTGTTTAGTGGCAGGTGTTCCGTTAGTGCATGTGTAATGTTGTTTTGAGTTATGGGGCATTGTACATTTTTGAAAGGGTCATACCAGTTTACTAAACATGTAGGGTCCACCAAGATGGGACATAGGTCCAACAGCACAACAGCCCAAGTACTCTGTTGATGCAGTAGTGACAAGACTGTGTTAGCAGAAATTATTGAGATGCAATATGAACAATAACACAGCTAATCCATCTGCTGGCTTCAACCTTTGCCCTATCACTTCATAGACTCTTCTGGCTAAAAAATAGAGATTAATTATCAATTCTCAAATCCACATTAAGACCAACTCTCTTCTGAATTGCCCTCTGATAAGATTCTGTCCATTACATGGGACGGAGGATACTGTCTTCAGAGTGGCCATAATCTTTGTATGACACTGAATGAGGGTGACAGCCGTTCTTGTGCTGCCTTACTTAAGTTCAGCCTTTGACAGGGTTTCTCACTTCCATTCTTATTCACTGTCTTGCTCTTATGGTGATCAGGTGTCAGAAATCACAAGAGAGTCAGGGTTGACACAGTCACTCAAAAGTAAGGTCAGCCACAGGGACTTAATTATGAAACACTCATTAATCACCCATACCACAATTCATCATTGGGGCAGAAATGAACAGACCCGGAAACTTTGGAATACAGTGAAGTGAAGAGTACACAGGCCCTTTGTGGCTGGGGCTGAAGGATTGTACTTTTTTAAAGTCATAATGACTAAAAACTAAAAACACTCACTATATTCCTGGGTAAATGAAGAATTATCAGTTAAAAGTGCATCCGAGATAATATTCAATGCTTGGCCACGGTGGTTTTTGAGCCTACTACTCTTGGACCTAGTTCACACTCAATTGGTGTTCATACACTTTTTTAAATATTTTTTTTTTATCCCTCATTGTTTTTTTGAGAATTAGGCACCATTAGGCAGAACTTTGTGTTACTTCTCTTACATTTATGTGTTACTGCAGGCATCATGCATAGTAGCAGAGACATATTCCTGAGTCCATGTCCATCATTTCCCTGACAAAGACACACTTGAACTAATGCTAACCACCCTATTCCATTCTCCAAATGTACCTTGGTGGCTGGGGAACTATTAAAGGCATATCCTAATCCGTTCTTAAAAAAAAAACATATCTAATATTCTACTAATTGGTAAGCTACAGTTCTTTGGGTCAGCTTCTCAAAAATTATTGCATGAATATGTGGATGAACAAGTAACCTGTAATTTATTTACTTACAGAAATGCATAGGTTGTAGAGAGTTCTATAGAAGACCTAAGACTACAGAATTGCTTGCCTTTTTCTCTCTTGCTAATGCAATCCTTCGTTTTGTGTCCAAAATGCCACGGCACACCCCCATTTGTTCTTATAATCCATTTAGAAAAGATGAGTCTTGAAAAGTCACACTTCACCATTCAGAAATCTTTTATTCTTCCATGATTGAGGAAAATAAACAAGGATCAGCTAGTCCCATGCAACAACAGCCGACACGTGTTTCGTCAAATTGACTTTCTCAAGGCTGTGGATTTAAGTATTATTGACAAAAATTGCAATCAAGAAAAAGGTACACAGGAATAATCAATCCAAATATTGATATGCTCCAAACACAGATGTCATAAAAAGAATCCATTAAGCGTCCAGGTGATGGTGTGAAAAGGATATACCAACCACAAGTTAATAGAATGAAGTGCCCCGAACCGGGTCACATGACATGCAACAGCAAGGTTTGATAAACATACACCTTAGTCAATATGTTTTTTAAAAAAAAGGGTGAAAGGAAAGGTACAGGAAAAAAACATAGGCCCTCATTACAACCCTGTTGTTAAAGCGGTGATAACACCACCAACAGGCCGGCGGTAAAAAAAATGGGATCACGACCACGGCGGAAACCGCCAACACAGACAGCCACTTTAACATAGCGACTGCCACAGCGGCAGAAACAAACACTGCGGCGGTAACCGCCAACAGACAGGCGGAAGACAATGTACCACCCACCACATTACAACCCGACAATCCACCAGCTTCTCGGGGGCGGTACCAACGTAAAAAAAAGCACGGCGGAAACAGTCTTTGGAAGGGAAACCACCCACCTCTCGACACTCAATGAAGAACCAGGACGCCATGGAGCCCGAACTACAGGTCCTGCCGATGCTCGTCTACCAGGAACATCAAAGACGGCGGCGACGACGACAGTGAGTACTTCACCTAGTACAAAGGGGAGGGGGGAAGAAAAAGAGAGTGACACACGCAACACACAACATCCCCACCCCCACCCACAACACCATACACACAAACAGATCCAACTGCATCACAGATACACTCCGTTACCCCCTGGAAGAACGCAAGGACCAAAGGAATTGAGTCAAATTAGTGATATTTTAAAAATAGGCAGATATACTATAGATTTTGAAAAACAGTATTTACACAAATATACAATATGAAAAGAAGTTCGTACATTGTCCATTCACAAATGTCCGTGGGCCACTGGGCCAAAATTCTTGGGCCAAGCCCACACATGACTCCTGCCTCAATACAGAGAGAACACTGCAGGGGCATCAGGTCGTAAACACACAGGCAACTCAGGGCGATTAGGAAGGGGGGCACCTAGGCCGGAAGATGGGACAACACCACTGCTCCTCGTGGGGACTCCATGCCCACAGCGATGTCCTGGGGAGTGCAAGGCCACAGTCTCTCAAGTGGGTGCTTTGCCCACTGCTTGGTCCTGGGGAGTGCAGAGCCACAGTCTCTCAAGTCTCTCAAGTGGGTGGTTTGCCCACTGCTTGGTCCTGGGGAGTGCAAAGCCACAGTGTCTCAAGTCTCTCAAGTGGGTGGGTTGCCCACTGCTTGGTCCTGGGGAGTGCAAAGCTACAGTCTCTCTAGGGGATGCATTTCTCCACTGGTTCTGGAGGGGGCTTTGTGCCCAGAGTGCTTCATCCTGCCAAGGATAGAGGATATAGTGAGTGGATGTATCTCTCCACTGGTTCTGGAGGGGGCTTGGTGCCCAGAGTGCTTCATTCTGCCAAGGATAGAGTGACTGGATGAATCTCTCCACTGGTTCTGGAGGGGGCATGGTGCTCAGTGATGGAGTACTTGGGGTGTGCCAGTACACATTTGCCCACCTGGGTGTCTAAGGCACGAAATTTGCAGGGAACAGGTAGCATGATAGCTCATGGAGGCTGGGCTGGATTCCATCCTGCAGAAGCTAAGGCTGCTAAGTGGTGGTAGTTCCGGTGCAGGCGGGGGTACTGCCAGGTGTGGTGGGGGGCTCCATCCCATCTCCTGCAGCCTCGGACGGCCGCCCACTGGGGCTGCTGCTGCTGGTAGTGTTGCTGCCGTCAGCAGTGCAGGTGGCGGTGCTTGCAGCGGGGCTGCTGGCGGTGCTGGCCGTGGTGCAGGTGCCGGTGCTGCCAGTGGTGGAGGGAGGCTCCAGCCCTTCTCCTTCAGCCTCGGACGGCTGCCCACTGGGGATGCTGCTGCTGACAGTAGTGGTGGTAGAGGTGGTGCAGGTGGTGGTGGAGGTTGCGGGGCTGGTGGTGGTGCTGCACGCGGTGCAGGTGGCAGGGCTGGCGGTTCTGCTGGTGGGCACCAGGGCATCACCTGCATCCTCCGTCGGCTGAAGTGCCTTGCCTTCGGTTATCTGCCCCTTCCTCACCTTGGCTGATGCTGTTTTGCCCTTGGCTCTGTCAGCTGGAGGTTTGGAGGAGGCCTCACTGGGTGGGTCGTGATCCTTGTCCCTGCTGCATGCTGGCCCCTTCTTCACCTTGGCAGGTGGCGGTATGTTTTGGTCTTTTGGAGGGGTTGGTGATACACTGGCTTTCCTGACGGGTGCCATCTT
Source organism: Pleurodeles waltl (assembly GCF_031143425.1). NCBI lineage: Eukaryota > Metazoa > Chordata > Amphibia > Caudata > Salamandridae > Pleurodeles > Pleurodeles waltl. The sequence continues at coordinate 205,361,330 of NC_090447.1, forward strand.
TGAGCCTCTGGGAGCTGCAGGTTCCACATTGGACAGTGACTTGGTGGCTGAAGTGCTGGGCTGGGTTGTAGACACCCTGGCCCTAGGGGAATGACGCGGATGGAGGGGTAGGGAACAGGTCAATGTTAGCTAGGAAATGTTTTTTAGACACACTGGGGCGAGAAGAGGGAGAGGGTTTGGGAGTGGAGGAAGAGGGAGTGGTTGTAGGAGGTGTCTGTCTGCTGAGTTTGGGTGAAGGTGCATGTGCTGGATGCTGTTGTGAGGTGCATGGCTGTTGGGTGGGTCGGTGCTTGCATTTGTGTACTTTGGGAGGAGGACTCACAGACACACTTGGAGAGGACACAGGGGATGTGTTTATGGTTGGGGGGTGGTTACTGCTCGTGAGGGGTGTGTTGTGATGGGCATGCTGGTGATGGAGGCAGTGGATGAGGATGTAGTGCATGCAGGTGTGAGTGGAGACAATACTGGGAGGGAGGTGGACGAGGAGGAGGAGGGGGACACAGTGGAGGCAGTGGATGTTGGTGTGTCTGCATGGGGATGGTGCTTGTGTGAGTGCCTGTGGGATGATGTGTGGTGCTTGTGTTTGCCTGAACCACTCCTGTGTGCTGTCTTGTGTGCATGCTGGTGTGAAGGTGTGCTTGGGATAGGCTGGGATTGAGTGGATTGGGACTGGGTAGAGAAAGTTGGAGGGAGGAGGCTCGACACAGGGACAATGGCTGCCATCAGTGATGAGGCGAGAGCCTGAAATGCTCTCGGTTGGGCTGCCACACCAGAGTGAATGCCCCCCAGGGATGCATTTGTTTGTTGCAAATGCCTTTTGACACCCTGAATGGCATTCAGAATGGTTGACTGCCCAATAGTGAGGGATCTCAGGAGGTCAATAGCCTCCTCACTGTGTGCAGCAGGACTGACTGGGGCAGGGCCTGAGGTGCCTGGGGCGAAGGAGATGCCCACCCTCCTGGGTGAGCGGGCACGGGAAACAGGCTGAGGGGCTGCTGGAAGGGCAGTGCTGGTGGGGGGGGTGGTGGCTGTACCTGTTGTTGGGGTGGGCACAGAGGTGTTCGCCACCGCCCGGGAGCTTCCATCGGAGGAGGAGTCGCTGTCTGTGGTCTCCCCTCCTGTCCCCGTCGTGGTGCTCCCCTCGCCCTTCATCCCACTGGTGCCTTCACCGTCAGTGGATTCAGCCTCCAGGCCCATGTGGGATGCAGCTCCCTCCGTCGCCGTTGCCTCTGCTCCTCCGCCAGATGATGCTAATGCACATAAGGACAGGGTGACAAAACAAAACGGGTGGGGAAGAGACAGAGGATGCACTTGGTCAATGCCAGCAACACCACTACCGTTGGCGTACACAACAAACAAGGAGCAGCCCTATACACTAGGCCATGCCCAACCAGTTACTACGATAGTCACCAGCCCATGGGATATAATGCCTAACGCCATCAGCTGCACCCGAGAAACCCAAAGGATCCTGCCCAGTAGTAGATGCCCACTGACACTATTGGTGTAGGTGTGCCTCAGAGCCTGCCCAACAAAGGACCTACCCTGCCATCTTCGCCGTGGCCTAGGAGCACCCATAGCCCCCACCCCTTACCCAGATGACTCTTAACGCGCGCACAGCAGGAGTCAGATTCAGTACTCACCCCCTTGTGGCTGCTGTGATGCCTTCAAGCGCCCATCCAACTCCAGATAGGTCACCGCCAGGATGCGGAACATCAGGGGGGTCATGGTGCGACAGGCACCCCTTCCTCGTTGGGAGGCCAGCCCCAGCTGGGTCTCCGCCATCTTCTTTGCCCAGCGGCGCAGGTCCTCCAGCCTCTTGCAGCAGTGGGTGCTCTGCCTGTCGAAGACCCCCAGGGTTCGCACCTCCTTGGCGATGGCACGCAAAATACCCTTTTTTTGGTGGGTGCTGACCTGCAGGGAAAATACAGCAGAAAAGGGAATTAGTCACCAGTCTGGACCATCACACACATTGCCCACCAGATCCCACACATCCCCTGACGCACATACATTGGCCACCTTACATGCTGCACACTGCCCAGGACCCCTCAGCCCCCTACTATATGTGGCTTACACACACAGCACTCCAGACATTCATGGCCCACGCATCATGCTCACAGTGTACTCACCTGTTTGTCTGGAGGACCGTAGTGTAACGTGTACTGGGGTAGGACCCCATCCACCAGTTTCTCCAACTCCTCCGCAGTGAAGACAGGGGCCCTTTCCCCAGACACTCGAGCCATTGTCGCTTCCAGACACAGGTCACAACAGCACTTGCACTGTAGGTCCTCTCCTGATGATGGCCAGGTAGCAAGTGAGTGGATGGATGGAAAATGGCTGTCACGTCTGCAGGGGTGCGTACCGTCATCGCCGGTGTACATCACCATTGGCTCCTGGAACCCATAGGGCCCAATGATATCCAATGCGAAGTTGCGCAGCGGTCAGCGACCACCTAACGCGACAATACACAACACCAGCACAATTACCTCATTGTCCCACTTGTCACTCCTCACAGGTCAGGCATCCGCTATTTCAGGGGGCCACAGGGCATGGCACCTAACTGTGTCACAGCAGACATTGGCACAGCAACTGATTTTCAGATTCACATTTTGTTTCTCTAAAGTAAAAACAACAGCATTAGTTCAATAGATGTGGAAATGTGACCCTCTGCTCACTGTTCTCTTCCATAGGCTCCAACCGCTGAGGCTGAATACGAGATGGCGACATCCTCCAGTGTACAGACCCCTGGTGGACCTTGCAACAATGGAGGACAGACGCATTATAATTACCTACAGACTTGATTGTGCCACAATCCAGGAACTGTGTGCCCAATTGGAGCCAGATCTGATCTCAGCTATCAGGCAGCCCACTGATATCCCCCCTTGAGTGCAATTCCTGTCAGTGCTCCATTTCCTGGCAAGTGGTTCCTTCAAAACAACAGTGGCCATGGCATCAGGGATGTCTCAGCCAATGTTCTCTAACGTGTTTATTATAGTGTTGTCAGCCCTGCTGAAACACATGTGCAGCTACATCGTGTTCCCCCAGGTGGAGGATTTGGCCACAGTGAAAGCTGACTTTTATGCCCTGGGACATATCCTCAGCATCATAGGTGCCATTGATGGTACACATGTGGCATTTGTGCCCCCCCCCCCGGAGAAATGAGCAAGTTTTCAGAAATAGAAAAAGCTATCACTCTATGAATGTGCAGATGGTGTGTTTGGTAGACCATTACATCTCCCATGTGAATGCCAAATACCCTGGCTCTGTGCATGACACCTTTATCTTGAGGAATAGCAGCATACTATATGTGATGGCCCAACTCCAGAGGCACTGGGTGTGGCTAATAGGTGAGCCCAAGGTCCCCACCCAGTATATATTGGTGTATGGGTATGGGGTTGTCCCTAAGGGTGAGTGTGTGTCTAACAGGTATCCCTTGATATTTCCAGGTGACTCTAGTTCCCCCATCCTATCATGGCTACTGACCCCAGTAAGGAATGCCAGGACAAGGGCAGAGGAACGTTACAATGAGGCACATGGGCGTACAAGGAGGATTATAGAACGGACCTTCTGCCTCCTGAAGGCCAGATTCCGGTGCCTCCATCTGACAGGTGGATCCCTGTACTACTCACCGAAGAAGGTGTGCCAGATCATCGTTGCATGTTGCACAACATGGCCTTGAGACACCAGGTGCCTTTGCTGCAGGAGGATGTGCCCGGAGATGGTCTTGTGGCAGCGGTGGAGCCTGTAGCCAGTGAGGAAGAGGAGGCAGAGGAAGAAGATGTGAAGATGTTGACAACTGAAGCAACGTTATTCAGTAATACTTCCAGTGACACAGGTAAGACATCGTACGCTCAATTTACATTTCAGTTAACTGTTGGACATTGTACATGGCATCCTCTTACCCTATGTCTCTTGCCACTGACTTTACCCTTTGCCATCTCTATTTTCAGATCCCTGTGCCACACTCTGGCTCCTGCTATGTGTAGTGCTGCCCACTACAGGTCATACCAATGTATATATAACTGGACATATGGATTGAAATGTTTACAGCTTGTTAATCTAATACATATTGCAATCAATTGACAGACTCAGTACTTGTATTTGATCCAAGGGTGTTTATTTCAGTGCTCATAAGTAGACGGCGATGTGTAATGGGCAAGGGTGATGGTGGAGGAAGGTCCAGTTTGAGTCCAGTCTCTTGGTATCACAGATGCAATGTCCAAGGGGGCATAGGAAGAGGAGTAATGGCATTTCAAAGTGTACAAGGTGACATAGTGGGACATAAGGGTGACAATCAGAAGAGTCTTATTTCCTGGCGGGGGTCTTGACAATGTTATCTGTCTTCTGCCTGGATCGCAGGGACCATTTGCGGGGCAGTTCTCCTTCTGCAGGTGGTGGGGTACTGGTGGCCTGTTGGTCCTGTGGTGGTGCCTCCTGACCATTAGCGCTGGCATCTGTGTGGCTAGTGTCAGGGGCCCATTGTTGTGCCACTGCCTCCCTCATGGTTTTGGCCATATCAGTCAGCACCCCTGCAATGGTGACCAGAATGGTGTAGATGTTTGTTAGGTCATCCCTGATCCCTAGGTACTGTCCCTCCTGCAGCTGCTGAGTCTCCTGCAGCTTGGCCAGTACTCTGGCCCATAGTCTCCTGGGAATGGTGGTATGCTCCCAGGATGTTGGAGAGTGCCTCATAGGGAGTGGGTTCCCTGGGCCTGCCCTCCCTCTGTCACACAGCAGTCTTCCCAGCTTCCCTGTTGTCCTGTACCTCTGTCCCCTGAACCGTGTGTCCACTGCCACTGATCCAAAGTCCCTGATCATCCTGTGTTTGTAGGGTTGCCTTGGGTCCATGTAGTGGTGGACACACCGCTGACTGATGTGTCCTGGGGACAGTGGCATGGGCCCACTGGGTGGGTGCTGTGCTGGTGTTTCCTGAGGGGGGAGGCTCTGTGGTGGTATGGGACTGTGGCAGGGGAACCGACTGTCCAGAGGTCCCTGATGGGCCAGGTTGGTCATCCTTATCCAGGCGTGCAGAGCTGCTGTCATCACTGTGGGCCTCTTCTTGGGGGGACTGGATGTAGCTGGCACCTCCTCTCCGGTGACGTTGAGTAGGGGTCCTGTGGGGATGCAAATGCAGTGTTAGTGTATCTGCGTGTGCTATCTTGTGCATGGGTGTATTTCCCTGTCTGGTTGTGATTTCCCTGTCAGCTTTGCCTTGTGTGCGTGGTGATTTTGTGGGCTGGGTGAGTCTCTGTAATGGGCATGCTGTGGTGATGGGTGTCCATGCAGGTCTGTGATGGGGGTCCATGCATTGGTATTGGGGTGGGTGGGTTGTGATAGTGGGGTATGTGTGAATTGGTGGAGTGATGGGGTGAGGGCAGGGGGTAGGAGTTTGTGATGGCATGCAGGTAGGGTGGGGATTTGACTTACCAGAGTCCAGTCCTCCTGCTACTCCTGCCAGGCCTTCAGGATGCATGATTGCCAAGACTTGCTCCTCCCATGTTGTTAGTTGTGGGGGAGGAGATGTGGGTCCACCGCTAGCCCTCTGTACTGCTACCCGGTGTCTTGCAACCATGGAACGCACCTTCCCCCATAAGTCGTTCCATCTGTTCTGATGTCATCCCTTGTTCTTGTGTGCTCTCCCACGGTGTTGAGCCTGTCCATGATTCTCCTCCATAGCTCCATCTTCCTAGCAATGGACGTCTGCTGCACCTGTGATCCGAAAAGCTGTGGCTCTACCCAGATGATTTCATCCACCATGACCCTTAGCTCCTCCTCTGAAAACCTGGGGTGTTTTTGGGGTGCCATGGATGTGGTGTGAGTATGTGTGAGGATGTGTTGGGGTGATGTGTTGGGGTGTATGCTGTGATGTGTGTGGATGGTGTATGGGTGATGGTGTTTTGTGCCTCTGATTGAGTGGGTGCTCCTGCCTTGTGTCTCTCTCTGTTCGCAATCTTTTTTTGTGTGGAAGGGCTTGTGGGTAATGTGTGTGTGTGTTTTATAGTGGTGTGGGTATGGTGTGTGTATGTATGCCAGGTGTGTGTGTAGTTTGAATTGTCCAATGTGGTGGTGTCTTGTAAGTGTGTGTGTATTTTGAATGCGGCGGTGTGTACCACCAATGGTTTACTGCGATTGAAAGACCGCCGCAGTGATTCGTGGGTCATGATACTGTGGGCGTATTCCTGTTGGCGTAAAGGTGTGAGTTTTGGTACCACCAGTTTGTCACTGTCCGTTGGTGTGGCGGAATTGTGTGGGTGTCCGTATAGTGGCAGATTTCTCTGTATGGGTCATAATACCTGCAGCGGATTACCACCACGGTCACAGTATGTTGGTGGCCGTTAGCACGGTGGTAGGTGGCATTTACCTCCAGGGTTGTAATGAGGGCCATAGTGTTGTGTGGTCAGTGACGCGGATATCGGTGACTAAATCATTCAAAGATTTTACAAGAATAGAGTATCCATCACCAAGTGATGTTAGCACCATTGTCAACGACGTGATAAGTAAAAAAATGGAAAAGATCAGAACATTGAAAAGAAGAGCAGCCAGATTTGAAAAGACAAATGAGGGATACTTATCAATAGAATAAAGAAAGGTGGCATACCAAGGAATGTATGTCTCTCATATTATCCAATGTGCTGCGGAGACCCAAAGATGATGTATATATAATAAATGTGTAGCGGGATTAACCCAAAAGCAGTGTGCATCTCAAATCAGGAAATATATGCGAGATGATAAGTCTAAAATTAAAGGAAAAACGTTTATTTCTAGGAAACCACAAGATAAAAGCATAACTATGGAGTAAATGCAAGGAAATCCAACTCTGTATATGGTCATAGTATTGTCATCCCGCTATTAAAAAATATCATGGATGTTGTATGACTATCCCAGGACAACAGAGCAAAGACAAACTGTATCCATTATCCCCCATCATGAATTAACACAAAGTGCTGTTACCAGCATGCGGCGGACAGAAGCCACATCTAAACCTTTTAAACATGCTCGTAAGTGACATCAAGCATATTAAAATACTGAGGAATATAATGTGTGCTTATGACCTGTTTAGTTATTTCGAAATGCATGTTGCCATGGATCATGCTGTAATATATGCTAGCAGGCAAAGTTTATTACAAGATGCAGTGGTATATGCTTGCTAGTATTCAAAATTATGTTAAATGCCAGGTCCAGTTAGGAAAGACTAACTATGCAAAAACAGCTACAGCAGAATAGTGAACAAACGTGTAAAAAACATACCAGGTTTAAGAGTTTGTTTCTCACGTTGTGGATAAGCGTGCAATGAAGAACCCGTGCATCCGCCGCCATGTTGTTTTATACAGAGAAATGTATAGTTAAAGTCGAGAAAGGACTATAATTAAGAAAATACCCTCAATATGTATGAGTGTATTGGGATATAAAAAAGAGAAAATGTAACTACAGGAATACCTAACCATTATGCGTCACCATTTTGGGATGGGTCCGGGAATCCTGGAGACAATAGAGTACAAAGTTGAAATTAGGAAAAAAACAAAATGAGTCCTCGTTAGTATAGAAATTCAAGAATGAGGCATATTATAAATTCAGTGAGTCAAAGCCCAGGTCACAAGGGCCATTATTTAAACATGCAGACATAATGTGAGTATTCAGTGGGTAAAAGACGTAACACATAAGCAATAATAGATACAATATTGCCAAATTTGTTACATTCAATTCAAGTACAATACTGTTACCACATCCAAAATCCCATAAGGCCCTGGTATACAAATGGAAAGTAGAGTACATAGTAAAATAGAAACATGATGGTTACAGAACAGGAGGTTTTACAGAAAATTGTGTAAATCCTTCTCCACGTTCAGACCCTACCAATAATATATGAAATTTTGACTATTTACTCTATATACACATGCGAAGTGCGAACCATTTGCATAGCCACTTTCTATGTATCTCATAACGTACTTGTGTACGGTTCTGCACTCCCAGTATTCTATTGTACTTACTTTATTGCGTTCTACTTATGTACACAACACAAAGTTTTTGTAATGGCTACATTTGATGATAATAGGGACTTACTACTACTTACTACTTACTACTATATACACATGGAAAGTGTGAACCATTTGCATAGCCACTTTTTTTGTATCTCGTAGCAATCTTTAGTTTTGTATGTTACCCTGTATACTTTCCTGGAAGTTTGTTGTTGTGGGAAGAGAGTACAGACCGTCTCCAGTCCTCTGAAACCACAAAAACATTCGAATTCACGAGGTCACCAACCTAACAAGCACATTGCAGTTGCTACTTGGGCAAAACCAGTGGTGAGACAGTCAAAATGAAGAACCACTGTATAGTTACAATGAAGTTGCGATAATAGTATAATCACAATGTTGGTTATATCTGTATTCAATCTGAATTACAGGAGTGCTGAGGGCAAAATAACTCGCTAGTCACAATGAGCAATAACTAAGGGCCAGATGTAGCAAAGAGATTGCGCCTCGCAAATAGCGAAAATCGCAGTTTGCGAGGCGCAAATGCCTCTTTGCTATGCAGAAATGCATTTTGTGAGTCGGATCCGACTCGCAAAATGCATCTCCGACTCGCAAATAGGAAGGGGTGTTCCCTTCCTATTTGCGACTCACAATCGCGGTCGCAAATGGAATCGCAGTTACCATCCCCTTCCCCTTTGTGACTGGATAAAAAAATATTTTTTCAGAGCAGGCAGTGGTCCAAGGGACCACTACCTGCCCTGAAAAAATCTGAAACGAAAGGTTTCATTTTTTTTTTCAAAGTGCAGCTCGTTTTCCTTTAAGGAAAACGGGCTGCACTTAGAAAAAAAAAAACTGCTTTATTAAAAAGCAGTCACGGACATGGTGGACTGCTGTCTCCAGCAGGCCACCATCCCCGTGAGTGCCCCTACTCGCAATGGGGTCGCAAACTGCGACCCACCTCATTAATATTAATGAGGTGGGTCTTTGCGACCCCATTGCGAGTTGCAGAAGGTGTCTGAGACACCTTTCTGCATTCCAAATTGCGACTTGCAATTTGGAGATTTGGTACATCTGGCCCTAAGTGCCAACTGTCAATTCATCATGATTGCAACTGTAGAACAATCATAATTGCAAATGTAGAACATGAGTGCAACTATACAACAATCAAAACTATGGTCAATTCAGGTATAGGAGGCAGCAATGAAGAGGGTGCAACAGAACAGTCACAATGTGCTATCACAATGTGCTATCACAGTGTAGTGTTAAATGGTGTCAAATGGGGCAAACAGTTATGACTGTAGAACAATAACAATGTTTACTGACATGTGACATAGAAAAACAATGCAGATGGTGCAACAACATAATAGTAACAATCAACAATCACTAAGTAGTGTAAACTCATGTGAAAAAAATTAACAATAGTAAAACATCTAGAATGTATGGTCAGTTTAGGTGCATCATTATGAAAGAAATGGTAAGAATGAAAAATTAAGATAGTAACAGATCCAATCATGATATAGTCTCAAATAACAAACAATTTTGATGCAACAGTATTCTTGGCGTCCTTGGCATGGTTTTGCTAATTTTGTGCCTTCAGACCTCCTGTTTTTTGCTGACTTCATTTTTGCTGGCCTTAGGATTCTGTGCACTTTACCACTGCTGCCCATTGCTAAAGTGCTTGTGCTCTTTCGCTAAAACATGGTAACATTGGCCTATCCCCTATTTGCATATTTAATGTACCTGCAAGTCCCTAGTAAAGTGTATTACATGTGCCTAGGGCCTGTTAATTAAATGCTACTAGTGGGCCTGCAGCAGTGACTGTGTCACCCACTTGAGTAGCCCTTTAAACATGTCTCTGGCCTGCCACTGGAGAGCCTGGGTGTGCAGTATGGAACTGCTATTTCAACCTGGCAAAATAAATCTTTTATCAAACCCCAAAATTCATTTTTAATATATATGTCATGCCTAAGGTATGTTCTAGGCACTCCCAAGGGCAGGCCGCAGTGTATTAAAGGTTTGACCATGTACATTCAAGTTTTACATGTCTTGGAGGTGAAAAACTCTTAAACTAGTTTTTCACCAATGCAAGGCCTATTTCTCCCGTATATTAACATTGGAATTACCTTATTACACTTTATGAACATAATTTCCAAATGGGAAGAGATAACCTCTAAGGCTGGGGTCTGTGGAATCACAATTTAAAATCCTGACTTCTGGCAAAGTTAGATTTTAAATTACAGTTTTGAAAATGCTACTTTTAGAAAGTTGGCATTTTCTTACTTTAGCCATTTGTTGCTCCTGCCCATCTCTGATCACATGTTTGGGGTGGGGGACGGATGGGCTTTGTGTATTTCCCCCTAGACAGCCACATACAAAGGGAGCTTAAGTGTAACTTGAAGGGCCATCTGAGTCTTGACGGGCCATCCTTGGGAGGATGAGAGAGAGGAGCTGGACACAGCCTCAATTAAACCTGAATGGTCTGTGTCCTGTCCTTACACGAAGGGCTACATACCCCCCTGTAATGAGCCTAAAGCCAAAGCAGGAAGGGCAGGACATGCACCCACTTCAGAGGCATGTCTTTGAAGTCTCTCCACATTAAAGGCACCACTGGATATAAGAAATGGACCACCAACACTGCCATTCTAGTACACCTCTGGACCTGTGGATAGTTTTCCAGAAAGAAGGACTGCTGTGCTGCTGAAGGACTGACACTCTGCTCTACTGCACTGTGCTGGACTCCTACTTTGCTGTGCTGACCAGTTGGCTGGTGCCCTCTTGGCTGGGAGTGAGAAGGACTGGACCTGCCTCTCTCCAACCTTGAACCCAGAGTGACTCCAAGGGCTAGTAGGATGGTCTCCTGATCTGAAGTCTTAGGGACATAAAAGACTTCCAACCACCCCGCTTCTGCACATGGACTCTTCCCTCTGTGAGTCTACCCTGCCAAGTGGTGCTACCCCAGACCGGGAGCATTGGAAGTGGGCCTAAGCTGTTTCACAGCAGAACTGATGCATCAGCTCTGCTGAGCAGAGCATCCCTAAGCAGAACTTAAACATCTCCTAGGCTGAGTCATGCATCCTTGAGCAGAACTAACCCATTGTTCCTTCTGTGTGGATTGGACCAAGTGCAACAGATCCGCATCACCACCACATCTTGGGTTCAATGCATTGACTTTGGAATCATCGCTGAGAAACGCTTCCTCGGAGCAGGTCCTCACATCACATAGACTCCATGAATACGCAACAGCTCCACATCGCAGCTTCACCGCTCATCGGAACCAACACATTGCCTCAGCTGCGCAATGCATTCTCCTCACTGTGCTTCATATCACATGCCCCATTGATGAGATCCTCAACAAGAATGCAATAGGACTTCGCACCGCAGCCTCGCCACATCTCGGAAGCAATGCTTTGCATTTGCTGAGCAACACATATTCATCTCTGATCCATGGTATGCTCCACAACCAGGATTAAGGTACTTTGCTCAGTGGGCCTCACTTGGTCTCTGTAGACAGCCCGCATTCCATCATGGTCGGCTTGAACTTTTGACTCTGTTGGTTCGGGTGCGACCAGAAAACCCCCGGTTAGTGTTTTTTGCTTTCAAGCGCTATTCTACAGTTTATTCTTCAAAGATTCATAACTCAAGTTCTACTATTTGGATTTCTGTCATTTTGGGTTTGTTTTATTTATTAAGTTAGTTCTATTTTTGTAACCTGGTGAAGGATCCTTTTTACTTGGTGTTTTCATGGGTTTACTGTTTGAAGTGTTGCACAAATACTTTACACATTGCCCTCAAGTTAAGCCTGACTGCTCCATTTCAAGATACCAGAGGGTAAACACAGGCTCATTTAGGGTTTGCCTGTGCTTTGCCCTGGCCAGGATTGTGGTTGGTGCTTGATCAGTGCTCACACCCCAGTCAATCAAGAACCAGTTTCTCCTACACAGTAAAACCATCACAATGTAAGATGAGCAATTATGTCACATGGGTGCAACAGTAGATCATAGTAGAGTTAAGGTGGATGTCCTCAGTCCAATATCAGGTTATCTAAATCAGGGTAGTGCCCTTGTAACCCCACTATGCCTATGAAGCAAAAACAATACTAGAATGGCATGCAGTAGGGAAAAATACACCAATAAATACAACATCTGCAAAAACCTCAATTAATCATTGGTGGGAATTCTCATTGCTTCCATCAACAAATCTTTTTGGAATTTATTGTCCGTCACACACTGCCACACCCATCACCATAAAGGCATAAATAGGTTCTGACATATGATACAAAAAACAATTTGTGCACATAGAATATTACATATCACAAAAATGGTGGAACAACCACCACACTTTAGTCTTCTTGCACTATATATACATGGCGTGGCTGTAAGTCCACTTTGCCAAACACAGTCAACAAAGCAAGGTAATAGTAGTGGGGACCAAAGGTGAGTGATATTTTTTATCCGTGATGATTAAATGCAGTTCAATCTTATTTCATAACTCTCATGCTTACTTTAGTAACACTCCTCAATATATGTGTTGACGCGTTTCGGCCCCTTATCCATACAGGCTTCATCAGGACATCAGAAGATCGAAGTACACGTTATCCGTAAACAAGCTGCCTGGGACTGTTAACAGAACCTGTTTGAAAATCCAGGACGTGGTTCCAAATGCACCCGTTGTTGTAGCGAAAGATATCCGCACTGGAGGTTAAATGAAAAGAGGTCATCACTATAAAACGTCATCATAGTCACTACTCTCGATTATCTCAGTTGTACTGTGAGTACAGAGGAAACAAAAGTCAGATTGCTGCTCATCCCGGTAGGAGTGCTTGGCCGAGATGTCCAAAGACTGTCCAGTCAGTGCAATATCAGACAAGCTACCAGTGCAAATTTGGCAGGAATAGCAGTGACAAGGACCAAAGAACAATAAAACAGAAGTGTAAAGTTTGACTGAAGGCAGTGTTCAATTTGATGATTGGTGATGTTATAGTTAAGTATGCACTTATGTGTTTTACTGATGTGGGTGGAGCCTGTTGACCTACACATGCATGAAACAATGTGAAAGGAAGGTGGAATGTTGCAATTTGGGGGTTGTGGGTGTCAGTAATATGCTCATAGGGCACGTGTACACCCCTCTAATCCCTGCACATGGTGTGCAATGAGATTCTCCCTATTGGAGCTAGGTGATTCTGTCTACACCCTTTTTCTGGAAACTTTGTTTTGGGCTACTTTTTGGGCTTCATTTTACAACTTGCTGAGCACTTCCCTAGATCTTCATGCAATGGTGTTTTAGTGGAATTCCAGAGGGGGTTCAGAGAGGTGCTCCGTGACCCCCTGTATGATTTTGGTGTGGAAACAACTTGTATCAGGCCTATTGCTTCCCCGGATGGTGTCTGTGGGAATCCTCATGTGATCTCACCGACAGGCCAGATGCAGCAGTGAGTGTATCTCCATGCCTTACATTGGGTCGTGATGGTCACTTACAGAGTCCCTTCTCCTACCACCAATCACCTCTCCTGAGGTCCAAGATGATTTAGGCCTGCTGCCACCTGACTGTGACCAGAGACACTCTACTCTGCTGTTTTTAGAGGGAAGACTTGTGGGGAGAGGATGAGGCCAAGCATATGCAATGATGGGAGTTAGGTGCCTTACCGGGACTCATCAAGATTTGCCCAATACGGGTAATGTGCTGGGATGCTGACTGAATTACCCTGCTGACTTCACATGTGTACTATGGAATTTGTTGGACTTGTGTGTAGACTTCGGAATTTTGTGGATACAGTATCATCCCATGTGCATGGGAAACCTGGCTCCCGACACTGAAAAATCACATCATTTTGGAGCTGAAAGGGGGCCTCCACTTGTTGGAGGCCTGGTTTTGGGGGTGCTGCAGTTGAAACTGCTCACCACAAATAAACTTTGGTCCCAGGCTAAGTGCCCTAGAATGGGGCCCATTTGACCTGGTCATTGGAAACTGTCTCAAATGGAGTTGGATGGGGGGATATGGGTGTTCACTTGTATGCTCTGGCCTGGGGCTGTCTTGCCCCCCTCATCAGACTGTCCTCCCCCAGAGCGTGGCCAGCCAATCCCACCCTGGGGGCCAGCAGCAGTGTGGGGCTTAGGCCCCTGCATGAACCTGAATAGTGGATTCTAGTTTGCATTCTCGATCGACAAAACATACAGCAGCCCTGAGTTTTCCTGAATGCAAATAAAGGTGTGAGTTATCTCCTAATGTGGTGTCACTGATCTTTATTGTAGAGATAAGTTTTAGAGTGGGTATGAGGTGAATGTAAACTCATTGGAAGTTTGACTTACCCCATATTTGTGTTTTGTGATTGAGCAAAGATACTGCCTTCCCAGACAGTCAACCCTCTCTGCCGTGGCTATGGCCCCAGACCTTGCTGGGATGAGTTTCCTTTCTGCTGAATACAGGATGCATTTGGGTTGACCTGGGCTTGGTTTTGCAGATGGGGATTTTGCTGGGACTGGTCTAGGCTTATCCTTCTTTGTTCATGATATGCCTTTAAGAAGCATCAGTTGGCCTTGTGGCCCATTCTGTGGCAATAGTAACACTCTATGAGGTCTGGTGTGTGCCAGCCTCCCTGACCTCTGCCATTAGGACTGGGTGGAATCCCTTTGGGGTTCTGAGGTGAAGCTATCTTTAGGACTGGTGCCATTTGCACGCTCATGGCCAACACTGCCACTTCAATGGCGGTCTTTTTCAATTCATGCTGGACCAGCTTTGTGGAGTCTCTCTAGGTTTGCTCCTGCTTTTTCCTGTCCTTTTCCTGTTTCTTTCTATAATAATGTTATATGTGGGCCTGGATTTCCCACCAAGGTTTGGTGTCTAATTCTACTACGCTGTCCAGTCCACTCTGTATTTCAGTGGGCAGTGGCCAGCCCCTTTTGAGAATACTGTAAAAGAATGCAACCTGGGGGCTCACGTCAGCCCACGGCTATCCTATCTCCTGTCCCCTTCATTCCCTCATTCTGTCTACAAAGTCAGTCGTGGGTTCCCCAGGATTCATACTCTCTGCCATCAATCTTTCTACATCTGGGCAGTCAGGGCACATTTCCCTCAGGGCCCTCCATATTTGGTATCTGGAATTGAATGTGGCCTCGTCATGCTCAGTGGTAGTCAACAAGACGGTTGGGATGTGGGCTCAGGAAAACACCCTATTTGTCTGCTCTCCGATGATGCTGCTGAGCAGAATCTTGACATAACCTATTGCAAGGTCCTGCTGTTTTTTCCTCAAAACACAAGATCCATTTCCCTGACCCATCCATCAATGGGGGGTAGTTTGGTCCTGAGCCCTTCTTTGTTCATTTGTGCCCATGGCACATAGATGGTCCCTGATGTGCATATTTTGGCATGAAGCGACTCAGCAGTTTTTTCCTTAATGTAATGCTGCCATCTTCTCAGGCATTCCTGCTTGTAGGGGAAGTTGAATTTAGGATCTACCAGTGCATGCTAGATTCAGTCTTCCATGAAGGTCACGTCCTCTGGTTCGAAGGATCCCTCCTCCAGCCAGGGTTTATCATACTGACCCTCCCTTTTGGTCCAGCAGGCCAGCAGATGGCAAAATGGCCACGCAAAGACCTCATCTTCTTCTCTAGAAACTATCTCTCTAGGAGTCTGTCTGTCTGACCAGTGCGTTCTAAGGAGCGGCGGACATCTTCATCTCTGCTCTCCTTGTGTGCGCATTAAGGTGCCATTTTGTTTCTCCTATGCCTTACTTGGGTTAGAACTAGGCTGTTTTGGTCTCTTATTTCTTGGTCAGCCCCTATCCTATGCTGACTGTCTGGTGTGGTTTGAGCTTCTGATAGGGGCCTCCCTTCTGGTTCTACTTTGGACTCTTCTTCACATGGAGCTGGGACCTAGCTCCGTTCCCCTCCAGAGGCGGGAGCGCTGCTCTGTTCCCCCTATGTGCTTCCCAGGTGATAGCTCACTCTGTCTCTCCTCAACCAGCGCCTTTCTTCTAACTGCCATCTGTGCTGCCTCTTTTATTCAGTGCTGTGTGTGCTTCTCCTTGGTGGGAACGTACCCTCAAGGTCACTCTCTATTATCTCTTCTGCTCCCTGGGCATACCTTCGGACAGTGTACCCAGTGGCTCCCTCCTCGACCTTAGACCCTGGAAGGCTGGGAACTTTTTCCTCCCCTCCACAGGTTAACACATGTTGTGTCACAATCCAGGACTGCTATGATCCTCCTAGTCACCTGAGAGCGCTCCACCGGACAGGTTCGAATGTATGCTCCCTGTGCTGCTGGGGTTGAATGATAGAGCATGGATGATGGGGATCAAGCTTGGAGGAACTCCAACCCCAACCTGGGCTGGGGCTGGGATCCCTCCAGCCATGGATTGCTGCCCAACAGGGGGCCCTCTGATGGATTGGTGTAATCTAGGACAGGAAAAGCCCTAGATTATGTACCTACATATAGGGGGGAGATGTGGAAACCTTCCTTGTGGGTTCTGGGAGGTTGCAGATCGGGCTATCTTGAAAATGGCCCATCGTTCGAACAGTGCTTTTCTTTTAAGCTTTTTCTTCCCTACAAATTGAAGGTTTGTCCTCTTGTGTTCTATTATATTGGTGTTGAAGGTTCCCCCCTCTCTCCAGGGGAATACATGCTCCTTAATATGTGTGCCACTCACAGGAGCAATTATCTAGCTGTTTAACCTGCGTGGGGAATCTAGTTTGCATGTAGCTTAAAGGCAACTCCATGATGACTTGGGAACCTTTTTAGGGGACTGGTACAGTTCTAACTTCTTTGAGTTTTAAATGGTCCTAAATCCGAATATAATCATAGGGAAATATGTACACGGGGTAATGCTGACAATAACTACTAGCTACGAGCTCAACTCTATTTGATGCATCAAATAGACTTTCACAATACATAAAACAACACATGTGAAGAATCATAACCTGTAAGAAAGTGCAATGGTTAACTTAAATATTATCAATCATTTTAGCAGCAGATTCGAAGGCATGAAATAAATCTTTGTGCGAGAAAGATAGTGACTTCCTTATATGCACAAAAAAACACTTAATGAAACAAAGCATTTCAACATTAAATATAGTTCCAGCAGTTTGTCAGCAGCACCAAAAAAAGTATCAATTGAAAACCACAATGGAAGTGAAGAGAAAAGAGAGGAAAAATGACAGATAAAAAAAACCTGATGACTTGTCCAAAGAAAAACCCCACCCTGCCAACTCCTAGATCATGCTGCCCCATGCTGTGGGGAGGCTCTGCATGATACATGGAACCAAGTGAGCTGGATAGTCTGTCAATATTGGCTTGGTGACAAAGATAGCAACAATTTATGGAGAGAAGAAGGAACAACTCGACAACTAGAGGCCATCCATGGCCAAGCACAAGCTACATTCAATCTCCAAGGTCCAAATTTACCCTAACGTCCGAATTACACCCTGTTTCACACCTAGGGGCTTAGCGTACCATCTGTGTCATGCCTAGCGGCCCAAGCAAATAACATAATTCACTAATTTCAGATACCACCAGTGTTTAAGAGACCGGTAGTGCTGTGAAACCCCTTTTGACTACAAAATAAGATTGTTGGCTCTATATCACACTCAGAGCCTATGTGTACCATCTTTGTCATGACCAGTGGGCCAAGCATTAAGGCCTTGTCCCTATATCACACTCAGGGATAAGGCGTACCATCTGTGTCTCACCCAGCAGTCCAAGCAGAACCCTGTATTACACCTATAGTCATGCATACCACCTTTGTGACGCTGCGGATTCAATAGAACTTTCAATCAATTGCAGCGTTTTCTCACCTCTCTTTGTTGCACAAATTTGAATCTGTATGGGTGGGGTCCCCTTCCTTTGGCTGCAGTCTAGGCTTGGAGGAACAATCTCTCCTGGGTGGCGCACCAAAAATGTTGCTCAAATGTGGATTTACCTTACATAGATGAAAGACAACAGGTCTAGGCCATAAATTTGACCATCTTATAAAGTGTGCAGGTGGGTCTCGACTTTGCATGGAAATAGTGTGGGCCAGTAGGTAACATGTTCAGATTTCGGCATGGGGAGTGCGTGATCACTGTGTGTAGTGTGTGTACTGTGTTCTGATTGTCTCTGTGTTACTAACCTTATGTGGCATCTACCTTTATGGAGTTTTGAGAACGTGTACCCCTCTGAGAATGTGTTTTATTGGGCCCAATTTCCAAGACCTTTGTAGTGTTGCTGCCTTTCTTGCAAATCAATTTGGTTCTTTCCTGTTTTGTGCATTTGTCTATGGGATAAGTGTCACCTCACCTGTGATGTGTCAATTAGTTGCTTAAGGCTTAGGTCGTAGGACATGCCTGACCATGTACTTCTGACTCAGGGTTGACAGGGAGGTCATGTTGGATAGAATCAACAATAGCATCATGATGTACATTGACATTGTTTTTATACATATCAACAATATCAACAATAATGTCATGTGATGAATATTGTGATATGTGACGTGTTACACCTGACATCCTTGGTGTGGTTTTCCCTTGTACCTTTTTTGACCTTCAGACCTCCTGTTTTGCTGACTTTTTGCTAGCCTTAGGACTGCACTTCATCACTGCTAACCAATGTCAAAGTACTTTTCCTCTATCCTTAAAATATCATAAGATTGGCTTGTACTCAATTGACATAATTAATTTACTTGTAAGTCCCTAGTAAAGTAGCACTACCTGTGCCCAGGACTTGTAAATTAATTGCTGCTAGGGGACCTGCAGTACTGATTGTGCCACCCCCTTAAGTAACATTTTAAAAATATTTCAGGCCTGCCATTGCATCCTGTGTGCATAGAGTTTTAAACTGACATTTCGACTTGACAAAATAAACCTTTTGGCGAATAACTGGTCACAAATAGTAGACAAATGATAGACCAGACCAAAAGTGCCCAACCGTAAGGCCCACTGTTCACCAGTATTTCAATCAAGCATTGGGCAGAGTTCGCCACCATTGTTGATGTCACAATAATTGTTGATTGTATGATTACTATACATTTACATTTTCAGTGGATTGTAACACACCTATCATTTAAACAAACCTTTAGCCAGGCCCAAACCTTCCTTTGTAATACATATGTCACCCATGGTGTAGTCCTGGACAGCCATGCAGCAAGGTGCAATGTAGCAAAAACGTAGGACACATACTTTTAAGGTATACATGCCCAGGTAGTGTAAAACTGTTACATTTCTCATTACATTAATTAAGCTTCATTTTCCTACTAGGAGTAAATATTCAGTCTGTGTCTTTAGAATTGCAAGAAAAAATCCTAATTTCTAGTGAAGTCTGATTTTTTTTAAATTATAATTTTGAAGATGCCACTTTTCGAAAGTTTCCATTTTCCTGCCTTAGCCATTTGGTGCCTGGCTGTGGGACACATGACTGGGTGTAGTTGACAATTGGGCTTTGTGTTTTCCTTGTGGACAGCCACACACAATAGAGAGCTGAGGTGTATCTAGATGGGCCACCACTAGTAGCATGGGATGAATGAGCTGGGCTTGGCCATGCTGAGTCCGGCCTCCACAGAAAGGATTGCATACCCCCTGTAGTTAGTCTGTAGCTAGGGCCAGGAAGGCAGGCCACCTGTGCAATTCAAAGGCATGCCTCCAGAAGCTTCTCCCCACAACTGCGTCTAAATACTGGACCTCAGACACTATCTCCTCAGTACACATATATGGACCTACCAGGAAAGATGACTGCTGTGCTGCTGAAAGGACTGCCATTCTGTTGGACTGCTACTTTGAAACATGTCTGCCCTGCTGTTTTGACCTACTGCCTTCAGCCCTTTTGCATGGTTGAGAATAACTGGACCTGCATCTGTTGAACCCAAAACTCCAGAGTGACTTCAAGGGCTAGTTGGTTGGCCTCCAGATCTGAAGCTTCAGTATACTACAGGCTTCCAACAACCTTGCACCTGGATTATGTCATCTGTGAGTTTACCTTGTCAAGTGATGCCACATCAGCCGTGAACTCTTAGAAGTGGGGGTAAGGTGCTCTGCCAACGTCTGTAGACCCCAGCAGAACTGACAAATCTCCTCTGCTGCGCAACCCTGAGCAGAACCGTTGCATTGCTGTTGCTGCATGGACTGGACACATTGAAAAGACCCACATCACCACCGCAGCCTGCAACCTCTTCGAGACCGTCCCTGTGTGTCACATCCTTGGTGCAGGCTATCACATCCCTCGTTGACTGTAGTCTTGGCGATGACACCAGACTCTGCATCGGAGCGTCATAACTTCTCAGAGCCGACGCATATCACTGACTATGCGATGTACCCTTAACACCGGGCTTCAAATCGCAAGCCCTCCCCAATGGGATCCTCGGTGATGACCTCTCATTGCAAACGTTGTTGCACCTTTAAAGTGACTTCCCGCTTAAGCTGCGCAAAGCATCATCAATGAAGATACTTGCAATGTTCCGTAAACCAGGATCTGAAGTATTTTGTTCAGCAGGCCCAACTGGGTCCTTGTGGCTGACGTGTGCTTCATTGTGGTCGGCCTGAACTTGTGGCTTTGTCCCCGTCCGGCATGACCAGAAATCAACAGTTGATGCTTTGTGTTTGTTGGCGCTATTTTCACTGAAATCTATAAAGTTGCATACTTTCAGTTCTGCTTCCTGGACTTATGTCATTTTGGTCTTGTTTTATTTATTAAAAATAACTCTATTTTTCAAACGTAGTGTGGGATACTTATTGTGTGGTGTTTTTCACTTTATTACTGTTTGAAGTGTTGCACAAATACTTTATACATTGCCTCTAAGTTAAACCTGACTACTCCGTAGCAGGCTACCACAAGGTTGTGCTTGACCAGGGCTCACATCCCAGTCAAGCAACAACCCAATTTCTTAGTTGAGGTCATAAGCAGAGCATGGCAGGGGCTCAAGCTATAGTTTGCTCAGTAAACCATAACCAGTGGATTTCATTGTTTTTGTGTTTAATACATAATGATATGACTGACATTTTCTGCTAAATATAATGCCAGAAGAAGGATGTGAAAGACAGCACAGGATTATGTAAACAAGGATTTCATTTGCAAAGAGGAAAGCAAATGGTGTGACAAGTAAAGAAAGCAAAGAAAACCCATAAGAGAATGAGACAGGTCACTAACGCATCAAATGTCACTGTGGGGCAAGATAGGGAAGTTCCAGAGGCTGTGTATGCAAGGTCCAGCGGGACCAAAAAGAATCTGATAATCACATTAGGTTGGCTCTTTTTGACAAATATTAATGTCTGGTGATGGTAGAGAATGGAGAAATTGAAGCACTTCCTCACACCACATTGACCACAAGAGTCACACCTGTTTGTGCCATATATTTAGTTATAGAAATTGTTGTGCATGTATAAATACAGCAGCCAGATGGTGACATCAAATGTATGTAAGTATTTGTGCAGTTGTAGATATTTCTATGGCACAAACTAGCAGGAGAGTAGTGGAGCACTCAAAAGTTGACAAGTTGTCTGTAAGTTCCAACTGAGTAGACAGTGAAATGTGTTACCAAAAGTTGCATGGCAATCTGTGGTGAAGAGTGGAGCCCCAGAAGCATGATAAACAAGTAGTGTTTTATTTGTATTTTTCAAAAAAATAAAGAATTCATAAAAAAATTAAGAACTCAATAGCAATGGTGAGTATTCATCTCCGGGTGTGGGATTTTCAAGCTCTGTCCCGTGGTGTTTGGTGTCTTTAAAAATCTGATACAATTTTAATTTATTTCATTTTTGTCGGGGCTTCCCCAAGGCTCTCATAAAAAGGACCAAACATAGAAATGTTATCTCAGTTTCAAACATATCTGTTGTAAGCTACCATCAAAAACTGTACATAAATACTGGTGTCCTTTTTTTAAGGAGAATCTCAGGCTGTGAACTATTGCTCTAAACCCTATGGGGCATATTTTTACTTTTTGGTGCAAAACTGCACTAACGCAGTTTTGCACCAAAAAGTTTAGCCACGGCTTGTGCCATTCCTGAGCACCAGCCGGGCGCCATATTTATGGAATGGTGCAAGCCGGTGCAAAGGGTGGGCTAGCGTAAAAAAAATGACAGTAGCCGGGTGGGTGCTGGCGGTATGGAAGAAAGGAGTTTTGCATCAAAAAATGACATTAGGTTAGTTAGAGTAAAAAAAATTACTCTAACCAGCCTAGCCCCATTTTCTGATGTAAAACAACCCATACCACATGACTCCTGTCTTAGAAAAGACAGGAGTTATGCCAACTACCCCAATGGCCAGCACAGGGGACCAGTGTCCCCTGGGCATGGCCATTGCACCCTGTGCCATTCAGGAGTTCCCAAGTTGGGCCCCCAATGGCACTTTAATTAAAAAATACATTACTTACCTATACTTAACCTAACTACCTGTGATGGGGTCCCCCATCCTCCTGTGTCCCTCTGGTGTGGGTGGGGGTGTTCCTGGGGCTTGAGGCACCTGGGGCACCTATTCCATGGTGTTTAACCAAGGAAATGGGTCCACAGGTCCCTTAACAGCTGGTCTGACCCAGGAGTTAAATAATGGTGCAAAGCAAGCTTTGCACCCTTATTTAGCTCCTCCACCCAACCGTGCATTATTTTAGGACAGGGGGATAAATATGGGGCTATGGGTTTAGCACCATTTTTTAGATGGAAATACCTACTTTGCATCTCATTGGAACAAGGTAGGTTTACGCATCTAAAAAATGGTGCAAACTCCAATATTTTCACGTTAGACGTGTCTAATGTCAAAATAGAGTTAGTTTTGCGCAAATTTTCATAAAAAAATGATGAAAATTCAGCGCAAATGGTGTAAAAATATGCCCCTATGGTTGTGCAATTATGCACTTGAATCTTTACATCGCTCGTTGATAGCGTGAGATCACTGGTGCTCTTAAGGGGAAATTAGACAGGCGCACTTCCACAATCCTTATGGGGTTCTGGGAATTATTCTGCAGTCTTTCATGCAGGTCATGCTGTCTTTAGCTTGTCCGTGGCAAAACATCTATCAATAATATATAAAGAAAAGTTGAATTTAAAATGGATACATGGACATTATTTCGAAAGTATTTTCATGGTTTTTCACTTAGCATAAGAAATGTAATTTTTGAGGATATTGAGCGCTCTATTTATTTCTATTGTCTATAATTTAGAACACTCCACTCTCCATTCTTGTTGATATATTTTACAAGAAACATCTCATTTGAATTGAATGCTGAGTAAATGGGTTTTGACCTTCTGTTATGAGCAATTTGCTTGAAAAGAATTCAGGCATTTCATTATGTACAAACATTCATTATTTAAATATAAATTAAATCAGAATGTGGTAAATCTGTGTACTTTTGGAATTTCTTAACCTAACTCGGCTGTTTCCTTGAAGACCGAAACCAGTAAATACTATTCAACAGGCCAATATAATTTATGCAAGGAATCAAGACATATTCTTCAAGTTTATTATGTCGGAAATCAATTCTATTAACCGCAATGCTTTACAAACACTCCAGTGAACGTAATATTCATAATAATAAAAGACAATTCAAAGAAAGGTAGTTTAATTTTTTTGCAATTGTTTTAGTTAATAGATTTCAGGACTTTAGAACTTTTTGAAAATGATATACTCGTGGCATATTCACCTATATTGATGTGTTATACTTTATTTAAATAAAAACCCAAAAGGCGATGCACTGCCACTCAAAAAACAAAGTTGCATAAAGTACAGAGAGAGTCCAGTACTCCAGTGTTGTAGATGAATAGTTCTTTCTTTTTAATACTTGTTTGCAAGTCCAAATGCTTTGTGTTTTCACAGTTCCGTAAGTAAAGCACATGGAACAATAAATGGACAGCCAACGCGTATCGCCCACATGCGGGGCTTCTTCAGGGCTGTAATGCAACATAAAAAACAATGTATACAAAGTACACTAAATTACAAGAATCCAATTAAATAAGACGCCTGTAAAGTTCAAAATGAGAAAATAATAATAAATAGACCAGAGAAATACTATGTACCAACAAGAAACATACAGCACTATGAGGCCGAAAAAAAGGGCACACAATTCATAAGTGCATCCAAATGTGCACATGTAAAAGATAAAATGCAATGGGATGTGTAATCCGAGAATTCAAGTGATTTAAAAATATTAAACAAAAAGGAGCCCCAATAAATGGATAAACATGCAAGAAAAGTAAGCTCATCCAAGGAATATGCATGTGAAAAGAAGTTAATAAGAGGAAAGAGAAACATATCCGTGTTTGAAAAAATCAAGTAGATAAAAGACATCACCCTGTGCTGGAGAGACAAAGTGAAAAAGACGTATAGAGGATAGTACATATATAGTAGAGCATACCACGGTGGAATCCAATCAGTTGCAAGCAGCAAAAGGAGTGCGTTTGGGCACGATAAATGCCCAGCAGGAAAGAGACGCTCATAAGTCAAAGACGAAATTGAATGAAAAATGTGGGAATTAAAAGTATCCACACTTAGATTTAAGAAAGTACAAAAAGTGAAAAAAACATACAAGCGAACAAAATGCTGGAAAAATAACAAATTATTATCAGGGACCGATGTGCCGTGTTGGCAGGAGCCGGGATGAAATTACCAAAAAGAATATTTAGGCAGTAAATCGTGACCGCTTTAATTATTAAGGACCGTTGTTATATGTGTACAGAAAACGGAGTACAAATGCTGAAAAGCATGTGTAAACATTCGATGATACCTGCAACAGCATGCTGCCGTGGTAACAAGTGAGATAGAGTCTAGAAAAGAAATGCAGGAGTATAAGTGGCATCTCACCTGTTTAGTAGAAAGGCGGATCATGAAATACAGGATAACACGGTCAGAACAACCGTAAAAGTAAATGTAGAGCCGGCACTGGTATCATGCTGGCACTAAGGTGTGGAGGCGAGCGGACGCCTCGGATACGAGCGCCATAAATAAAATAAATGTAACCCGGAAGTCCGGATTCTTAGAGTAGAGAGCAAAAATAAAAAACGGACTATGGCGG
Source organism: Pleurodeles waltl (assembly GCF_031143425.1). Lineage (NCBI taxonomy): Eukaryota > Metazoa > Chordata > Amphibia > Caudata > Salamandridae > Pleurodeles > Pleurodeles waltl. Next base: position 205,386,257 of record NC_090447.1, read on the forward strand.
CGGCCATCATGGATTTTCATTTCTCTTGACATAATACTGTGATAGAGGATTTTGTTTTTAGCCAGTTTTCAGTATTGCTTTGACCAACCAACATAATTTGGGGTTTTTGTGGCATGTCTGGTTATTTGTACTCTTTGACAACCTTATGAAGAAAAAGTGTCCATTGGTGTGAAGTTCCAAATCCTCTAGTCATGAGGGCCTGATGAGTTCACTAAGGTATTGTCAGACCACCGTGAACATTACCTTAAGCCTGTGGTGTGGCCTAGCAGAGACGATGTGGACCAACTCCACAGTCCCTTCCATCTCACGTATCTTCCATCTTGTATTTAAACAGGAAAAGGAAGGAAGCAGGGGCACAGGGGAAGAGGTCCAGGGGTTAGATAATGGAGTTTGAGTCTTATGCACCTTTGTTGCACCTTAAAGAAGAAGGGACATCATCAGTATTGGCATGTAAATCTACCCAGAAATAGCCCTATATAACGTCTACCTGAAATGAAATGGTTGCGCATACAGCCTCTCATTACAACCCTGGCGGTCGGTGTTAAAGCGGTGGAAAAAAAAATGCAATCACGACCGTGGTGGACACCGCCAACATAGACAGCCACTTTAACACTCCGACCGCCACGGCGGTACAAACAAACAGCGCGACGGACTCCGCCAACAGACAAGTGGGAGACAATGTACCGCCCACCCTATCACAACAGGCCTATCCGCCACCTTTTCCGGGGCAGAAACAAGACAAATAAAAACACGGCGGAAACAGTACACAGAAGGGAAAACACTCACCTCTCCACACCCCACGAGGAATCAGGACGCCATGGAGCACGAATTGCAGATACTGCTGATGATGGTCTTCCTGCTCCTCTATCAGGAGCTCCAATGACAGCGGCGACGACCACGGTGAGTACTGCACCTACAACACAGGGGAGGGGGAGGAAAAAGAGAGTGACACACACACGCAACACCCCCACCCTCATCCACAACAACATACACACAAATACATGCTGTAATATTACATATACACCCTCCCCCCCCAGAATAACGCAAGGACAAAAGGAAATGATTTGAATGAATGTAATCATGTGAAATATCATTCTCAAAATTCAAAATCCAGTATATACAATTATGTACACCAACTACACAAGTCCGGATAGTGCACCAATCATTGTCCGTGGACCACTGGGCCCAAAATGCATGGGTGAGGCCCACACATGATACCTGACTCCAAACGAAGAGAACACTGGAGGGGCATCATATATAAAATATACAGGCATCTCAGGGGGAGGGGAAGTGGGCACCTCAGCCTGATGAACGCACAACGCCACTGCTCCACGAGGGGGCTCCATGCCCACTGTTTTATCCTGGGGAGTACAAAGCCAGAGTCGCTCAAGTCTTTTCAGTGGGTGGTTTGCCCACAGCTTTATCCTGGGGAGTGCAAAGCCACATTCTCTCAAGTCTTTTCAGTGTGTGGTTTGCCCACTGCTTTATCCTGTAGAATGCAAAGCCACAGTCTCTCAAGTTTCTCAAGTGGGTGGTTTGCCCACTGCTTTATCCTGGGGAGTGCAAAGCCACAGTCTTTCAAGTCTTTCAGGTGGGTGGTTTGCCCACTGCCTTATTCTGGGGAGTGCAAAGCCACAGTCTCTCAAGCGGATAACAGTCTCCACTTGTTCTGGAGGGGGCTTTGTGCCCAGAGTGCTTCATCCTGCCAAGGACTGAGGTAGTGGATGTATTTCTCCACTGGTTCTGGAGGGGACTTTGTGCCCAGAGTGCTTCATCCTGCCAAGGACTGAGGTAGTGGATGTGATACTCCACTAGTTCTGGAGGGGGCTTTGTGCCCAGAGTGCCTCATCCTGCCAAGGACTGAGGTAGTGGATGTGATACTCCACTGGTTCTGGAGGGGGCTTTGTGCCCGGAGTGCTTCATCCTGCCAAGGACTGAGGTAGTGGATGTATTTCTCCACTGGTTCTGGAGGGGGCTTTGTGCCCAGAGTGCTTCATCCTGCCAAGGATTGAGGTAGTGGATGTCAATCTCCACTGGTTCTGGAGGGGGCTTGGTGCCCAGAGTGCTCCACTTGCAGTGTGGCTGGAACAATACACTTGCCTGGGTGTGTGTGCCACGAGATTGCCGAGGTACATGTTGCATGATACCCCATGAAGGCAGGAACATACCCCACACTGCTGTGGCTTCGCATACCATATGCAGGTGACAACTGTGATGAGAGTGACGCTTCATGGAAGCTGCCCAGGGTCCTGGAACTCACCACCAGCCTCGGACAACTGACCACGGGGGATGGTAGCCATGTCTGCGTTGGTGCCACTGTCTGAGGACGTCACGGGCCGCTGGCGGTGCTTGCAGCGGTGTCAGTCGTGGGGGTGCTTGCGGCGGTGTCAGTCGCTGCGGTGCTTGAGGCAGGGTCTGTGGCGGCAGTGGTGGCTGCAGGGTCTGTGGCGGTGGTGCAGTTGCAGCGGTGCTTGCGGCGGGGTCTGTGGCGGCAGTGCTGGCTGCGGGGTCTGTGGCGGCAGTGCTGGCTGCGGGGTCTGTGGTAGCGGTGCTGGCGGCGGGGTCTGTGGCGGCGGTGCTGGCGGCGGGGTCTGTGGCGGTGCAGGTAGCGGTCTTCTCCGCCGTACAGGTTGGCGTGGACGTGGACAGAGGGTGTAACACTGGTCCCTCAGTCCGTGCCACCATGCCCTCTACTGACCTGCCCTTCAGTTTTTGGCCCTTCCCCACCTTTGATGGTGGCGCAGCTGTCTTGCCACTATCCCCTTCGTTTTCCTTGACCCCTTGGTGGCAGGTGTTTTCGGCTTTCCCCTCCAGGATGTGGGCACCTTTTTCACCTTGGCAGGTGGCGGAATGTCCTTGCCCTCCCTCTGTGGCAAACTTGCAGCCCTTATGGTTGGCCCACTCCATGACCCTGCAGTTGCTGGCACCACTGTGCCTGGGGATGTGGTGGCTGATGTGCTGGGCTGGGACCTGGAAAGCCTGGCCCTAGGAGAAGGATGGGGGGAGGTGTAGGGAAGAGGTCAATGTTAGCCAGGAAAAGTTTTTTAGACACACTGGGACGGGTAGATGGAGGGGGTTTGGGAGTGGAGGAAGAGGTAGTGGTTGTAGGAGGTGTACGTCTGCTGAATTAAGGGTGAAGGTGCATGGGCTGGAGGCTGTTGTGAGGTGGATGGCTGGTGGGTGGGTGTGTGCCTGCGTTTGTGTACTTTGGGAGGAGGGCTCACTGACATACTGGGAGAGGACACAGGGGATGTGTGAATGGTAGTGGGGTGGTGAGTGCACATGAGCGTGCTGGTGATGGAGGTAGTGGCTGAGGATGTAGTGCATGCAGGTGTGAGTGGAGACAAGACTGGGAGGGAGGAGGGCGACGTGAAGGAGGGGGACACAGTGGGGGAAGTGGATGTTGGTATGTATGCATGGGTATGATGCTTGTGTGAGCACCAGTGGGATGTGTGGAGCTTATGTTTGCCTGAGCCACTCTTGTGTGTTGATGTGTGTGCATGCTGGTCTGATGGTGTGCTTGGGATAGGCTGAGGTACAGGGGATTGGGTCTGGGTGGAGAAGGTTGGAGGAGGAGGCTTGACACATGGACAATGGCTGCCATCAGTGCTGAGGCCTGAGCCTGAAATGCTCTCTGTTGGGCTGCCTGGCCAGAATGAATGCCCTCCAGGTATGCATTTGTTTGTTGCAAATGCCTCTCAATACCCTGGATGGCATTCAGAATGGTAGACTGCCCAACAGTGAGGGATCTCAGGAGGTCAATAGCCTCCTCACTGAGGGCAGCAGGGCTGACTGGGGCAGGGCCTGAGGTGCCTGGGGCGAAGGAGATGCCCACCCTCCTGGGTGAATGGGCACGGGACACACGCTAAGGGGCTGCTGGGATGGAGGTGCTGGTGGGGGGTGGCGGCTGTACCTGTTGATGCAGGGGGCACAGAGGGGCCCGCCACCACAAGGGAGCTCCCATCAGAGGAGGAGTCGCTATCGCTGGTCTCTGCTCCTGTCCCCGACGTGGAGCTCCCCTCACCCTCCATTCCACTGGTGGCTTCAGACTCTGTTGTTTCACCCTCCAGGGCAAAGTGGGATGCAGCTCCCTCCTGCTCTGGTGCCAATGCTCCTCTGCCTGATGATGCTATTGCAGACAAGAACAGGGAGACCACAAAGAGAGGGGGGGGGAGAGACAGGAGAAAGACATGTTCAGTGCATGCAACACCACTACCGTTGGCGGACACAACAGACACAACAGACACAGCAGCCCTCTGCACTATGCCATGCACTTATAGTTCCTTGATTAATCACATGCCCATGGGGTACAAGGGCTAAGCCTGATTGCTGCACACCTGGAAGTCACAGGATCCCGACTAGGTGCAGATGGCACTAACCACTAGTGGGTTGGGGTGCCACTTTGCCTGCCTCACAAGGGACCTTGTCTACCAAGATCGCCCTGGCCTAGGGGAACCCACTGCCCACCTCCCCCACCCAGACACCTCGTAATGCGTGCAGAGTCAGCTGAATGAGAGTGTACTCACCCCCTTGTGGCTGCTGTGATGCCCTCAAGCGCCCATCCAACTCCGGATATGCCACCACCAGGATTTGGAACATCAAGGGGGTCATGGTGCAAAGGCACCCCTCCCACGTTGGGAGGCTATCCCCAGCTGGGCCTCCACCGTCTTCTTGCTCCAGCGGCGCAAGTCCTCCCATCTTCTACGGCAGTGGGGGCTCCGTCTGTGATGGACCCCCAGGGTCTGGACGTCCTTGGCGATGGCACGCCAAATATCCTTCTTCTGGTGGGTTCTGACCTCGAGGAATATTACAGGGGGAAAGGAAATTCTTTACCCGTCTGGACCGTTATACTCATTGGCCCCCGTTCCCACCCTTGCCCTGACGCACATGCACTCACCATCCGCACATGCAGGCCTCAACCCCATGTCTCTTCCATCCACACCACTCAAAACAGGCATTGCCCATGCAGCATGCTCACAGTGTACTCACCTGTTTGTCTGGAAGACCGTACAGTTGTGTGTACTGGGGAAGGACCCCATCTACCAGTTTCTCCAACTCCTCCAAAGTGAAGGCAGGGGCCCTTTCTCCAGACACTGTAGCCATCGTCGCTTCCAGACACAGGTCACAGCAGCACTTGCAGTGTAGGTCCTCTCCTGTTGAAGGTCACGTATCAAGTGAGTGAACAGACAGAAAATGTCCGTCACGTCCGCGGCGGTGCGTTCCGTCACCGCCGGTGTACATCGTCATTGGCTCCTCGGACCCATAGGGTCCAATGTTAACCAATGCTGGATTGCGCTGCGGTCTTTGACCGCCCACCGCGACGATGTACAATGTCAGCGCAGTTACCTCATATCCCCTTGTCCCTCCTTACAGGTCAGGCAGCCGCCATTTCAGGGGGCCACATGGCATTAATATTAACTGCATCAAACCAATGTAGGGCTTGAATACACACAGTTACAGGCACATTGCGGATTAATAAATGTGTGCAAATGACATTTTTTGATACCTCAGTGTTGGCTGACTCTCTGCTCACTGTTCTCGTCCATAGGGCACGTCTGCTGGGGCAGATGATGAGATGTCTGCATCCTCCGGTGTACAGACCGCTGGTGGACCTGTCGACAACGGAAGAGAGACACATATTAGTCACCTTAGACTTGATTGTGCAACAATCCAGGAACTGTGTGCCCAGTTGGAGCCAGACCTGATGTCAGCTATCTGCCATCCCACAGGGATACCCCCTCTAGTGCAGGTCCTGTCAGTACTCCATTTCCTGGCAAGTGGTTCCTTTCAAACAACAGTGGCCATTGCATCAGGGATGTCCCAGCCAATGTTCTCTAACGTGTTGTCCAGAGTGTTGTCTACCCTGCTGAAACACATGCGCAGCTACATCGTGTTCCCTCAGGTGGAGGATTTTCCCACAGTGAAAGGTGACTTCTATGCCCTGGGACATATCCCCAACATCATTGGTGCCATTGATGGGACACATGTGTCATTGGTACCCCCCGCAGGAGTGAACAGGTGTACAAAAACCAGAAGAGCTACCATTCAATGAATGTGCAGATGGTGTGTTTGGCAGACCAGTACATCTCCCATGTGAATGCCAAATTTCCCGGCTAAGTGCATGACACTTACACTTTGAAGAATAGCAGCATCCCTTATGTGATGGGGCAACTCCAGAGGCACTGTGTGTGGCTAATAGGTCAGGACAAGGACCCTATACAGTGTGAATAGGTGTCTGGGTATGGGGTTGTCCCTACGGGTTAGTGTGTGTCTAACAGTTGTCCCCCCATATTTGCAGGTGACTCTGGTTACCCTAACCTGTCATGGCTACTGACCTCAGTGAGAAATCCCAGTACAAGGGCAGAGGAACACTACAATGAGGCACATGGGTGAACTAGGAGGGTGATTGAATGAACCTTCAGCCTCCTGAAGGCCAGATTCCGGTGCCTCCATATGACAGGTGGTTCTCTCTACTCCTCACCAAAGAAGGTGTGCCAAATCATTGTGGCCTGCTGTATGCTGCACAACCTGGCTTTGCGACACCAGGTGCCTTTTCTGCAGGAGGATGGGCCAGATGGTGGTCTTGTGGCAGCTGTGGAGCCTGTGGACAGTGAAGAAGAGGAGGCAGAAGAAGAGGATATCGACAACAGAAACAACATAATAATGAACTACTTCTAGTGAGACACAGGTAAGAAGATGTCACTGCCTCCCATATCTCATACTATTATTGGAGCTAGCATAAGTCTGTCATTTTCACTCAGTGTATGGACCCTGACTTGTCACTTTGCCTTTCCATTTCATAGATGTGGGTCCTACTTTGTGCCCTCTACTATATTTCCTCCAGGCCTATAGCTGTGCTACATTGGTATGTGCACAAGTAAATTGACATTGCTATATTCCATGGTTATTGCAATTACACGTTTGTGAAAGCACAGACTGACTCCAGATTGTTTTGTGATTGAAGTGTGTTTATTTCTGTGCAAATAAGTGGAGGGGGTTGTAAAATGGGCAGGGGGGATGATGGAGGAATGTCCATGGCAGAGTCCAGTCTATTTGTTTCACAGGTGCATTGTCCAAAGGGGCATAGGAAGTGGAGCAATGGCAGTTGAAGGATGGACAGGGTGACAAAGTGGGACAGAAGGGTAACATTCATGGGGGTTTCATTTCCTGGCAGGCGTCTTGGCAATGTTCTCTGTCTTGTTCCTGGATCTCAGGGACTGTTTGCGGGGTGGTTCTCCATCTGCAGGGGGTGGGATGCTGGTGTCGTGTTACTGTGGCGGTGCCTCCTGTCCACTAGCGCCGGCAGTGGTGGAGGGCTGTTCATAGTCCAGGCTAGTGTCAGGGGCCCCTTGTTGTGCCACAGTGTCCCTCCTGGTGTTAACAAGGTGTTGCAGCACCCCTGCAATGGTGACCAGGGTGTTGGTTATAGACTTCAGGTCCTCCCTGACCCCCAGATGGTGTTCCTCCTGCAGCCGCTGGGTCTCCTGAAACTTGGTCAGTACCGTTGCCATCATCTCCTGGGAATGATGGTAAGCTCCCATGATGTTGGAGAGGGCCTTGTGGAGAGTGGGTTCCCTGGGCCTGTCCTCTCCCTGTGGCACAGCAGTCCTCCCAGCATCCCTGTTTCCCTGAACCTCTGTCCCCTGAACCATGTACCCACTGCCACTACCCCCAGGTCCCTGATTCTCTTGGGTTGGCAGGTTTGCCTGGGTTCCCTGTAGTGGTGGACACTCTGCTGATTGACGTGTCCTGGGGACAGAGTGATGGGCCCGCTGGGTGGGTGCTGTGCTGGTGTTTCCTGAGGGAGGAGGCTTTGTGGTGGCTTGTGCCAGTGTCAGGGGAACCAACTGTCCCAAGGTCCCTGATGGGCTGGGCTGGTCATCTTGATCCATTTGTGCAGAGCTGCTGTCATCACTGTGGGTCTCTTCTGTGGGGGGACTGGATATGTCTGGTACCTCCTGTCCTGTGACGTTGAGTTGGGGTCCTGCAGGGGTGTAAAGGCATGATTATTGCATCTGTGTGTGCCATTGTGTGCAATGGATGAGTGACCCTGTACTCCAGTGCTTGAATTCTTGTCTTGGTCCTTGTGTGATATTTGGCTTGGGGTCTGTGTGAGTATCTGTAGTGGACATGCTTTGGTGATGGGTGTGCATGCTTTGGTATTGCATGCAGGGCTTGGTATTGGGATGGGTGGGTTGTGATAGTGGGGCATATGTGAGGTGTTGGAGTGATGGGGGTGAGGGTGAGGGTGGGAGTATGTGATGGCATGCAGGTAGGGTAGGGGGGATGAGGTAGTAAAGAGTTGACTTACCAGAGTCCAGTCCTCCTGCTACTCCTTCGAGGCCCTAAGGATGCAGTATTACTTGTTGGCGTGACGGTGTGGGTTTTGTTATCGCCAGTTTATCACTGACCTTTGGTGTAGCGGAGTTGGGTGGGTGTCTGTATTATGGCGGATTCCGAGCTGTGGGTTGTAATCGGAATTCCGCTGCCGCAGCGGTATGTTGCCGGCCTTCTGCACTGCGGTAAGCAGCATTTACCACCAGGGTTGTAATGAGAGCCACAGTCTCTTCTGCTGTTTCTGATCTAAGCTGGATGGGTGAGGGTACATAGCTGTCTTGGAACAACCCAGGACTGATAGTTTCTACAACACAGCACAAATAAACTAGGTTCGTACCATACACTCTTCAACAGGCACCTTCCAAAAGCAAGAAGTGTACACAATATATTCGATCTTGGGTAAACAATGTGGATCCTTATGTTATCTCAAGCACCCAAGAAAAATATCAATTAAGATTTCACCAATAGCTTTCCTAATGCAGCACACTTCTTGTGCATAGGCAAACAAATAGTCATACTAGCAGTATGGGGAGAAACAAGGAACACTTCAGGGCATGCACTTAATGTACACAACATTAGTTGTAGTTTCACTGATGTTTACCTTCTCCAGTACAAACACTCTTTATGCAGTTTATATGTAATTATCATGCATGCGCTTCAAGAAGAACAGGAAAACAGACTTCAGGCATGTGTTAATGTCAATACATCAGTTGACTTCACTGGTATATGTGGATTGCAAGGTAGCGCTCTTCATGTGCATGGATATCAAGAGCCATACTTGTGCTGCAGGTAGGCAACAATGAAAGCAAATGTGCACTCCATGTGTGCGATAACCAAACTGGATACCAACTACTCGTGCCGAGGCTGCCAATGCCATACAAGACTACAATCCTGGTGCTAAAGGTGGAGAGCCGCCTCCGAAGCTTTTGCGATGGAAGAATTCCTCTTTTCCTGTAAAAGTGTGGTGAAGCTGCTCCCTGGGGATGCCTATGATGCCTAGTGGCGTTGGGGCTGTGGACTCAGAATATGGAGGCCTCTCAACGTGCCACAGCCTGTAATACCACTGTAAACTCATGTGATCTGGCGGTATTACGTCCCCACAATGAATGCACTGCTAACCACCCCGTGGTTAATACCAGGCATAACACCCATACAGGAAGCTAAACTATTGCCAAATACACACCTTGTCATATGCATCCTTGTCTTCTTCGGTCCCTACCTAGGGATCCGAGATGGACAGCACAACAGGCCCAAGCCCTGAACCATGATAGCTATGCAGAATGCCTCTGAGCCCAGGTGTTACTTGAAACTATTACAGGGAAAGAAAATCCTTGATTACACATTCTGTAGAACAGAATTTCCATTCCAACAAAAATATGTGGGCCATTGTTCCCCAACTTAATTTCCTCTCTACAGGAACATTATACCTAGTTTAACTGGTGGAAAAATTCAAGCAGTAAAATGAGTTTGTGAAAGGACTACAGTGCAGCCTAGCCCTGGCCCCAGTTTACTGCCCAGTTACCTACCAAGGCATATAGGCCCTCATTCTAACCCTGGCGGTGTAACACCGCCAGGACAGAGGGCAGAGGAAGCACCGCCAACAGGCTGGTGGTGCTTCCTGGGCCATTCTGACCACGGCGGTAACGCTGCGGTCAGAAAAGGGGAACCGGCGGTTTCCCAGCGGTTTTCCCCTGGCCCAGGGAATCCTCCATGGTGGCGCTGCTTGCAGCGCCGCCATGGGGATTCCGACCCCCTTACCGCCAGCCTGTTTCTGGCGGTTTTCACCGCTAGGAATAGGCTGGCGGTAACGGGTGTCGTGGGGCCCCTGGGGGCCCCTGCACTGCCCATGCCCCTAACAGGGCCCCACCATGATTTTCACTATTCGGAGCCGGCATCCTCGTTGCAGGGGCATTTCCGCTGGGCCGGCGGGCGCTCTTTTGGAGAGCGCCCGCCGGCCCAGCGGAAATGTAAGAATGGCCGCCGCGGTCTTTTGACCGCGGTGCGGTCATTTGTCGGCGGGACTTTGGCCCAGAATGCCCTCTTCTCCTTTCAGTCAGGCAACATCATCCCCTTCCCACTCCTATTCATCTCACCCAAATCCCCCACCACTGTGTTAAACTGCCAACCTCAAAGACACTTACAACCTTCTCAGAGTAGGCAGTAAATGACTGTGTTACACCTCATGGAATTAGTAATTATGTACAGATTTCCAACAGGTATATCTGGTTCTGCAAGTTATTCCCCATTTCATTTCTATCACTTGTAATAGGCTTTTATATTTGTAGACTTTTCAAAAATGTATTCACATAACATGTATCTGGGACCAGAAAGTGGAAGATGTTAACTTTAGTGTTTATTATCAGTAGACAGGGAGAAACAATCCTAAACCCTGGTCTTTCATATTTTAGGGGACCCAAAGCGGATAATATCCACAAAAAAGGCTGCAGAAATACTAAAATAATTGTCTTTAAATTCTATTGAATCACCACATAGAGGATAACCATTTGAGGATTACAAAAGCTCTAATGAAGATCATATCTATCCAATAATCTTGAATTCATCTACAAACATTTGTCTCATATTATTCTGCTAGAGCATTTCTTTCATATTCACCATTTTTACTGTAAAAAACATTTAGATGAGAAGTTGAGACTTCAATCGGCATATTCTGCGACAAGTTCCCACTTTGCCACACCTAGGTATGTTGAGTTGGCTAATGGTGGAACCTCAGGAAAAAACTTACCAGTTTAATGTATCCAAGTCTATTCCTGTGCCAAAGCTTTGCCCAATTTTAAACCTCTAAAGATACTTGGAAATTCTCTTGAATATATTTCTGCCATCATAAACGTCAATAGACCTCAATAATAACGTTTTGGTGTAGGACTCCACAAGTTTTCTTGACAGTCATCTCTAAGTATCCCACTTGTTGTAATATTATTTTTCTACTTTATCTTTCTACTTTTATCTATTTGTAATATTTCAAGCTTTTCTTTGTCTGCACATTGCGGATTTTCTTCTGAGTTGCATCTGCTGTAACTTCCACCCCCCATCAAATATTGCACATTTAGCTTTGAAATAGCCCATACTATTAAAATATATAACACTGGTACTTTACCAAGTTTGTCAGACCATTTTCTTTCTGAAAGGTTAATTACTAGTTTACTCTTTGTTTTAATCTTGTCAGCCCAATATATTTGTCACATTACATAATGACAACCCTGAGACTACAAACACAAAATGGAATTGCTGTGACTAAGAAACAATGTCTACAGCAAGAGGTAAATTTATATACACCATACATTTCTTATGATGCTTTACATTGTGTCTGTAACAGCCATTTGGTAATGTTGAATTTCCAAGTAGCAATATGTGTGTCTTGTTCTTCTCTTCTCTTTATTAGCCAGGGAAGATCACCAATAATTAATTAGTGTTGGACCTGGACTGTTTTTGCAGGGTAAACCCTATATATTTGCCTTCTGTTGCTGCACCAGTTTTTGTTGGCATTGGGAATCTACACTTTTTTTACTGCTAACCAGTGCTAAAGTGCTTGTGCTCGCTCCCCAAAACATGGTAAAATTAACTTGCACCTGATTTGCACATTTAATCTACTTGTACATCCCTAGTAAATTGTTCTACTTGTACCCAGGGTCTGAAAATTGAATACTATAGTGGGCCTTCAGTGTTCATTGTGCAGCCCACTCACGTAGCATTTTAAAACATCTCTCAGGCCTCCTACTGCAGCCCATAGTATAGCTTTAAACTGCTATTTCAACCTGGCATAATTAACCTTTTTCCAAGCCTAAACTGTCCTTTTTAGACTTATAAGTCACTCCTAAGTTAGATCCTAAAGGCTCATAGGACAAGGGGCATGGCATTTTAAAAGTAGGACATGTTGGTTTAATTTTTCCGTGTCCTAGTAGTAAAAAACTCCTAACATCATTTTGCCTCTGCTGTAAGGCCTATATATACCGTTGACTAATATTGGGTTACCTTGTTACATTTAATAACTGATTGGGAGCAGATGGAGATCTACTGTTTACATTCAAGTGATTAATAATTTTAAACATGATAAAGTCAAATATTTAGTCACAATTCTGAAAATGGGCCTTTTAGACAGTTGGCACTTTTTCTGCTAACAATGTGTGGCTTCTTCCAGTATCCTGCCTCACATGACCATGAATGTCTCTGCTGTAGATGTTTGCGTATTCCTTCCAGACAGTGACATTTAAGGAGATGGGACATCCTGCCAGGATGGTTGGGGGCAGAGCTGTACCTAATCTCACTTACATTTTAAAGGGCTTTGCTTCCTGAACACACAAATTAACCTAACCTGACACTAGTCTTTTGTCACCCAGATTTCTTAGAGCCTTGACAGGAGAAGTGGAGAACTTTCCAGAACCAGATGTGGGATAGTATAAGGAAACCCCCCACTTCAAAGGCTGGCACCATGTTGGATCTCGAGAGCCACTCTTCAGTACACTCTGGACCTGTGGTCATTATAGAAGTAGGACTGCCTTATTTCCTAGTGGACTGCCCTGGTGCTTGAGGCCTGCCTTACTCCCCAGAGAATTGCACCGCTGCTACTTGAGGACTGCCCTCCTGCTTGATGACTGTCCTGCTCCTTGAGAAGAAAGACTTTGTAGTCACTCGGGTAGCCTGAGATGAAGGGACATACTCCCTTCATCCACAGACTGCCTGGGTGACTCCAAAGGTCAGTTGGCTATTTCAGCTATAGGAATTCAGCAAGCTCAATAGGTGTCCATGTAGCTGTCCAGCTAACCTGCTGCACTGGATCTGCCTGGATTGGCAATTAGACTTGCCTGAGCATTGCTGGAATGAGTCCTGCATCCCCAAGAAGTGCATCCCCAAATCCTGTGCCCTAGGCTTGCATCAGAGAGAACTCTTCCGTGTCTAACTCATGTTTGCATCAAATCTACAGCAAAGTGATGCAAAGCCCAGCAGAGCCTGGCTGTACAGCTGGAAGCTTCATCTGAGCTGAAGCCGAGCAATGCAAAGCCTTGCTGCACAGCTGAAAGCTTCATCAGAACCAACTACAAATGACACAAAGACCCACAAAGCCTTACTGCACAACTGAAAGCTTCATCGGAACTGTTGCCAAATTATGCAAATCCAGGCAAAGCTTTGCTGTACAGCTGAAAGCTTCTTTGGAACCCATGCAGAGTGACATAACATAATGCAGCTTCATCAAAACTAACGCCAAGGGATGCAAAGCCTCACCACACAGAACTCACACCAAATCAAATCATAAACATTTATAAAGCGCGCTGCTCACCCGTGAGGGTCTCAAGGCGTTAGGGGGATGGGGTTACTGCTGCTCGAAGTGCCAGGTCTTGAGTTGCCTCCGGAATGCGAGGTGGTCCTGGGTGGTCCTGAGGTTGGTGGGGAGGGAATTCCATGTCTTGGCCGCAGGGTAGGAGAAGGATTTCCCACCTGCCATGGTGCAGCGGATGCGAGGGACGGCGGCGAGAGCGAGGTTGGCAGAGCGAAGTTGACGGGTGGGTGTGTAGAAACTGAGGCGGCGGTTGAGGTATTCGGGTCCCTTGTTGTGGAGGGCTTTGTGTGCGTGGGTGAGGAGTCGGAAGGTGATCCTTTTGTTGACGGGAAGCCAGTGCAGGTGTCTCAGGTGGGCGGAGATGTGGCTGTTGCGGGGTATGTCGAGGATGAGGCGGGTGGAGGCGTTTTGAATTCGTTGCAGATGTTTCTGGAGTTTAGCAGTGGTTCCTGCGTATAGGGTGTTGCCGTAGTCCAGGCGGCTCGTGACGAGGGCGTGGGTCACGGTCTTTCTGGTGTCGGCGGGGATCCAACGGAAGATCTTTCGGAGCATGCGGAGGGTGAGGAAGCAGGAGGATGATACGGCGTTGACTTGTTTGGTCATGGTGAGAAGTGGGTACAGGATGAATCCGAGGTTGCATGCGTGGTCTGAGGAGGTTGGTGCGGTGCCAAGGGCCGTGGGGCACCAGGAGTCGTCCCAGGCGCACGGGGTGTTTCCGAGGATGAGGACTTCCGTTTTGTCTGAGTTCAGTTTCAGACGGCTGAGTTTCATCCATTCTGCGACGTCTTTCATTCCATCTTGCAGGTTGGTCTTGGCGCTGGTGGGGTCCTTGGTGAGGGAAAGTATCAGCTGAGTGTCGTCGACGTAGGAGGTGATGTTGATGTTGTGTTTGCGTATGATGTCGGAGAGGGGGCTCATGTAGACATTGAAGAGAGTCGGGCTGAGCGAGGAGCCTTGTGGGATGCCGCAGATGATCTCGGTGGGGTCTGAGCGGAAAGGTGGGAGGTAGACTCTTTGGGATCGGTTGGAGAAGAACGAGGTGATCCAGTCCAGGGCCTGTACTTGGATCCCGGTGGAGCAGAGGTGGGATATTAGGGTTCGGTGGCAGACGGTGTCAAAGGCAGCCGAGAGTTCGAGGAGGATGAGGGCGACTGTTTCTCCGTTGTCCATCAGAGTTCTGATGTCGTCTGTGACTGAGATGAGGGCGGTTTCTGTGCTGTGATTGGCTTGGAATCTGGACTGAGAGGGGTCGAGTAGGTTGTTGTCTTCAAGGAAGTTGGTAAGTTGCTTGTTGACGGTCTTCTCTATGACTTTGGCAGGGAAGGGGATGAGCGAGATGGGGCAGAAGTTCTTCAGGTCGCTGGGGTCTGCCGTAGGTTTCTTCAGTAGGGCGTTGACTTCTGCGTGTTTCCAGCTCTCAGGGAAGGTGGCAGAAGCAAACTTGCTGTTGATGATGGGCTGGAGATGCTGGGCGATGATGTTGTCGGCTTTGTTGAAGATGAAGTGTGGGCAGGGATCCGAGGGGGCACCGGAGTGGATGGAGTTCATGGTGGCTTTGGTCTCTTCCGTGTTGATGTGAGTCCAGGCTTTGAGGGTGATGGCTGGGGTTGTAGGTTCTGTGGTGGTTGGCTGGGTCTGGTGTCCGAAGCTGTCGTGTAGGTCGGTGATCTTACAATGGAAGAAGGTGGCGAGGGAGCTGCAGAGGTCTTGTGAGGGCGTGATGGCGTTGGCGTTGGCATTAGGGTTGGAGAGCTCTTTGACAATGTTGAAGAGTTCTTTGCTGTTGTGAGTGTTCTTGTCCAGTCTGTCTGTGAAGGAATTTCTTTTGGTGGCGCGGATCAGTTGGTGGTGTTCGCGGGTAGCGTTCTTGAGGGCAGCCATGTTATCTGCGGTGTGGTCCTTGCGCCAGGCTTTCTCGAGGGTGCAGCAGTTTTTTTTAGATTCCTTGAGGGTGTCTGTGAACCAGAGAGGTTTTTTGGTGTTGGTCTGTCTTGGGAGGCGTCTGAGGGGAGCGAGGTTGTCTGCGCAGTTGGTGATCCAGTGTGTGAGGCTGAGGGCTGCGTCGTTGGGGTCGGTGGAGAAGGTGGGTTGGTTGTCGCTGAGAGTGGTGAGCAGCTGTTCCGCTGGGATTTTGTTCCAATGTCGGCGTGGGATGGGTTGTGTGCGGAGGTGGCGAGTCTTGCTTCGGAAGGTGAAGTGGACACATCTGTGGTCGGTCCAGTGTATTGCAGAGGAGTGGCTGAAGGATACGTGGTTGCTGGCGGAGAAGATGGGGTCGAGCGTGTGTCCGGCGATGTGGGTGGGGGTGTTCACCAGTTGCTTGAGACCGAGGTTGGCGAGGTTGTCGAGCAGGGCGGCGATGTTGGGGTCGTTGTTCTGTTCCAGGTGGAAGCTGAGGTCACCGAGGAGGATGTAGTCCGGCGAGGCAAGCGCGTGCGGGGAGATGAAGTCAGTGATAGAGTCACTGAAGAGGGCGTGTGGTCCAGGGGGTCTGTAGATGAGAGTTCCTCTGAGGGTGGTCCTGGGGTCGGTGTGGATCTGGAAGTGCAGGTGTTCGGCGGCGAGGGGGGTGTCTTCGGTGGAGGTGGTGACGTTGATAGAGTCCTTGAAGACGATGGCGATTCCTCCCCCTACTTGGTTGGTGCGGTCTCTCCTGGAGATCTTGTAGCCGTCGGGGATGGCTATGGCGATGTCGGGGGCCGAAGAGGCGTTCATCCAGGTCTCAGTGATGAAGGCGACGTCCGGTGCGGTGGAGTCCAGGAGGTCCCATAGTTCAACGGCGTGCTTGTGGACGGAGCGTGCGTTGATCAGGATGCATTTGAGGTGGTTGTTGGCGCGTGGGCTGGCGGGCGTGGTGGTTTCGCGGTGGAAGGTGAGTTTGCAGGTGTGACATGCGAAGGGTCCGTGGGTACGTTTCGGGTTGGCTTGGAAGCAGGTGCTGGAGCGCCCCGGGTTGAGGGTGTGGAGGGTGATGGGGTCGTAGCAGTGCTGCGGGGTTTGGGAGTGCTGGGGGCCAGGGGTCGTGGCGCTGGGCGCGGTCCAGGCGCCGATGGGCGCAGACGGGCTTGCCTTTGGCGCGCCCACTGCGCAGCAGCGCAGCGGGCGCCATAAGGGGGAGTAGGGAGGGAAGAGGGGTCAGCTGGGGGCGGGGGCGGGAGGGGGGAGACGAATAGGAGCAGGGGGGGCGGGCCGAGCAGGAGGTGGCGGCGGGAAAGCGGAGGGTGGGGGGGTCAGGTAGAGGGGAGGGGAGAAAAGATAGGGGAGGGGGGGTTAAAGGTGGAGGGGAGTAAGGAAGAAAGATAGGGGAGGGGGGTTACAGAGGTGGAGGGGAGTAAGGAAGAACAGAGAGAAGAGTCAGGAACAGAGGAACAGAGGAGAGAAGAGTCATGAACAGAAGAACAGAAGAGAGAAGAGTCAAGAACAGAAGAACAGAAGAGCAAAGAAGAAGGGTAAAGAAGAAGAGGAGAGAGGAGTCAAGAACAGAAGAACAGAAGAGAGAAGAGCCAAGAAGAAGGGTAAAGAAGAAGAGGAGAGAGGAGTCAAGAACAGAAGAACAGAAGAGAGAAGAGCCAAGAAGAAGGATAAAGAAGAGGAGGAGAGAAAAGTCAAGGAAGAGGAGTCAGGCAGAAGAGGAGAGACCTTAGAAGCAGAGGATAAGAAGAACACCGATGAAGAACACAGAAGAAGGACTAAGAAGAAGAGAGAACACGCAGGACGGGGATCAGGGAAGAAAGAAGAACACAGATGAAGAACACAGATGAAGAAAGAAGAAAGAACACGCAGGTCGAGGTGCAGAGGAGAAAAAGAACACAGATGAAGAACACAGAAGAAGAGAGAAGAAAGAACACGCAGGTCGGGGTGCAGAGGAGAAAGAAGAACACAGATGAAGAACACAGAAGAAGAACACGCAGGACGGGGTGCAGGGAAGAAAGAAAAACACAGATGAAGAACACAGATGAAGAAAGAAGAAAGAACACGCAGGTCGGGGTGCAGAGGAGAAAGAAGAACACAGATGAAGAACACAGAAGAAGGACAAAGATGAAGAAAGGAGCAGGAGGAGAACGCGGTGAGGAAGAGGAGCGGGCCGAGGAAGAGCAGAAACACGCAGCAAGAGGGCTGCAGAAGAGGAGCAGAGAGCGAAGGGAAGAAGGACAGCAGAGGTGTGGAGAGAGGTAGGAGGGGAATGCGGAAGGTAGAAGACAGAGGTACAGGAGAAGAGGTGAGTAGCGCGGGGCTGGGCGAGGGGCTGGGCGGGGGGAGTACTTACTGTTTTTAGCAGGTCTTGCTGGTAGGTGTCAGGAGCCTGGGCTGGTGGAGCTGCAGCGGCAGGGGGAGCGACCTACCCTCGGACATAAGGTGCAACTCTGCAACCCACCAAGGACATAAGGTGCAGCTCCTAGCAGGTCAGACTTGGTCTTTTGTCTGGCCTCTGCTCCATCTTGGTCAGACTGAGCTTTTGACTTTGTCCTGTCTGTAGTGTCTTGCACGCTTTATTACAGAACCCTTTTGGCACTCAATGGACCCTGTAGCAGTGTGACATAATCATTAGAATAGAATGTATTGAAAGCTTGGTTTAGAATGTTGGAGTTCACAGGTACATACAGAGAAATAAAGACATGTGATTTACAGCTGTGTGTGTGGTGTAGTCATTGGTGGGTAATCAGGCTGCAGAGGACACTGCAACTGGTGACAAGATACAGGATAAGTAACTCAAAGAAAGACAATGCTCTCCCAAAGAGTGCCGTGGTCCAAGCAGACTGATTGTGCATGCCACATGTGCCTTCTTCAAAATGCTGAGTCAATGGTTGTTGTATGTGGAGTCAAAGCACAACTCCAGCTGTTATAAAGCAGTTGAGGATAAAGAAAGCTTAACCAAGAAGTCTACGCATCATTGGTCAATAAATTAAAACCAAGACTATACTAAAAAGTACCACACTGCCATGCACAATAAAGGTATACATTGTATGGATTTTTAAAGCTGAAGGCAGATACAACCTGGTTTTCTAAGTGCAGTGAAGGACAATAATAATTTAACGCATAAAATTGCAAGCAATAGCACTGGCTGACAGAAGAAGTAAAAAGAAAACATACTGTTATTACACTTAGCAGAGTCTTGATAAGTTCAGTGTTACAACCTCAGCACTGGGCAAGGAGACCCAAGAAGAAGCACTGGGGATGTGCTTACTGAGCTGTCCAATACCTGAAGTGGCACATCCCCCAAGCTGCTAGGTGGCCGCTCAGGACAACTCCAGAGGTCCCCATGAGTGATGAGGCTCCGAT
Organism: Pleurodeles waltl; assembly: GCF_031143425.1. NCBI lineage: Eukaryota > Metazoa > Chordata > Amphibia > Caudata > Salamandridae > Pleurodeles > Pleurodeles waltl. Next base: position 205,405,167 of record NC_090447.1, read on the forward strand.
GGAGACCAAGAGGGTAAAAAAACACCAAAGACTGACCAGGATGACCCAGAGGCTGATCCATAGTCAGGCCTCAGTGATGATGCAGACTATCAGGGACAGCCAACAGAATCTGAAAGAGTTCCACCCTTACTGCCAGCAACTCCCATGAACAGTTACAATGTTGCCGCCTTCCTGAAACCACCACCTCCTTTTGATACCACCAAAAAGCAAAATATTGGTGTTAGATGAACTGCTTGGATAAATCAAATCAAATCAAATCAAATCAAGCGACCCTTGACCCAAGGGTAGGTCGCTCCCCCTGCCGCTGCAGCTCCACCAGCCCAGGCTCCTGAAACCTCCAAGCAAGTCCTGCGGAAATACAGTAAGTACCCCCACCCCCGCAAAACCCCTCGCCCTGCCCCGCGCTACTCACCTCTTCTCCTGCTTCTTTCTTCATCTTTGATCTTCTTCTGTGCTCTTCATCTGTATTCTTCATTTGTGTTCTTCTTTCTTCCCTGCACCCCGTCCTGCGTGTTCTTTTCTTCTGTCTTCATCTGTGTTCTTCTTTCTTCCCTGCACCCCGACCTGCGTGCTCTTTCTTATGTCTTCATCTGGGCTCTTCTTCTGTGTACTTCATCTGTGTTTTTTCCTTCTCTTCTGCACCGCGACCTGCGTGTGCTTTCTTCTTCTTTGTCCTTCTTCTGTGTTCTTCATCTGTATTCTTCTTCTGTGTACTTCATCTGTGTCCTTCCTCTGTGTTCTTCATCTGTATTCTTCTTCTGTGTACTTCATCTGTGTTTCTTCCTTCTCTTCTGCGCCGCGACCTGCGTGTGCTTTCTTCTTCTTTACCTTCTTCTTGGCTCTTCTCTCTTCTGTTCTTCTGCTCCTCGCTCCTCTTCTTCCTTACCTTCTTCATGGCTCTTCTCTCTTCTGCTCCTCGCTCCTCTTCTTCTTTATCTTCTTCTTGTCTCTTCTGTTCTTCTGCTCCTCGCTCCTCTACTGCTTTACCTTCTTCCTGGCTCTTCTGTTCTTCTGCTCCTCGCTCCTCTTCTTCTTTACCTTCTTCCTGGCTCTTCTCTCCTCTGCTCCTCGCTCCTCTTCTTCTTTACATTCTTCTTGGCTCTTCTGTTCTTCTGCTCCTCGCTCCTCTTCTTCTTTACCTTCTTCCTGGCTCTTCACTTGTCTGCTCTTCTGCTCCTGACTCTTCTCTCTGACCTTCCTCACTCCCCTCCACCTCTGTAACCCCCCCTCCCTTAGCTTCCTATCTTTCTTCCTAACTCCCCGCCAGTTCCTAACTCCCCCATCTTCTTATCTTTCTTCCTAACTCCCCGCCAGTTCCTAACTCCCCTATCTTCCTATCTTTCTTCCTAACTCCCCACCACCTTTAACCCCCCTCCCCTATCTTTTCTCCCCTCTACCTGACCCCCCCACCCTCCGCTTTCCCGCCGCCACCTCCTGCTCGACCCCGCCCCCCGCCACCATTCGTCGCCCCACTCCCGCCCCCCGCCCCCAGCTGACCCCTCATCTCCTCCTCCTCCCTCTTTTGGCGGCCGCTGCGCGACAGAGTTAGCGTCCCTTGACCCAAGGGTAGGTCGCTCCCCCTGCCGCTGCAGATCCACCAGCCCAGGCTCCTGAAACCTCCAAGCAAGTCCTGCGGAAATACAGTAAGTACCCCACCCCCCCCGCCCAGCCCCTCGCCCTGCCCCGCGCTACTCACCTCTTCTCCTGCTTCTTTCTTCATCTTTGATCTTCTTCTGTGCCCTTCATCTGTATTCTTCATCTGTGTTCTTCTTTCTTCCCTGCACCCCGTCCTGTGTGTTCTTTTCTTCTGTCCTCATCTGTGTTCTTCTTTCTTCCCTGCACCCCGACCTGCGTGCTCTTTCTTCTGTCTTCATCTGGGTTCTTCTTCTGTGAACTTCATCTGTGTTTCTTCCTTCTCTTCTGCACCGCGACCTGCGTGTGCTTTCTCCTTCTTTGTCCTTCTTCTGTGTTCTTCATCTGTATTCTTCTTCTGTGTACTTCATCTGTGTCCTTCCTCTGTGTTCTTCATCTGTATTCTTCTTCTGTGTACTTCATCTGTGTTTCTTCCTTCTCTTCTGCGCCGCGACCTGCGTGTGCTTTCTTCTTCTTTACCTTCTTCTTGGCTCTTCTCTCTTCTGTTCTTCTGCTCCTCTTCTTCTTTACCTTCTTCTTGGCTCTTCTGCTCCTCGCTCCTCTTCTTCTTTACCTTCTTCTTGGCTCTTCTGTTCTTCTGCTCCTCGCTCCTCTTTTTCTTTACCTTCTTCCTGGCTCTTCTGTTCTTCTGCTCCTCGCTCCTCTTCTTCTTTACCTTCTTCCTGGCTCTTCACTCGTCTACTCTTCTGCTCCTGACTCTTCTCTCTGACCTTCCTCACTCCCCTCCACCTCTGTAACGCCCCCTCCCCTAGCTTCCTATCTTTCTTCCTAACTCCCCGCCAGTTCCTAACTCCCCTATCTTCCTATCTTTCTTCCTAACTCCCCACCAGTTCCTAACTCCCCTATCTTCTTATCTTTCTTCCTAACTCCCCGCCACCTTTAACACCCCCTCCCCTATCTTTTCTCCCCTCTACCTGACCCCTCCACCCTCCGCTTTCCCGCCGCCACCTCCTGCTTGCCCCCACCCCACCTGTCCCCATTCGTCACCCCACTCCCGCCCCTGCCCCCAGCTGACCCCTCCTCCCCCCTTCCTCCCTCTTATGGTACCCGCTGCGCGACAGAGTTAGCGACCCTTGACCCAAGGGTAGGTCACTCCCCCTGCCGCTGCAGATCCACCAGCCCAGGCTCCTGAAACCTCCAAGCAAGTCCTGCGGAAATACAGTAAGTGCCCCCCCCGCCCAGACCCTCGCCCTGCCCGGCGCTACTGACCTCTTCTCCTGCTTCTTTCTTCATCTTTGATCTTCTTCTGTGCTCTTCATCTGTATTCTTCATCTGTGTTCTTCTTTCTTCCCTGCACCCTGTCCTGCGTGTTCTTTTCTTCTGTCTTCATCTGTGTTCTTCTTTCTTCCCTGCACCCCGACCTGCGTGCTCTTTCTTCTGTCTTCATCTGGGTTCTTCTTCTGTGTACTTCATCTGTGTTTCTTCCTTCTCTTCTGCACCGCGACCTGCGTGTGCTTTCTTCTTCTTTGTCCTTCTTCTGTGTTCTTCATCTGTATTCTTCTTCTGTGTACTTCATCTGTGTCCTTCCTCTGTGTTCTTCATCTGTATTCTTCTTCTGTGTACTTCATCTGTGTTTCTTCCTTCTCTTCTGCGCCGTGACCTGCGTGTGCTTTCTTCTTCTTTACCTTCTTCTTGGCTCTTCTCTCTTCTGTTCTTCTGCTCCTCGCTCCTCTTCTTCTTTACCTTCTTCTTGGCTCTTCTCTCTTCTGCTCCTCGCTCCTCTTCTTCTTTACCTTCTTCTTGGCTCTTCTGTTCTTTTGCTCCTCGCTCTTCTTCTTCTTTACTTCTTCCTGGCTCTTCACTCGTCTGCTCTTCTGCTCCTGACTCTTCTCTCTGACCTTCCTCACTCCCCTCCACCTCTGTAACCCCCCCCTCCCCTAGCTTCCTATCTTTCTTCCTAACTCCCCGCCAGTTCCTAACTCCCCTATCTTCCTATCTTTCTTCCTAACTCCCCACCAGTTCCTAACTCCCCTATCTTCCTATCTTTCTTCCTAGCTCCCCGCCACCTTTAACCCCCTCCCCTATCTTTTCTCCCCTCTACCTGATCCCCCCCACCCTCCGCTTTCCCGCCGCCACCTCCTGCTCGCCCCCGGCCCCCCTGCCCCCATTCGTCGCCCCACGACCGCCCCCCGCCCCCAGCTGACCCCTCCTCCCTCTTATGGCGGCCGCGCCTCTGGCGCGCCAAAGGCAAGCCCGTCTGCGCCCCTCCGTGCCTGGACTGCGCCCAGCGCCACAACCCATGGCCCCCAGCACTCCCAAACCCTGCTGCACCGCTACGACCCCATCACCCTCCACGCCCTCAACCCGGGGCGCTCCAGCACCTGCTTCCAAGCCAACCCGAAACGTACCCACCGGCCCTTCGCATGTCACACCTGCAAACTCACCTTCCACCGCGAAACCACTACGCCCGCCAAACCACGCGCCATCAACCACCTCAAATGCATCCTGATCAACGCACGATCTGTCCACAATCACGCCGTTGAACTATGGGACCACCTGGACTCCACCGCACCGGACGTTGCCTTCATCACTGAGACCTGGATGAACGCCTCCTCGGCCCCCGACATAGCCATAGCCATTCCCGACGGCTACAAGATTTCAAGGAGAGACCACACCAACCAAGTAGGTGGAGGAATCGCCATCGTCTTCAAGGACTCCATCAACGTCACCACCTCCACCGAAGACACCCCCCTTGCCGCCGAACACCTGCACATCCAGATCCACACCGAACCCAGGACCACACTCAGAGGAACTCTCATCTGCCGACCCCCTTGACCACGCGCCCTCTTCAGCGACTCCATCACTGACTTCATCTCCCCGCACGCCCTTGCCTCGCCGGACTACATCCTCCTCGGTGACCTCAACTTCCACCTGGAACAGAACAACGACCCCAACACCATCGCCCTGCTCGACAACCTCGCCAACCTCGGCCTCAAGCAACTGGTGAGCACCCCCACCCACATCGCCGGACACACGCTAGACCCCATCTTCTCCGCCAGCAACCACGTATCCTTCAGCCACTCCTCCGCTATACACTGGACCGACCACAGATGTGTCCACTTCACCTTCCGACGTGAGACTCGCCACCTCCGCACACAACCCATCCCACGTCGACAGTGGAACAAAATCCCCGTGGAACAGCTTCTCTCCACTCTCAACGACAACCAACCCACCTTCTCCTCCGACCCCAACGACGCAGCCCTCAGCCTCACGAATTGGATCACCAACTGCGCAGACAACCTCGCTCCCCTCAGACGCCTCCCAAGACAGACCAACACCAAAAAACCTCTCTGGTTCACCGACACCCTTAAGGAATCAAAGAAAACCTGCCGCACCCTCTAGAAAGCCTGGCGCAAGGACCACACCGCAGATAACATGACTGCCCTCAAGAACACTACACGTGAACACCACCAACTGATCCGTGCCGCCAAAAGAAATTTCTTCACAGACAGACTGGACAAAAACAGCCACAACAGCAGAGAACTCTTCAACATCGTCAAAGAGCTCTCCAAGCCTAACGCCAATGCCATCACGCCCTCACAAGACCTCTGCAACTCCCTCGCCACCTTCTTCCATCGTAAGATCACTGACCTACACGACAGCTTCGGACACCAGACCCAGCCAACCACCACAGAACCTACAACCCCAGCCATCACCCTCAACGCCTGGACTCACATCAACACGGAAGAGACCAAAGCCACCATGAACTCCATCCACTCCGGTGCCCCCTCGGACCCCTGCCCACACTTGCTTTTTCAACAAAGCCGACAACATCATTGCCCGCACCTCCAGACCATCATCAACAGCTCGTTTTCGTCTGCTACCTTCCCCGAGAGCTGGAAACACGCTGAAGTCAACGCCCTACTGAAAAAACCTACGGCGGACCCAAGCGACCTGAAGAACTTCCGCCCCATCTCGCTCCTCCCATTCCCTGCCAAAGTCATAGAGAAGACCATCAACAAGCAACTTACCACCTTCCTTTAAGACAACAGCCTACTCGACCCCTCTCAGTCCGGATTCCGAGCCAATCACAGCACAGTAACCGCCCTCATCTCAGTCACAGACGACATCAGAACCCTGATGGACAACGGAGAAACAGTCGCCCTCATCCTCCTCGTCCTCTCGGCTGCCTTCGACACCGTCTGTCACCGCACCCTAATAACCCGCCTCCGCTCCACCGGGATCCAAGGACAGGCCCTGGACTGGATCACCTCGTTCTTCTCCAACCGCTCCCAAAGAGTCTTCCTCCCACCTTTTTGCTCAGACCCCACCGAGATCATCTGCGGCGTCCCACAAGGATCCTCGCTCAGCCCGACTCTCTTCAATGTCTACATGAGCCCCCTCGCCGACATCGTACGCAAACACAGCATCATCATCACCTCCTACGCCGACGACACTCAACTGATACTTTACCTCACCAAGGACCCCACCAGCGCCAAGACCAACCTGCAAGATGGAATGAAAGACGTTGCAGATTGGATGAAACTCAGTCGTCTGAAACTGAACTCAGACAAAACGGAAGTCCTCATCCTCAGAAACACCCCGACCGCCTGGGACGACTCCTGGTGGCCCACGGCCGTTGGCACCGCACGACCCCCTCAGACCACGCACGCAACCTCGGTTTCATCTTGGACCCACTTCTCACCATGACCAAACAAGTCAACGCCGTATCATCCTCCTGCTTCCTCACCCTCCGCATGCTCCGAAAAATCTTCGGTTGAATCCCCGCCGACACCAGAAAGACCGTGACCCACGCCCTCGTCACGAGCCGCCTGGACTACGGCAACACCGTATACGCAGGAACCACCGCTAAATTCCAGAAACGTCTGCAACGAATTCAAAACGCCTCCGCCCGCCTCATCCTCAACATACCCCGCAACAGCCACATCTCTGCCCACCTGAGACACCTGCACTGGCTTCCCGTCAACAAAAGGATCACCTTCTGACTCCTCACCCACGCCCACAAAGCCCTCCACAACAAGGGACCCGAATACCTCAACCGCCGCCTTAGCTTCTACACACCACCCGTCCTCTTCGCTCCGCCAACCTCGCTCTCGCTGCCGTCCCTCGCATCCACCGCACCACGGCGGGTGGGAGGTCCTTCTCCTACCTGGCGGCCAAGACATGGAACTCCCTCCCCACCATCCTCAGGACCACCCAGGACCACTCCGCTTTCCGGAGACTACTCAAGACCTGGCTCTTCGAGCAGCAGTAACCCCTTCCCCTAGCGCCTTGAGACCCGCACGGGTGAGTAGCGCGCTTTATAAATATTTATGATTTGATAGAGACTTTTGAAGATTTTATTGATGCACTTGAAGAGTCTAATAACAGAAAGATTATCAAGTATCTCGAAAAAATCTTGCTGGTGATGTTGTGAAAGAAGTTATGAAGAAAATGCTAAGAACAGACAAAAAAGTCACATTCCAAAGTCCGACTGATATGTAAAAGAAAATCTGATGCTTCCTATGGTGCTGAACCTTTCACCATGGTGTCTACCCAGGGACACATAGGGGGTCATTCCGAGTTTGGCGGGCGGCGGTTGCCGCCCGCCAGGCAGGAACCGCCAATTGGCCGTTCCGCGGTCAGAAGACCGCGGGGGCCATTCTGACTTTCCCGCTGGGCCGGCGGGCGCCCGCCAAGGGAGCGCCCGCCGGCCCAGCGGGAAAGGGCCTGCAACACTGAAGCCGGCTCCGAATGGAGCCGGCGGTGTTGCAGGTGTGCGACGGGTGCAGTTGCACCTGTCGCGCTTTTCACTGTCTGCTAAGCAGACAGTGAAAAGCATACTGGGGCCCTGTTAGGGGGCCCCTGCACTGCCCATGCCACTGGCATGGGCAGTGCAGGGGCCCCCAGAGGCCCCAGGACACCTGTTCCCGTCACCGCCAGAAACAGGCTGGCGGGAAGGGGGTCGGAAGCAGCGCCGCCATAGAGGATTCGCCCAGCCGGAGCTAATCCGGCGGGAAACCGCCGGACCCGGTTTTCCGAGCCGCGGCTGTAAATGGGCAATGAAGCACCGCCAGCCTGTTGGCGGTGCTTCAGTCGTTCGTAGCCCTGGCGGTCAGAGACCGCCAGGGTCAGAATGACCCCCATAGTGACTGCCCAACCCCCTGGGAATTCTGTTTTCATTTTAGGCCTGTGATTCATCAGTCTTCAACTCAAAATGGTGAAAGAAAGACTGACCCGGAACACTCAGTGACTTGTGATGCCCCTTTACCGTCCTTGGCAATCTCTGACCCTGAAGATGGCACTTTACAGCTTCCAGTAACCAGATCAGGTCATATGATCAAACTGACCAGAAGATTGATCGAAGAGATATAGGCCCATATTTATACTTTTTGACGCACAACTGCGCTAACGCAGTTTTGCGTCAAAAAAATTAGCGCCGGCTAACGCCATTCTGAAGCGCCATGCGGGCGCCGTATTTATTGAATGACGTTAGCCGGCGTTAGCCGCCGGCGCCGTCTGGTGTGCGTTAAAAAAAACTACGTACACCAGGCAGCGCCGGCGTAGGGGGATATGGGGCTTGGGCGTCAAGAAATGGGGCAAGTCAGTTTGAGGCAATTTTTTCGCCTCAACCCGATTTGCGCCATTTTGTTTCACTCCCAACCCCCATAGAAATGACTCCTGTCTTAGCAAAGACAGGAGTCATGCCCCCTTGCCCAATGGCCATGCCCAGGGGACTTCTGTCCCCTGGGCATGGTCATAGGGCATAGTGGCATGTAGGGGGGCACAAATCAGGCCCCCCTATGCCACAATTTTTTTTTTTTAAAAACACTTACCTGAACTTACCTTAATGTCCCTGGGAGGGGTCCCTCCAGCCTTGGGTGTCCTCCTGGGGTGGGCAAGGGTGACAGCGGGGGTCCCTGGGGGCATGGGAGGGCACCTCTGGGCTCCTTCAGAGCCCACAGGTCCCTTAACGCCTGCCTTTTGCAGGCGCAAAAAAAACGGCGCAAAAGCGGCCGTATGTCATTTTTTTTGACCCGCCCACTCCCGGGCGTGATTTTTGCCCGGGAGTATAAATCCGACGCACATGCCTCGGAGTCGATTTTTTAGACGGGAATGCCTACCTTGCATATAATTAACGCAAAATAGGTGTCCACGCTAAAAAATGACGCTAACTCCATGGACTTTGGCGCTAGATGCGTCTAACGCCAAAGTATAAATATGGCGTTAGTTTTGCGTCGGAATTGCGTCAAAAAAAATGACGCAATTCCGGCGCAAACAGAGTATAAATATGCACCATAGGGCCTGATTGTGAGCGTCCGGCCATCAGTTTTCCATTGCAATTTAGATATTGGTGGACTCTTAGGTGATAGAATGCCTGAGTCCCACCCACCCCGCTCGGAGTCTCCACCTGCATCGATTGTGCTATTGGAAACAGTGGATGGCAGCAGGACTCTAATCATTGTTCTCACCAAGCATATCATGATGTGTTACCGCCACACCTGAGTTGACAGATTGGAAGGGAAATTAGGTAAAACCTAATTTTTTTCCTGTTTCCACTTCTGTTTCTGACTATACACAACTGGACAAGACGTGCCATTGCGGCTGCCACTGGACTACAGAGGAAACACAATCCCACCATCTCCGGACTCCAAGGTAAGCATTACATCTTACTAGGCCACGGAGTTCCACAAGTGGTGAAGTGCGGTAAGTTGCGCATCTCGCTCTGATTTTTAGCACCAGGAGTTTGTTCCATGCTGTAACATCAGTGCAGAAATGACAACACGCAGTGCAAGACGGCACTGCTTCTTTCTGCTTCTTGAGTAGATTTTCTACTCGAGTGGCAGCTTCCCCAATGAGAGAACAGGATTCTCAACGTGAGCAGTAGCAACTTTCCACATTGCAAAATCTTGCCGGGAGGTGGTCTAGCGGTTGATTTTTCTCACACGCACTTACCAACCTAATGTTGTGAGCCACTGTCGCGTAGGTTCTCATTAGGGTAATGAGGCTGCTGGATTTGGGCCGTAGGATCACCTGGGTTGTGGGTACTAAGTACAATTCCACACCAGGTGACTCCTGTCGGCCTAATCTGGGGTTTCTGGCTAACTAGCAGCACCCCATCTCCGACCAAGATGATTGTGGAAACCGGGCTCATGGTAAGATAGGAATCATGGTACATCAGATCGCATCCCTTTCTCTCAGTTACCAAGATCTCACTCAGGCAAAGACAATGGAGGCAGAATATATTTAAATTTGCATTTATAAAAATATCTGCAACTTAGATAAAAACATATGCATAGCAATAACAAGGATAATAAAAAACAATAGGAGCAGTTATGTGACTAAAAGTGTAAAACACAAAGTCAGTGCTACCATGCTGTGTAAACAGGGGAGTAGATCTATAGACCCTCACCTATTCTAGGTATGAACACATCATACTAAGCCTAATCTGTCCTTTGAGTTTCCCCCTGGGAGAACATTATCACACATACCTGAAAAACAGGCGTGAGGTCTAAAGAGACACCATCCCCATCTGGATCAGGGCTTGATTGTCTAAGCTTGTAGCTGTAGTGAAGCTTGCAACAATCAGCATACAGTCGTGGTCATCTGGCTGGAATCTCCCTCTAACGTGTCTGGGACCAAGGGTGTTTTTATAAATAAAACAGCTGACATTCTAAGAAATGGTCCCCACATGTGTGAATGCTGGAGACACAGCATGCCACGTTTGTCAGCAACTCTATTTACTGTAGCCTGGAAAAAAGCACAAAGTGAAATAAATGTCCTACTAAGAACATGATGCTTTCCTAGGTGAAAGAACAACAAGATAGAGAAAATAAAACAGCACCGCTAATGTAGCTGTTGCTAGAAAAATAAAGCAACTCTGAATAAAATGTAACTGCATTGAAGTGCACAGCTGCAGGCATAGTTAGCTAAAACAACGTGTCTAAAACATGGCTAAAATGGCTACACACCACCACTAGAGAGGAAAAACTCTGTTCCAATGCCGCACCACTGAGTTTTTTGGAACTCTGCACTCCGTACAGAGCCTGGAGGGGTCAAAACTATGGAAACTCCACTGGCAGAGAGGAATTCATTGCCCACTGTCTTGTCTTAGCACTTAACATTATCTTGGAACCAGTGCAGTAATGTGCATGTCACAGTATTGTTTTTTAAACAACTTGGGACATGCATATGTCTGCAAAACATCATTGGAGACACACCTGTATTACAAAGATTTAATGCATTACACATAATACTTTGGTGTAATTATTCATTAACACATGAATGCTTGCACCAAAATACACTGAAAATCACAATTGTGAACTGTGTTTATGTGTTCACTTCATAATGCAAACTGTAAGTGTTATGTGGTGCTTCCAGTTGTGAATGCAGGTCAGTACATGTATATTACTCGAACGTCAATTCCATTCCAATGATACAATGACTTGTACTGTTATACAAAATATAGGACACACTGTGAAAACTGGATTTAGGTTTTCAGACATGTACTACTACAGTTACATGTTGTTTTCCTGACAGTGTGACTAATATGTGACAGTTAGAAAAGCATGGATGGTACAACTGCTCCTGGCTGTTTTGCCCTTCACTTGTGTCCTGCCTATAGTCCAGGGCGTCCTTCTCATGTATGTCACCTCACATCTTTTACCTGGGAGGGGTGTGAGTGGATGAGCTAGTTGAGGTAGGGGGAGCTGTAAGTGGGTGATGTGGTTGTGTCTGTATGTGTGGCACTTGCATATTGGTCTGGTGTTTGTTGTGTATGTTTGGTTGTGTGTTGTGTTGCTGTGTCCAGCATTCAGTTGAGTTTTGTAGTTTTGTTGTGGTTGTTGTGCTATGTTTAGTTGAGCTTTTGTGTGAGCGTGTTTGTGTAGATGAGTGTGTAATTCTGTTGGTTGTTGTGGTTGTATTGTATGTGGGTGTGATGTCACTAGTGTGTGTATGTTGTGTTATGTGTTCATGGCAATATGTGTTTTCATCATGCACATATAGTGTTGTGGTAGAATGGCTAGGGATAATTGTGTGTATGTAGTGTGTTGTGTAGTGTGTTATGCAGGTGGAGAGATATGGCTAAGGTACAGTGTGTGTGTAACTTTTCTCTATTCCATAGCCACTGTCATTGTACGATGTACACTGACTCCCACAACGGGCTCCCTCTGTCAGCAATCCACTGCCAGTGCTAGCCTGCAGAACTGTTACATCCAAATAGGGTTGTTGGGATCCTGACAACTTGACGGCTAGGAGGAGCACTTTGTCTTGGAAGTCGGCAGTTCAACTGCAATAAAATCAAAATACGGTGGTGGGAACTCCCTCTACTTGACGGAGTGCTTGGGTTCGCCACCATGGCTTGACGGCAGTAATCCCATACAGACCAAAATCAGGCCCATAATTGTGCAAATTTCTATATATATATATGTGTATATCTACTGATTTTATTAAAATTGCATTTTTTCATTGGACAGAGGAAGAGAAGAGGTAGTGTCTTCAAAGTTTTTTAAGGGAACCTTTTTGGCTCTGCACGGACTCCGGAGCAGTGTGACGTAATAGCTAGAACAGAATGTAATGAAACCAGGGTTTAGAATGTTGGAGTTCACAGGTGCTCACAGAGCAATAAAAATATGTGATTTACAGTTCGGTGTGTGGCGTAGTCATCGGTGTGTACCCAGGCTGTTGAGGATGCTACACTGTCCAGCACAATCAGCTACCCTCAGTTGACACTATTTTTACATAAAACTTTAAGATTGCATCTTTATGGTTCTACTGACTGGACTTTTGACATTCTGGTAGTATTTTATTTATTAAAATGTACTCTATTTTTCTAAACTAGCTTAGGATTTTTCTTGTCTTGTGTTCTCACTTTGTTACTGTCTGTGTACTGCATAAATATTTACACATTGCCTCTAAGTTAAGCCTGAATGCTTTGTGCCAATGTACTAGAGTGTTAAGTGCCGGTTAATTTAGTGACTTTTTGTGGTTCACCCTGACAAGGAATAATTTTGTCATCTGATTATGGCTTTTATCCCCTAAACCAATAACCCAATTTCTTATCATTAGTATATTACATATTACTGGTAAATTAATATATATACAATGATCTTTAAAAATTAGCCACATTTCTACACACAAGACAGGTGAGCTGATTTAGGGATGGTAGTAATGGAAAGGAGGAAGTGCTAAATCCCTAGGAAAGTCCTTTGGCGGAATTTTATTCAACAAGTTGTTATGGCAGAGAACATTCCACTGGTAACTATTCCTCAAAATTTTGGATTTTCCATTTGTACTTATGAATTCATAAAACTCAGAGTATCTGTTTTACAATAGCTATGTATCAGGTCTGTATGCTTATTTTTCTAGAAGTAAAGGTCCTCATAGCGCAAATGATTGGTCAAGTCAGTGACAAAGAAATTTCTCAGTCTTTGTTTGAAGGAGTACATGAAGCTGAGCATTGATGTCTGCAAGCATGTTGCTCAAGTTAATTGCTCATCTTAAAATATCGTATAACCAGTTAAATAACCCCATGATATTCTGATGCAGCTTGTCATAAATAGTGTTATGACAGCAGAATATTAATTATCAGAACACATTCTACTGATTTTAGTAGAACATTGTTGTCAGAAAAGGGGTCTCTGGTTTGCAGTCAGTTCGCACTCTGTCCAAGCAGGGACACTCACTCTAGTCAGGGTAGGGGAGATACACACCTAGGATAACCCCTGATCACTCCCTTGGTAGCTTGGCACAAGCTTACCTCAGAGGCTATGTGTAAAGTGTTTGTACCAAAACACACAGTAACACAGTACAAACACTACAAAATGGACACCACACCTGTTTTAAAAAATAGCCATTATTTATCTAAATCAAACAAGACCAAAAATGGCAAAAATCCAACATAGACAAGTAAAATTATGAATTTTTTAGTTAAAAAGAGTCTTACTCCATAGAAAACAATTGATGCATTGATGTTACACAAAGTACCGGGTTTGCGTCAAAAATAAAGCTGCATACGTGCGTCGGAAAAGTCAGAGATGCGTTGATTCCTTTCTCACAACTGAGGCTGTGCATTGTTTCTTCTCCAGTCCGGTAGGCGATACGCTGTTTTTCTCTCCCGCAAGAGAGTGATACCTCGATTTCCGGACAGGCACCTCGGATCCGGGTGGGTTCACGCCGATTTCGATGCCCAGAGAAGTTGCGTGCAAAATCCAGCTGCACGTGGATGAGAATCCACGCTATGTGGGATTTGTATCCATTTTAGTTGCCGCAAGCGGGTGTTGCATCTTTTCTCCAGCCGTGATGCAGATGGCATGTCAATTTTCCAGCCGTGATGCAGGTAGTGCATCGATTTCAGCTGCCATGCCGGTGGCGAGTCATTTTTACAGCTGCACTGCTGTGTGTCGAAATTCTTCCTGCACCGCTCTTTTGCATGGATTGCCACCTTGGTTCCTCCAGCTTCACCTTTTAAGGGCCCAAGAACTGGATGGGGCACCACTTGGCAGGGTAGGAGTCTCAGCAGAGAGTCCAGGTGCCTGCAGAGGACGTTTTTGATGGCCCTGAGACTTCAAAACAGGAGGCAAGCTCTGTCCAAGCCATTGGAGACACTTCACAAGCAGGAATATAGCACAAAGTCCAGTCTTTGTCCTCCTTCAGGCAGAAGCAGCAACTTCAGGCAAATCGCAGTCAATGGCAAAAGGGCAGTACTCCTCCTCCAGCTTTTCAGCTCTTCTTGGCAAAGGATCCTCTTGGTTCCAGAAGTAATCTAGAAATCTGGGGTTTTGGGTCCACTACTTAAACCCCTTTCTGCCTTTGGAGTAGGCAAACTTCAGAGGAAAGTCTCTTATTCACAAGATCCTGCCTTGCCCAGGCCTGGCCCCAGAAACACTCCAGGGGGTTGGAGACTGCATTGTGTGAGGGCAGGCACAGCCCATTCAGGTGTAAGTGTCAGCTCCCCTCTACACTCTGGCCAAGATGACCCATCAGCATATGCAGGCTACACCCGAGCTCCCTTTGTGTCACTCTGTAGTGGAGATTCACAAACAGCCCAACTGTCAGTCTGACCCAGACAGGGAATACACAAGCAGGCATAGTCACAGAATGGTTTAAGCAATAAAATGTCCACTTTCTAAAAGTGGCATTCTCAAACTGACAATTAAAAAAAAAAACTTTCCCAAAAGATGTATTTTTAACTTGTGAGTTCAGAGAGCCCGAACTCCAATCTCTATCTGCTCCCAAAGGAAAACTGCACTTAAAAGATATTTAAAGGCAGCCCGATGTTAACCTATGAGAGAGAGATAGCCCTTACAACAGTGAAAAACGAATTTGTAAGTATTTCACTGTTAGGACATGTAAACACATGAGTACATGTCCTACCTTTAACACACACTGCACCCTGCCCATGGGGCTACCTAGGGCCTACATTAGGGGTGCTTTACATGGATAAAAGGGACGGTTTGGGCCTGGCAAGTGGGGACACTTGCCAGGTCGAATTGACTGTTTAAAACTGCATACACAGACACTGTAGTGGCAGGTCTGAGCCATGTTTACAGGGCTACTCATGTGGGTGGCACAATCAGTGCTGCAGGTCCACTAGTAGCTTTTTATTTCCAGGCCCTGGGCACCTCTAGTGCATTTTACTAGGGACTTACTAGTAAATCAAATATGCCAATCATGGTAAAGCCAATTACACATAAAGTTTCCACAGTGACTGTGAGCACTTGCGCTTTAGCACTGGTCAACAGTCGTAAAGTGCCCAGAGTACCAAAAAGAGCAAAAACAGAGTCCAGCACAGGGTCAAAAATACAGAGGGCAGAGGCAAAAAGACAGAGGAGACTGCTCCAAGGATGCCAGGTCTAACAATTGTGTATTCATAAGTCAATTATGATTGAATATAGCCATGGAAAGGGCAAGGAATCTGTGGATTGCTGTTTTTTTCTGTTGCCACTTATGAATGCAGAAGGACTGTTCAATTCCCACTAGGTTGGGTGTGATCATCGAGAGAGGTTTATGTAGTTTTACTCAAAAACTCCACAGATACATTTTTTATTATTTTCTAACCTTTTGAAAATTCGAGAGGTATTATATTTTATCCTTCCGAAGGTTAATTATTATTATGGATGCATGGCAGTAACTCACTTGCCTCCAAAGGCCCTGCAGTTATATTGAGATACTTTGCACTGTTAATCCAAAATACAGGTGTCCAGTGTTTGGCAAGGAGACATAGGTTTTTAAACAGTTCCCTTCGAACTGTCCTCTTCTCCGAATTCCACAGTGAGTTCTTACCCTGTAACAGTGCCCTGTGGCATAATTAAAATGATTGCTGTCACCTCTTTGCCCTGCCATACCTTTTAGAGTGGACGGCCTATTTGTTCATTACTATGTGATGTGGAATGATTCACGATCCAGGCCGGCACCTCTACACCTGCTTTCTATAAATGCGAAGAGCTGTGACTAATTCGGTAGTTAAGTTCCAGGAACTGCATTAATCAATGACGTGCTTTGTTCTCTATGTTATCAGCCTTAGTCTGTGATCTTTACCGTAAATAATCAAGCTGAACCTGAATATTCTGGTAATCAAGAAGTGAGTTAAAGTCTCCATTTTGCAGACTTCATCTCTCAGACTATTTGTTCCTCCTTACCTTCTTTCCTTTCCTTGTACCCGTTGTTGAACTTTTCATCCGATGGTGTTTGCTGTTAACTATTCCTGTTGTTATCATGGTTACTGTAAAGTGCTTCACCGCCTCTTTGGCCAGGTTCACGGTAAAGTAAGAAAATGATCAAATATGACTTTACACTGTGTATATGTGAAAATTGACCTTTCTAATTAATCTGTTTAATAAGAGTTCAGTTCAAAATCGAAGAAACAGGTAAACCAATCCAGGTTCTAAACTACAGAGGGCAGATGTGTGCAGTGCACGAACCCCCCACACCCGCCAAACCAAACATAACATCTGACTTGATTGCCACAGTTTATACTCCGTTACAGTAGGAGAAATCACGCCTAAACATCGTGCTCCCCACAACCATGCCTATATTTTATTTTTGATATTTATTTATTTTTTGGCCTCTTTGCTCCTCTCCAGAAGTACTTTACCCCAACGATCGAACTAAGGGCCAGATGTAGCAATTTCCGATTTTGCGAATCGGAAATTGCGAGTCGGTGCGACTCGCAATTTCCGATTCACCAAATCGGATGCATTACAGTGTCTCAGACACCGACTGCGAGTCGCTATGGGGTCGCAAAGCCCCACATCATTAATAGCTAGTCCCTGACCTCCATGTCTGTGACTGCTTTTTAAATAAAGCAGTTTTTTTATTTTTATTTTGCAGCCCGTTTTCCTTAAAGGAAAACGAGTTGCAAAATAAAAAAAATAACGAAACCTTTTGGTTTCAGTTTTTCAGAGTAGGCAGTGGTCCATTGGACCACTGCCTGCTTTGAAAAACCCTTATTGGCAACATTCACAAAGGGGAAGGGTTCCCATGGGGACCCCTTCCCTATTGCGAATGGGTTACCACCAGTGTGACACTGGTGGTAACTGCGAATTGCTTTGCGACCGAATTCGCGGTCACAAAGCAATTTAGCATAGCGATGCGAGTCGCAAATAGGAAGGGGACACCTATTCTTCCTATTTGCGTGTCACATTCACAATTTGCGTGTCGGTACCGACTCGCAAATTGTGACTGTGCACCATGCAAAATGCTTTCTACATCTGGCCCTAAGGTCCGTGACATTTCATTATGTATCTCTTCTTTCTTATCTCAAAGTCCACATTGATCTATAATGTTTCTTTGGAGCGCAAATGTTTTTTTTTTTTTTTTGTTTTTTTACTTAAGCAAAAATAAAATTTAATAGATGTATTCTATTATTTAATGAACGTTCTCTAGAAAAGAATGGCCTAGCAGGCAAAGTATCAGATCATTTTATGGGTGTTGGGTACTGGAACACACTTAGTTGTGACTTGTACTCCTTTGTTGCTTTTTCTCTTTGGACCGTATTTTCAAGGCCTATGGCACAGGGCGGCACTGGTACAGAGCAGAAATGCAACATATCAACAAGATACTGTACATTTCTGCCCCCCCCCCCCCAGTACTGCAGCACAATTTACTGCCTACATTGTTTTTGTGCAGGAAGGGGCGCAGGCCGCTTGTAAATATGGGCCTTTGTTTGCAGGTTTTCATATACACGATCTGCTTCTTAAATATTAGCCAAGATGCTTTCCCCAGAAAAAAAAACTATTTCTTAATTCATTTTTCGGTATTTCCATCCACATACCTTGCTTCTGATCTCTTAAAAATAATTGCTCCAGACTTTTGGGGTAGCAATTTAAACCAACTGCAATGATAACGTTACAAAATTGTGACTGATAAATGATGAAAAGGCACTTATGTCACAAAGTACACACACTATGGTTGCACTTCAATTGACTTTTTTGTCGGAATGCAAACAAACAATAGTTTGGAAGACCTTTAACCTGAGGTCAGTCTGGATTCCAGGAGAATGACGAGAAAAGGAATCCTTTGAAGCTATTTGCTGTGTGAATAGCACATGTTGAAACTTGGGCACGTTTTCATCGCTTCTTTGGTTGATTGAGCTACACCCATGTGCAGCGTTAGGAAAGGGAACGTGGGGATTGACGCGGGAATGCTTGGTTGAGTTAGGAATTAAACAATTCTTTGGGGTTTGCTCTGGGGTATAAGACATTCAGCGTTGGCAGACTATGACGAACGAGGCTTTAATGGAGGAAAGAGTATTTAAAAGGCCTGAAATCAAACAGACAGAGGAATAAGTTTTACTTCTATTCTTGTCAAACAGAAATGTAAATTGTTGTGACAAGGCAAGTCTCCCTGAGAAAACGGTGGGTTTCGGAAGCCATTAGCAACGTCATCACTATGAATGTACTGGAGCGACGACATGAATTATGAGGCACGTGAACACAAAAGAAATCTGCTCTTTTGTGAGCTCTGCCATCAGCAGATCTGTTTATAACAACAGTCAGACGTGAAGATATGTCACTGCATTACCTTAATCCTCAGGGCAGGGCTGCAGAGCTTATTTTAGGGTTTGTTGCATTACTGTTGACTAAGGTGTTAAATACAGTATAGATGCTTACAGTTAGTACTCACGTATATCATTGGTCAGTAACACGTTAAGGGGCTGTAGATAAATGCAAGCGCTAATAGCAGTTTTCAAATGTTATAACAATATTATTAATATTAAAATTTTATGATTAACCTCTACTAACGTTTACTTTATGTTGAGTTAGGTACAAAAATGTACATTTTTGCTGCTAACTAATTTAATCATAAATCCACTTAGAGCATAATTAGCTCTGAAACTGAAAAACATGACATAATAAGAATTTTGTATTGGTGTACTCGTATGCTGTCAAAATACAGAAAATAACACTAGTAAGAAAAATTAAAAACATAAAAATAATCGTGTTACTATAATATCATATAAAATGCATAATCCATTAATTGAAAACATTCAGATTGTGAAATCCACAAATCATTTCAGCACTCCTCTTGTGGATCTGTGGTAGTTTTAGAGTCCCCTTAGAAGTGTGGAAATTCATAGTGAATTGCATTTGTATTCTAATGCTCAGCCAAATCAGAACAACCAGGTTTTTAGGTTTTTGCGAAAGTTGGTTAGAGATTGACAGCTTCTCAATGAATTGGGCAGCGTGTTCCAAAGCTTGGGGCTCAAGTAAGAGAACGAGTGACCACCCATATGGGCTTTTTTGGCTCTGGGGACCTTAAAGAGGTGGCGGTTGCTCGAATGAAGCAAGCAATTTGGGCGGTAGTGTTCCACAAGCTGTTGTAGATAAAGTGGACCAACATTTGACAGAGCTTTATGCATACAGCATAGGGTTTTAAATTGAATATGTTTGACCACAAGAAGCCAGTGGAGAACAGAAAGCAGATTATATATTGAGGAGTAATTGGGAAGATGAAATAGAAGCCTGTTGGACTTGCCATCCCCTAGATAAAGAATGCTCCCATATTCCAGCCTCAATGAAATCAAGGCCTGGATAACGATCCTCTGAGTGGAGAAAGGTAGATTCCAAATGATTTTCTGTAACCATTTCAGAAATGCAAAACAAGTGGAGGCTACATTAGAGATTTTAATTGTCATGGACAGTTCATCATTGTTGGGCTTTTTGTTCTTATGCAGGGTCATCCCCAATCTTTTTGCCTCCTGCCTCCTATTTTTTCTGACCTGTTTCTGTTGGCTTTAGAACTCTGAGCACTTTGCCACTGCTAACCAGTGCTAAAGTGGATATGCTCTCTGTGTACATTCTATTGTTGATTGGATTTCCATGATTGGCATATTTGATTTACAGGTAAGTCCCTGGTATAGTGCACTAGAGGTGCCCAGGGCCTGTAGATCAAATGCTACTAGTGGGCCTGCAGCATTGGTTGTGCCACCCACATTAGTAGCCCTGTAAACATGGCTCAGACCTGCCACTGCAGTGGCTGTGTGTGCAGATTTTAACTGCCAATTTGACTTTGCAAGTGTTGCCACTTGCCAGGCCTAAACCTTCCCTTTTCTGACATGTAAGACACCCCTAAGGTAGGCCCTAGGTAGCCCCATGGGCATGGTGCAGTGTATGTTTAAGGTAGGACATATACTAATGTGTTTTATATGTCCTAACAGTGAAATACTGCAAATTTTTTTTTCACTGTTGCAAGGCCTAGCCCTCTCATTGGTTAACATGTGAGCTGCCTTTAAATATGATTGAACTGTAGATTCCCTTTGGGAGCGAATAGACGTGGAGTTTGGGGTCTCTGAACTCACAATTTAAAAATACATCTTTTAATAATGTTGGTTTTAAGATTGTGTGTTTGAAAATGCACTTTTAGAAAGTGGGCATTTTCTTGCTTAAACCATTCTGTGACTCTGCCTGTTTATGGATTCCCCGTCTGGGTCAGCTTGAAAGTTGGGTTGTTTGCACCTCTCTCCAGACAGTGACAGAAAGGTAGCTGGGATGTAGCCTGCATATCCTGATGAGCCATCTGTGCTAGGAGGGAGGTGAAGAGTGGTCACTTACACCTGAAAGGGCTGTGCCTGCCCTCACACAATGCAGTCTCCAACCTCCTGGTGTGTGTCCGGGCCTGGCAAGGCAGGATTTCACAAACAAGAGAGACTTTCCTTTGAAGAAAGCCTACTTCAAAGGCCAAAATGGGTATAAGAAGAGCACCCAAAACCCCAGACGTTAGATCACTTCTGGACATCAAGAGGAACCTCTGCCTGGAGAAGAGCTGAAGAGCTGAGGAGAAGTGCTGCCCTGCCTGTGACTGTGCTTTGTCGGGCTATCCTGCAGTTGCTGCTTCTGCTTGTGCAAGGTAACAAAGACTAGACTTTGTTGTGCATTTCTGCTTGTGAAGAAATCTCCAAGGGCTTGTCCTGAGCTTGCCTCCTGTTGTTCAGGTCTCAGGGTCATCAAAGACTTCCCCTGCCAGCACCTGGACTCTCTGCTGAGACTCCTGCCCTGCCAAGTGGTGCCCTATCCAGTTCCTGGTGCCTTCGAAGGTGAAGCTGAGAGACCAAGACTGAAAATCCACGCACAGACTGCATGCAGGGAAATTTTGACGCACTTTCAAAGACACGGCAGAGAAATGACATGCCACAAGCTTTGTGGCTGAAATTGATGCTCCTTCTGCACGATCGATGCACGCAGCTGGAGAAACGATGTGCATCACCTGCTGACTGAGGCTGAAAACGTCGCTGAAAATGTCGCAACCCACACAGCACAGTTTTGCTGATACAGTGCAGCAGGATTTTCAATGAAAACCTTGTTGGACACGGAAAAACTACACAAAGCCTGCCCAGACCCTAGTGCTTGCCACAATCGACACATCGCTCTCCTGCGGAGAGGAAAAATGATGCACACCGACCCATCCGGAGGAGGAGAATGACACACGGTCTCACTTGTGGGTGAGAAATCGACTCATCACTAGCCTTTTCTGACGCACACTTGCCCGTGTATGTTATTTTGATGCTACCCAGGTACTTTTCAATGCTAACAGAGTTTTTACTGTTTTCTAAGGATTTAAGACTCTTTCTTGCTTTTGAATTCATAACTTGACTTGTGTGTGTTGGATTTTTGTCATTTTTGTCTGGTTTAGATAAATATTTCCTATTTTTCTAAACCTGTGTTGTGTCATTTTGTAGTGTTTTCAATGAGTTACTGTGTGTGTTGGTACAAATACTTTACACCTAGACTCTGAAGTTAAGCGTGCCTGCTCGTGCCAAGCTACCAAGGCGGTGAGCGGGGGTTAGCTGGGGTTGATTCTCCTTTACCCTGACTAGAGTGAGGGTCCTTGCTTGGACAGGGGGGCACCCAAAAACCCAATTTCTAACAATTATCTAGCCAGAAACCAAGAGTTTTAGCCTTAGAGACCAGCATTGGCAGGGCTCCAGACGTGACTGGCCAGTGTTCAGGAGCCCATAAAAGGGGTTCTTGCCCATCACCTCAGTCTTGTCACTGATTAGCTTTAATGAGTTATTGTTCATCCAGGTGGATACTTTGTGGCCCAACTTATTCTTCACGAATATACCTTTTGCCCCACACTTCCCTGAATTTTGAGGATTTTTTAATTCCAGTTTAAAGCCTGGATTCAGACTTTCCCAGGCTCTTAACAGGAGTACATCTTTGACTGTATCGAGGTGAGTACATGCCTGAAAAATGTTTGCAAATGTTTACCTACAAAGCCAGGCATGCCTGCCCTGGATTAGACACAATCATCCCCAAGAACCATATTTGTTGACAAAATTAGACCATGCTGTTCCAATGTTACCTATGAGTAAATCCATTAAACACTAAAAAAATAATTATCTAGCACTGTCCCTGGTCGTGCACCCCTGGCAGAAGGTAAACTAGATATAGGTGGACAGCCATAGTTGACAAATAAAGGTTGCTGACTAGAGCTATACGCGGGCATTGTGTTCTCTATTGTTAGCATGTGGAGTTGGCATATGCTGAATGGAGGAGAACAGGTGGCAGCAATGCACAAGTTACAGAGTTACAGTGCCTCACTGCAAATGAGATTAACAAAGCACACATCACTCTGGGGTATAACAAATGCTGCGAGAGCATGGAATAGGAAGTGCAATGCCAATGCCCAATAGCAGTGTGGGATATTGTGGTCAGCAACAAGCAGCTGACATGTCACAAGAAGCACAAGCAAATGCAGTCCTAACACAATGTATTCCTTTCTTTGTTTTCCTCAGAGTCTCCCAGCTTTACTATTTTAAGGGCAACTTCAGCACTTTCTTGCAAGGAGTATACAAATAACCATACAGTGCTGGACAGTACAAAAGCAGCTGCCCATTGAGGTTTGACCCTTAGTTGTCCATGAATCTGCCACCTCCAGAGTTGTGCAGGACATTAGATTAGTTCTGTGATTACCTACTGCACATGCACTTAACATCATTTAAATACCTTTTCAAACAGTAAAGGGTTTGGAGGATCAAGTGATATGCTATTAGATTTCCAGACCAGTAATGTTTTTGTCATTTCTAGATCTCCATGTCCCCAAGTAATCACTTCAATGGTTGTGACAGTGTTTTATGTCAGAATTTAAAGTCATGCTTGATGGCCATGTTGTGTATCATGTCAACACTATGTATCCCTGGCTCCAGTGTATGCTATTAGCTTCTGTAAACCTTTATGTAGATTCATTAAGTATGTTTTTGATTATCACAGTGGCTAAATAATGAGAGAACAGACTTCATATAGTTTGACCTATACTGCTATAGGGATCAGGGACAATACAGCAGTAACCGTTAATGCAGGTGATGTGTGCAGCTTCCAACCTTGTTTCTGAAAAATAAGATTTATAGTGTTATGTTAAGTAATTAATTCTTTCATACTCCTATCACAATACAGCATGTTAAACACCCATTGCCAACATGATGTAAAAATTAGGCATTCAATCTAAAAAAACCCAGACAAACCTCAAACGTACCCTAAAACAAATACATTTTTACGTTTATAAAGCTGCTAGATAAACTGCAATGTAAAACTTTCAGGAAAGTCTTCCTCATTCCAAATTCCACCAGTTGTACGAAGATATGCCTAGAATTTGGATTACACAAATAGGAACTGGCTCACAAAGCAGATTTTCTAAAATACTACTGTAGCATTAAACATGTAGCACTAAGCATTCTTAAGTGTTAACTATGGGTGGCAATGTAAGATAACAACTGTGGACAAAAATCCACAGGGCAATCCACTAGTCCAGGCACTAAGGGCCAGATGTAGGAAGAAAACATTTTGCGAGGTGCAAATTGCGAGTACTAGCGACTCGCAATTTGTACCTCGCAAAATGTTATGCAGAAAGGTGTCTCAGACACCTTCTGCGACTCGCTATGGGGTCGCAAAGACCCACCTCATAAATATTTATGAGGTGGGTCGCAGTTTGCGACCCCATAGCGAGTCTAGACACTCACGGGGATGGTGGCCTGCTGGAGACAGCAGACCACCATGTCCGTGACTGCTTTTCAATAAAGCAGTTTTTTTTTTTTCTCTTTGCAGCCCGTTTTCCTTAAAGGAAAACGAGCTGCACATAGAAAAAATACTGAAACCTTTTTGTTTCGTATTTTTTCAGAGTAGGCAGTGGTCCATAGGAACACTGCCTGCTCTGAAAAAATTTTTTTTTTTGCATTCACAAAGGGGAAGGGGTCCCATGGGGACCCCTTCCCGTTTGCGAATGAGTTACCATCAACTTCAAGTTGATGGTAACTGCGAGTTGATTTGTGACCGCTTTGCGAGTCAGTACCGACTCGCAAAATGTGTTTCTGCATCGCGTGAGGCCTTTTGCGCCTCGCAAATGGCGTTTTTCGCCGTTTGCGAGGCACAAAAGGCTACCTACATCTGGCCATAAGAGACGTGGAAATCAGCATTGAATGGCTGACAATCAAATCAAAACTAGCTGCAAAATCTTTGCTAAAACTCAGTTTATCCTAAACTCATGCACAAAGAACTGCTGTGTGTTTGAATGTTTTAGCAAAGCTGACACAGTTTGGGACTTATATGACAAAGGTATAGGTCCAAACTACCTAAAGACCTCAACAAAGAGTAAACCAGTTGTAAATCATGCAAATGAGACTCCAACTGATCCGAATTAAACAATATAGACGACTTTGGGGCTTATACTTTCATTAATTATTGTAAACTCTTTGCTTCTGCATAAGAGGTAGAGATGAGAGGCAGAAGCTTTTCAAACCTTTTTTTCCTTAAAGATAACATTTTGACAAGCAAGGATTCCTCAGATATTGTTTGAACACAGAAGTTGTTTGTGAGCTATGCAAAGTATTTGAGCCACACGTCTACAAACTTTAATATGAATATCTGACACCTTAGCATCTGTGGTGTTTCTCTTAATTTTCATTTTTTCCAGTTTTTATATTGCTCCCTGTTTTCAAATGATATTCTATTGTAATTATTCATATTAATTGAACAAAGAAGAAATAATTCATTCCAATGTTCAGATATAAAAGTGTGTCAACATACCCTTTTAAGTTAGTCACAACACAGAATAATTTAAAGTAAGGCAAACAGGATGTGCTGCAAAAGTGTACATGGATGTAACTGGGACCCATTTTGTCATGGTTTGGTAGTGTGCAGAAATCACCGACAAGTAAATCCTACAAAAGTGGCACTTCACCCACAGCTAATCAGATGACATCTAGAAGTGTCTTTGACCTGTGTCAGGATCTTGGGGCTTGGGCCTGGTCCCACTTGTACCCACGCCCAACTAGTGTACTCAAAGGTTCAGTTGGCTGACCTCTTGTGTGGCTAAAGGGACACAACAAGGAGTAAAATGTATTTTTTCTTTAACACACAGCTGACCCATAGTGCTGGTAGCATCTGATTGAGTAATTCCTGATCACTTAGTGATGTTCCCCAGGTCCTCCGAGTCTTAGAAGTGACTAAGAGGAACTGCTACAAAAAGTCTGAAAAGTATGGACTTACAGAAATATTTTGTACTACAAGCTTGGGGAGTGCCAGTGCGACCTTGTTGCAAAGGTGTATGACTTCAAAAGGACTTGACTGTATACACCTTCCAGGTTTGCCCTACTGGGGGATAATGAGCTCCAAAAATGAGTCTCAGTAACAAGCTAGAAATTTTGACTGGGCAAAGGAGCAAAATCTCTGCCCAGTGAGAGGACTTAAGTGACTGCAAAAAGAGAATTTTTTTCACACTGAGCTTACATCTTTCTCTGTTTCTTGAAAATGAGACATTGTATGTGTTTTTCTTTTTGTGTTCCAACTTTTTAATTGTCTTTGTACTGTTCAATATTTTGCAAAAGAAAACCTTAAAAAAAAAGAAGCGGAACAGTAGAAGCCTTGCCTCATTTATCGCCAGTCTGATAGCATTTCCTACACCAGGGCCTTCATCATGAGCACCAGGGTGGGATTGGAATTATTAACACAGTTTTTTAAATTCAACCACAGGGAATTTAAAAGGTGATATAATTATTGCCTGTTACAAGTGGTGCCCGTTACAATGAGGCATAACATGCGGAATTTTGTGTTTAGGCCACCAAAATCCGCATGTACCAGTATTTAATGGCCATTTTTCCCTGGTAAAATTCAGCAGGTTTCACTTGCCCAAATTTACGTGGGGACAATGGTGAAGTATGTGGAAACGACCACATACCTTGTAAATATGATTCACATGCAAACAGTGGGTTGTACTGGACTCAGAAAAGAATGAACCATTCCTAAGGAGGGCCCAAGAGGAAAAAGATTCCATTATTTCCAATACATAACACATTCTTCAAGTGGTCACCAGCAAACCACAGGAGATTTTTGTCATAACACAACAAAAACTACACACAATGAACATGGCACACTTGGGTATCATCACTCACTGAACCAAATAATCCTTAAACAAATATTTCAGATCAGCTAAATTAAGCAACTGTGAACCAATCAGATCTACAGAAGTGTGAGCAACAGGAACCTTCAAACAGCCTATAGCACTGCAAGAACACCAATAGATATAAATTAGTATAAAGTATGGTTTAGAGCACACCGAGTTCAAAGGAGTACAAAGTATTGGTAATATTAGTCAACTGTCCACACAAGGTTTGAGGATAATTTATTTATTCAGTTCCTCAAATGAATCTTGCCTGCAATAAATTCAGTGTCTATAGTTGGTGACTCTGTATACACAGTAAGGATCACTCCCAAATACCACCAGTAATATAATATTGCGACCAGAATGTAAAGTCTTAGTAAAATGCTGTTGGTCTTCCTGTCAAATAACTTTACTGGTGCTATTTGGAAAGTACTTTACTGTCTATACAGACTATTCTCTCTCCCTAGTGTAGATGGTTGACTAATTATTATTACCACAAATTTGCATGACAGTTTCAAACTTGGGGGCATATTTATACTTGCTTTGTGCCAAATTTGCATCATTTTTAATTAACGCAAATTCGGCGCAAAATTAGTTCCATATTTATACTTTGGCGCTAGACCCATCTAGCACCAAATTTATGGGGTTAAAGTCATTTTTGGGACGTGGAAACCTCCCTTGCATCAATGAGATGCAAAGAAGGCATTTTCGTGCAAAAAATGACTCTATGGCCTTAGCGCCATATTTATCCCCCTGTGCTAAAATCACGCACGGGGGAGGAGGGGTCAAATAATGGTGCAAAGCTTGCTTTGCACCATTATTTAACGTCTGGGTCAGGGCAGGAGATAGAGGGCCTGTGGGCCTATTTCCATGGTGGAACACCATGGAATAAGCCCACAGGTGCCCTCCCTATGCCCCAAGGACACCCCACCCACACCTGTGGGACACCAGAGGATGGGGGACCCCATCCCAGGTAAGTATAGGTAACTACAGGTAAGTATATATATTCTTTTCAAGTGCCATTGGGGGCTCTGAAATGGGACCCACTACATGACAAAGGGTGTAATGGTCATGCCCAGGAGACCGAGGTCCACTGTGCTGGCCACTGGGGTGGTGGGCATGACTCCTGTCTTTTCTTAGACAGGAGTCATGTGGTATGAATGGTTTTGCATCAGAAAATGATGCTAGGCTGGATAGAGTCATTTTTTTAACTCTAACTAGCCTAATGTCATTTTTTAGTGCAAAACCTCCTTCTTCCATACCGCCAGCCCCATCCAGCTTACTTCATTGTTTTTTTATGCTAGCCTACCCTTTGCACCGGCTTGCACCATTCATAAATAAGGTGCCCAGCATGGTTCTCAGAAATGGTGCATGTCGGTGCTAAACTTTTTGGTGCAAAACTGCGTTAGTGCAGTTTTGCACCAAAAATTGTAAATCAGGGCCTTGGTATGGTCCAGACCATTCTAGAAGTCCGTTGAGTGTTACTCTTGGCCATCCTCTCATTTGCACCCAGTAGGTAGCATAAATGTACCTGATATAGCACCAATTTAGAGCTGGTCTCTTAACCATTACATCTTTTGTTCCATTCTGTACTGTGTTATATTTGACTGGATATGCAATTAACGTAACCCTCTGCTACCAACAGTGAAGTTAACATAGAGTATGACATTGACAACAAATTCTAATTTAAGTTTCTGCATCAGAGGAAAGCATATGAGAGTGATGGTAAGATTATTTGCATTATCCTCTTTTGACTGCTCATAAGTATCAAGGAAACATATCATGGAGTTTAAATGTACACAACCACTTCCCTGAGGATATCAGTGCCATAACCATATAACTTTTGACCTTGCTGCATTGAATATAATCTAGCATGTGCTATCAGATAAATAATTCATAATAAGTTGTCACATGATGTTTAAACGAGTTTGCAAATCAATTGTGCACATCTCAATCCCAACTTAACTGATGATTGAAAGAAGTGAAACATTTTATCTGTTGTTCAAACTTTACATGTTGCATGTCATACTCCTTCACATCCACCATCGTTTAAATTAACAGTACTATTATACAGCATATCTTTCACATTACATTGCAATTCTGGCATGACTCGGGTAATCTACATGTTTTAAATGGCTGTTAAACGGATATCTGTGAATACTAGGGATCATGTTTATTCTTTCCTCATGAAAATATTGTACTAAAACCTACTCCTGATGAGAGAAAAGTACAAGAATAGTGAGAGTGATACAGATGGAAAAAGCCTTTATACTGGCAGTGCTCACAATAACTTGACGCTCACTTAAGTGCTTCATGTGCACTTACAATTTGTACATGAATTGTCATGTAAGTTTTCCTCTAGACTCCCTCAATCAAAATTGTATACTGGTAATAACAGTGATTTCTTTCCTTCTATACCAATGGAGGATTACAAACGGGTACAAGTTAATTCAAAATACTGTAGTTTGAATCAACTAAATCATGTTAGCCCCGTCTGCTAATATATGTATACCTTGATGGGTTACTCAGGAGTCTGACATTGTGTGATCACCTCCTGTAAGGCAATTTATTTATGAGCAATTGGAAACACACCTGACATTCATATCTCAACATTCATGACACTTTCAAACAATAGTCCTTCACGAGTGGCTCTTTCAGCATCGCTGTTGAAGCATATTAAGCCATTTGTCAGTTATGTGATAGCCATATTTTTAGTGTTATAACATGGTTTTCCTGTTAATCTTTCATAAATACCAAGCTTAAATATTTTGCTTATATTCCTGCAGGTAGCATACATATGCTAATGCTAATAAACCAATACTCTGTCATAGAAGACTTAACACACAACATAATTTGACTTTTTTCAGATTGATGAGTTGTTGAGTTTCTTTGCCATATTTGCCATAGGCCTCCAGTGAACACCAAGTGTTGTTAATGCTGCGTTTGTTAATGAAATTATTGATGGATATTCATGTATTCTGAAAGTTTTCAGTCACCTTGCATATCCAATCAGATCATGAAAAATAATTTGGAGTCATTGGAATTGAATTTCTAATCCACCCTGGTGCAGTACATCGATAACTTATTGATTGTTTCCAAAATGAGAGACGAGTGCAAGTATGACATAATTGCCTTGCTGAACCATTTGGGAAAGAATGGGCATAAAGTGTCTCCACTTAAATTGCAATACTGTCAGAAGAAAGTAAAATACTTGGGTCACCAGACTGAGAAAGGGTCATGAAAATTATCCATAGAAAGGGTCACAACAATATTGCAGATGAGTCCCCCAGCCACCAGAGAGATGTCAGAATGTTTTTGGGAATGGTAGGCTATTGTTGCCAGTGGATTCCAATGTTTCCGTCATTTCAAGACCATTGCACAAGCTGACCCACAAGGAGGTCGCAGATCCCATAATGTTAGACCAAGCTTGCATGAAAGCATTTTCTAAATTGTCTGTGCAAAGCTCCGGCTTTGGGTATGCCAGATTACACTAAGGCGATCATTCTGACTGCGGCGGGTGGCGGTAGCCGCCCGCCATGCGGTTACCGCCATTTGGCCGCTCCGCGGTCAAAAGACCGCGGCGGCCATTCTGGCTTTCCCGCTGGGCCGGCGGGTGCCCGCCAAAGGAGCGCCCGCCGGCCCAGCGGGAAAGGCCCTGCAACACAGAGGCCGGCTCCGAATGGAGCCGGCGGTGTTGCAGGGGTGCGACGGGTGCAGTTGCACCCGTCGCGATTTTCACTGTCTGCTATGCAGACAGTGAAAATCATGCTGGGGCCCTGTTAGGGGGCCCCTGCACTGCCCATGCCAGTGGCATGGGCAGTGCAGGGGCCCCCAGGGGCCCCACGACACCCTTTCCCGCCATCCTGTTCCTGGCGGTAAAAACCGCCAGAAACAGGATGGCGGAAAGGGGGTCGGAATCCCCATGGCGGCGCTGCTTGCAGCACCGCCATGGAGGTTCAGCCCTGCCAGGGGTATTCCGGCGGGAAACCGCCGGATCCCCTTTTCTGACCGCGGCTTTACCGCCGCGGTCAGAATGGGCACTGAAGCACCGCCAGCCTGTTGGCGGTGCTTCCGTTGCCCGCGGCCCTGGCGGTTTAGGACCGCCAGGGTCAGAATGAGGCCCTAAGTCTTTCACATTGTTTTTTTCATGAGCATGATGCATATCCATTGTATGTCTTGATGCAGGTCCATGGAGGTGTAAACTGGCCAGTAGCATATTTTTCAATTACTTTGGTGACGCTTGCAGCAGCCTTACCAGGTTGTTTGCGTGCAGTTGCAACGGTTGGACAGAGTCTCACACAGTGTGAATGCATTGTGATGGAACATTCCTTAACTATCATGGTCCCTCACTCTATTGAAATCCTACTTACAAAAATGAACACCCATTACCTAACAGGTGCCATATTGACCCGTTATAAGAAAAGTATTTTGGGGTCACCGAATGTGTTGTTGAAAAGATGTACAGTGCTTAACCAGCAACCTTGCTTCCAAATGAAAATGTCGAAATTGAAAAGTTGGAGGACATTGAGCATGATTGTCTTGAAGTAACTGACTTGTGCACAAAACCAAGACCTGACATAAGAGAAACCTGATTGGAAGAAAATTACCAAATTATCTTTGTCGATGGTTCTTGCCTAAAAGACAATACAGGAACACTGAGAGCAGGATATGCCATTTGCACAATTTCTGGTATCCTGGAAGCATCTTGGCCTCGAGGAGTGTATTCTGCACACATAGCAGAACTGGTAGTCCTTACTAAAGCATGCCATGTTTCTGCTCAACTTAAAGTTAGCATCTATATGGTTAGCCAGTGTGGATTTGGAATAGTCCATGATTTTGTCCAGTTGTGGTCATAGAGAGGTTTCAGGACCTCTTCTGGTCCACCAGTGAGAAATGGTGAGAGAATTAAATAATTGTTACATACTATCCAAATGCCTGAAAAGATTCTCGTGGTAAAATGTAGTGCACATCTGAAATCGCAAGATTTCGTGTCAAAGGGGAATGGATATGCGGATCAAGTGCACATTGAACTGTATATCGTTCAATGAGAAGTGGGAATTGTTGCCGGAAGAAGATGAAACATGTCTAAGCTATGCATTGCACGTAATAGATACATTGGAAGAATTTAAAACATTGCAGAATAATGTTGACAGGGAGGAAAAACGAACATGGATCAAAATTAAATGTGTACATCGACAAGATAAACTGTGGATTTCAGAAGAGGGTCATTTAGTTCTGCCAAATACTCTGTTGTCTCAAATGGCTAGATATTATCATGGTCAAGCACATGTTGGGAGAGATGCCATGATTCATTTGTTTAAGCACAATTGGTTCAACCCAAGGTTTAGACAGGTTGCTGAAGCAGTTTGCTAGCAAATGAACGTGGGAAAAGGGACCGTGGTTAACTTGAGCCACCTTGGAAGAGCAAGAGGTCCATTCCATAAAATGCATTTGAATTTTATTGAAATGCCTGTGTGTGGAGGTTTGAGATACGTGTTAGGGATTGTCTGCATTTTTAGTCATGGGATTGAAGCATACCCAAGATGAAGAAATGACAGCCTCACAGCAGTAAAACTACTACTAAGGGAACTGATACCACGTTTTGGGTTTCCCATCTCTTTACAATCAGATAGGGGAAGTCACTTCAACAATGAAGTAATTAAACTACTGTGTGCAGCATTGAACATTGAGCAGAAGTTGCATTGTAATTAGTGCCCTGAAGCATTAGGACTAGTGGAACAGATGAATGGTACCTGGAAGTCATGAATGGCAAAGATGTGTGCATCCACAAATCTGAAATGGCCTGACACACTGCCTTTAGTTCTGATGACAGTGAGAAACACACCCAACAGGATTGTCACCACACGAAATATTCATCGTCCAAGCAAAGAGTTTGCCAGCAGTGCCTGCAAATGCACTTGTGAGCATTACAGATGATATGGTATTGGAATAGTTCAAAGGTCTGGCTGAAGTTGTTGAGAGTGCCAACAACTACAACAAAACAAGCCTCTGGGACGGAAAGAGAAGAAAGAGGAACTGAGACCTGAACTGAGCACATTGAGGACAGTTCATTCACTCCTGTGGGAGATGAAGGAGAAGACCGCCAGAAGGGTGACAGTGAGCCAATCTCAATCGACGCAACAGGAGAGTCTTGTCACAATGGGACTCTCCCAGAAGTAGACACATTTGAGAGACAAACAGAACAATTACCAAACCTCAAGGGGGAAGGAGTTGAGGTGGATCAAAGCTACTGTGATCTGACTCCTCCTAAACCGGTTGCAGGTCCGTCAAGAGAAAATCCTACAAAGCACGATGAAGTTACAAGTTCAACACTGAAAAGAGCATTGAAAAAGGGTCCACTGAAAGGAGATAAGTGGCTGTAGTCACAAGCAAAGAGAAAGGAAGTAAATGTCGAGACAACAATCGAAGAAGTAGATACCACAAGGCGAGAATATTTGAGTGAAGGAGAATTGACTGGAGATCAAATGTTGAAAAGAAAGAGAATAGCAAGTCGAAGAAATGGAGGTTCTGAATGAGCGTAAGCAACTACAAGTGAATGGCAGAAATAATTTTTGTCTTTTTGTTTTGATTGAGATATGCCAGGTCAATATTTTGTCACTTAAAGAAAATCACTGTATTGAAATTTTTAAACAAATTTGCGAAAGTGAAAAGAGAAAGAGACTTTTGAAAGTAAGTGGAAAGAGACTTTGATAACCTGATTTGACTTTTGAAACCCTGATGTGATGAGCTGCTAAACAGATATTTGACAAAGCTTACCGATTTTTGAGAAAAAGGATCCTGGAAGTGAGACCGAAAGTTGTAAATAACTGCTGAAAGATTTGTTTATTTTTTATTTTTGTAGCATAGTTTCTAAATTTCCTCTTCTACTTTCTGATTCTGTGCAGATCATGTGTAACATTAGCCAGCCGGGTAGGAAGAACAGGTGTTGTAAATGCATGAGTATTGGTTTGGCAATTGTGTGTGTGATATTGTTTGTTAAATTGATTGTGGGAAAGACTGTTCTTGACAATAATAAAACCAACCATGCTTCACCTCTAGAGACAACTACTGCATTAACTGTAATAGAGTAGTCTAGGTTAGAGGAGAAGTATCTGCATATAGGTAATGCCCAAAGGGAACTTTCTTCTAATGTCTTCTATCACTTATTGAGTGAGTATGTTGAAACAATAGATGCGAAGAATTGTTTTGTGCATGCACATATTTCATCATCAGTCGAAGAAGGAGTTATTTGTCATAGTTTGCCTCTTGCTTATGGGATAAGTTGCAGTCTGTTACTAACCAGATGCTTTAACCAGGAGTACATTCAGCACTTTTACTCCAACCACGATGTGGTGTTTTCTTTTGTCCCCATAATTAGGTATCTGAGTAGAATAACTAAGGTTAATGACATAGTATTAGTTAGAGGTTTCTTTGAGCCTACATTGACCATTGGGACAGCATATGCTCATAGGAACAACCTGATATGCTTGGTTATACCTTTAGAAAAAAGCTTTTTAGAACACACAGGTGACAGGGGAAAGGTGTTAAAGGAGACATTAGAAAAGGGTTTAGAGAAGAGGACTTACACAAATGATTATGCTTATAGTGCAATACAAACACAAGGAAAATTAGCTTTAGATGCACAACACATAAGGAAACTTTGTGTACACAGGCCCAAATCTCACACTGACACTTTATTTCTGGGAACGAGTGAATGTAGACATGTGTTTTTGTTTCAGAGTAAATGGACATTTATGTTGAATGGACAAGATCCAGTGATTCCTGGCATATAGTACATCTGTGGGCCTAATGCTTATTACCGTCTTCTAAGAGGATCGTATGGTACATGTTACTTGGGGATAGTTTTCCGAAAGATTTTTCAACTTGACTACTTAAAGAAATTTCTGAGAGTGACTGAATTTCATCAAATTAGACAAAGGAGAGAGTCTCCTTCTGGTACAGCAGGAGACACGTTTGGAGCAATGATTTCTTCAGGGGGTTGTTGTTCTGAATTCAATACAGATTTGAAAGTTGTCTACTATTGTGGATAACATGCTGACAAATTTTTCAGGAGCCATACTCTTGATAGATACTGAATTAGCTGCTGAAAGAGCTATGACTCTTCAGAACCGCCTTGTGTTAGACATTCTTTTAGCAGAGGATGGCGGAGTTTGCACAATGCTTAATTCTAGGCATTGCTGTTAATTTATTCCTGATAATAGTAAAGAAATTAGAAGCTTGCTTACTAATTTGACTAATGAAAGTGCTGATTTGAAAGAGTTGAAGAAACCAGGTGTTTAGGAGAAAGTTGGCAAAGGATTTGCTTCCGTGGGAAATTGGCTCAGCAAGGGATAATATTGAAGACAATACAAGGGATATTGATTATTGTGATTTGCGTAATTGGAGCCTGGGGAATATGTAACTTATGTAAAAGATTAAATTGAAGAAGATGAAAAATAATCAGAGGGTAAAAGAAAAGGGAACATTTGTTTAGGGAAAATTTGGAAAGGAAACAAAAATATAAGGGGATAGAGATGACAGAATTTTTCTGATGCAAAATGTGTGTAAAGGTTTATTATGATGACACATTTAGTCATCAGAGGAGGGATTGTTAACGCTGAGTTTGCTAATGAAAATATTAAGGAATACTCATGTATTCTGAATGTTGAATTCGCATTAAAAAATGTAATAACGTAGGAAGAAATAATGCACGCATTTGAACGTCCGCCCACGTAAGAGGCCGCCAATGTTCACGAAATGTACTTATTAATGGCTTATAAATATGAAATGTTGAACATGCTTTATTAATGCAGCAATATGACACATTAAGGGTTATGAATTAGGTATTAGCTTTATTAATTGTAGGCCTTAACTTAGCGACGTCTTGGCCTAGTTGCAGGGCCGCATGTCAAGCTGCATTTTTTCACCGACTTATAAAATGGATGTTTAGAGAATTAAATTGCTAATGCAACATTGTTAATGTAATGTGTGTGAGACTGATTTTCTCATGAGAAAACAAAGACCATAGTGACTGGAATATAAGCTGCAACAATAATGTTACCTGACGAGCCGGATGATGAGAACATTATGAAAGGAACCAATCTCCGACGTGTAAACAGCGTACTAGTAGAAATGTATTGGACAAAGTGTGAACATGCGATCCCTTGACGAATAGGGACTTGGGAAGTAGTTTTAGGAGATCTAACTTAGCCGGACTGCACTGAGAAGAGAGACCCCCATTTTGCCCATTAATTACCATCTTAAGAAAAGACATGCTTATCTTTATTGCTTAAAGAATTTGCCTTTCCTGAACTGTGATGCTGAACACTGATACCTCGCTGGTCAGACTGATGCCCTGATGTCAAAGACTGTCAATGCTTTCTGATCCAAACTGAGGATAGGTATATTGACTATGATATTGTTTGTTATGTCTTTTTGCTTTTGTTTCTAATTACCAACCACTATTTTGATAGAGCCATAATGAGATGTTTCCAAATTTGTGTTGACTAAATCGTTTTGCATGAAGCCCAAACATGCTATGCTAATCTGATGTTAGTCAGAGATCTCACTGATGAAGTTTGCTACATGAAGTGACAGATCGTGTCTTTTCTTTTCTGAACCTAAATGTATGTAATATTGTTTGCACAGTTATTCTTGTTATACATTTTTACTGTGACTTTAGAATGTGTAGTAGCTCAAGCTTTGATTAGATTGCGATTATTTCACTGCTTCGGTCAGCCAGTGTTGTTTCTGTATGTGTATCACTTGATTTTGTGATTAACATACGTAACATTAGCATTGTTAATATAGGGAAATAAACATTCTAAGTTTTACACAAAGGTGTGGTTATGACTGAAAGGTCATGGTGTGTAACAACTACTGACTCTTATTGTTTACTGATGTTATTGATTGTTATTGATTATTGATCTGCATGTACAGGATATATGGTTAGAAAACCTTGAAGCAAGTCAAAAGGTTTATCGACCTATTCGCGTCTACCTTGTAAGTTTACTTATAAAGGTCTGACGCGCTAACGTTCTCTGGAGGTCTATGGCAGTGTGGTGTATTTGCAATACGTCAAATACCTTAGACAGAACAGGCATTTTCATTGATCACAGGCCAGGCCACTGGTTTTGCAGGAAGCAAGAGAGTGACAAATAACACTAATGCCATTTTAAACAAATATAGCACTAATATGCAACTTGCCCTTTCTCCTCTATAAAAATAAATCTTCCTGGGGTTGTTCATTCAACTGGTTTGTCAATACATACATAGGCAGTACTGTGTATTTGGGAAATGTTATATATTTCTCATTTCTCATTGCCTTAGATTTATGTCATATTCGGAACCAGACAGAGTAACACATGGCTTACAAAATTCAATACAAACATACTCCTATGACATGGGTCCAGTGGAACGGTGCAGTTGCCATCAGGGATAGTGACATTGCATTTTGAATTAATGAAGAGCCCCTTCTAAATCTCATGTGATAAGGTGGTACGATGTTATGTGTATCAGATCATTCTAACAAATTACTTCTGGAGAAATTAGGTTGTTGATTGACTTGGGTGTGAGACCTGATCAAGCAGCAATGGCAATCCTTGTCAGGGTGAGGCACAAGCCAACCCAAAATCAATCTGTGCTCAACCCTCAGGTAGCTTGGCACAAAGCAATCAGGTTTAACTTATAAGCAAAGTGTAAAGAATTTGTGCAACACTTTAAATAGTAATAAAGTAAAAAGAGCACGCAAAAAGGATCCCAGACCAAAAGTAGAGATTTTTAAAAAAATGAAACAAGACCAAAACAACAGAAATAAAAATGCTAGAACTGGAAATATGCAATTTTAAAGTTTTCAGGAAAAATAGCACCAAAAAGCACAAAGTGCCATCTGAGTATATCAAGTTGATTTAGACTGGGGCCAAGTCATAGTGTTGGACCTGGCCCTTTTTTTTAAAACACACTTTATTGCATTTTATTTATGTACAGCAAATGCTATGGAGGTAACATTTATACAATAAATGATATTACTTAAAGTTGTCCAAGGCAACATAGTATTTGACATATCCTGATAGTGCAAGTAGAAAAACATTGAACTGTGTTCCCATTCTCCCAAACCCACTGATCATGTCACGTAACTATAGAGTACAGTTGTGTATCAGCAACATGGAGGTAGTATGGAAATATTAAAATGGTGGAGTCCCGTCTGAACAGTCGGGCCACTAAGAAAGATCCAACTAAGCAATTCTCATGAGTGGTGTTTGTGGGAGTATCAACATTGCATTGACCGGCTCACCAGGTGCAAAGGGGTTACTGGTATATCATCCCCAATAAAGGGAGCATTGCTCAGTGTGTATAAAGTACAGTTAATCAGGTGCCATGTCTTGTGTTTTCAATCCATCTAATAGGACATCCCATTCTAGGGAAATGGGCTTCTTGCGAACTCCACAATACTACTCTCAACAAAGAGTGTCACTTTCAGTAAGTCCTCAGTGGGCTAACTCATCCCGGCACCTGGCCAATCTCAGTTCAGTCGGGGACTTCCATTGTTGTGTTATAATGCCAAATCTGAAAATCGTAATCCCACCCTAGACACACAGCCGCAGATGTAGGCCAAGTAGGCACTGTGCTGGGTATCCCATTGGTCCAGCCTTACAACGGGGACAGTCGGAGTATGTGGTTGGTAATATCCTGGCCAATCTGTGTGGTGTTAAATACGACCTATGTAAAATAGAAAACTGAATAAATTAAAATCTAACGTTACGTGAGACCCGTTTGGGATCCTTGAGTATCAGCGCCCAGTCTTTGTCAGGGATTTCCCAAATAAGATCTGTTTCCTAAGTTTGTTTTAAGGGAATTAACAATACTTCCAAGTGCACCCAGAGCCCCAAGTAGAGCCAGAGTAACGAGGGCCAGATTTAAGAAGTCCCTAGCACCACTCTATGCCACATTTGTGTCATTTTTTCTACGCAAATGTGGCATTAAAGTGGCATTTCCCCCTCATCTGGCCAGGCATAATGTATGCATGGAGGGGTGTTCCAACGCTAGGAGGCCTGAAAAAATGGTGCTGTGCTAACAAGTTATGCTGCCATGTGTCAAAAATAATGCCTTGGGTACTCCATACATATGTTCAAAATCGATGTGTGGTAATAGTGTTCCATCCTGAAACAGAGATCCAAATGATGAAACCCCCTCTTCCTCCCACAGTGTCAGAAGACGTGACTTAAGCATGCCTGAGGAGGTATGGAGACCACAGAGTGAAACATTAGGTGCATTCGGTGAGGCTATCAAGGTATACCTCAATGCTAGGTTCTAGTAGGCAAGCATTATCTGTAGCAGAAGAGGGCATGTCTGTGGAGGGGGTCACTCCTGGGCATATTCATCTGTGAAGTTCACCGCAGTCGACCTGGGTCAGTGCATAATCCATCTCCATTTAATTGTGTCTAGCTAATCAGTATGATAACCATAGTAATTGCTCTACTATGCAATACACCTTGAAGTCGGGGGTCCCTAGTCAACCCCTAGTGGTAGGAAGCTGCAATTTCGTAAGGCCGACCCTATGGTGGCTTTTCCTCCAGGCCAGCTCCCCAACAGGGTATTCAACAATCGGAACACCCAAGCAGGCACCACCACTCAAAGGTTCACAAAATAGTACAGAAGATGTGGCAACATGACCATATTTGCTAGGGCCAGTCGGCCCTGACACCAATAGGGGCAGAGTGGTCCTAAAAACAATCTGCGACTTGAGTGAATTATTTGTCCTCACAAGATTGTCTTTGATGGTGTCTCTCATGTCTTGATAGATATAAATGCCCAACTATCGGAGAATGTGTGTGTGGCAATAGGGTATTCCCTTTCTCCAAAATGTAAGGCCAGGCCTATAAGATTGTCTGTGAACTGAAAGGTGCAGGATTGTCCGATATCAATGAAAAGACCTGAAAGGGCCACAAAAGATGTCAATAGCTAAGGTATACCCTGAAGTTCGGAACAGAGATCCCAAAGGTAGAGGGTGATAGCATCTGCATACAGGGAAACATATTGCATCGTCCGACCCACTGGTATGCCCCATTCATCACATTCCCTATGAATACTTTGTGCTAGGGGTTCTAGTGTCAGGACAAATAAGAGCTGGGCCAATGTACAAGAGGGCGATACAGTTAATATATGCTTGTTGGATGTCATAGTGGGCTAGTGCTGTCAGCATAAATTTCCACCCCATGGTGTTGAAAGCTTGGCGAACATTCAAAGAGATGCAACCCACAAATTGGTATTGATCCTGGGACATGGACATGACATGGAATGACTGACAAATATTCATCCAGGCACAAATCCACACTGATCCCGATGTAGCAACCGCAGGACCAATGGGAGCAGTCTACGAGTGAGTATTTTACGCAACATTTTATATTCAGTATTCAAGAGGGATAGGGGTATATACGAAGTGAGTTCCTCAAGTGGTCTACTGGGCTTCAGCAATGATCTCTAGTAGAAGCAGAGCTTTCTCCAAGGAGGAATTATATAGTTTTTCAAGGCGCAGGACTAATTTGGAAGCATACATGGAGTGAAATTGTATTGGGAGCCAGTTGAATCCTGGTCTTTTATTTATGGCTTAATGGCCCGTATATTTCTCCCAAATGTTATGGCAGGACTCAAGGTTTCCCTCCCATTCGATAACACTCTGGGTAGTTCGCTTGTCCGATAAATGCATTAATAGCTGCAGGATCTGGGGGTGGCGGGTGGCATATAGACATGCATAGAAATTGTGGAATGCACCATTAATGGACTGCTGGGTATGGGATACACCACAAGTCAGGCCTTGTATGGATAGAATGGGTGTGGGTAGGTCATCCTATTAAACCAGGCGAGCTAGCAATGGCCATTACCTCTTCACCTCTGCATGCACTTTCCAGGCATATGCGTTATAGTCAATGAGACAGAGGCTTTCCAACAGCTCAGCATAAGCAATGCAAGCCTCCTGCAATGCTCTTACAGCTTCAGTATTATCATGCATCTATATTTCTAAAGAGCCAAATTTGTTCTCCAATTGTGTGATCTCCCTAATAAGCTTCTGCCTCGTTCCCACCAATGCACTGACGGAGGACTATCAAACCACAACCTTAAAAACCTCTCATTATATTAAAGGAGAGGATGCCGTACCAAATTTTTTGGTAAAATAGGTATCGATGGCAGTGTCCAGTGTCTCCCTAAATGCCACATCCTCTGCAGGTGCCAGGGGGATTGGAACACTTCCCCAAGAGATAGTTTTTTCTACAGGGTTGTGATCAGAAATCTCCTTTCATAATGGAGCAGCATGTGTCATACTAGGTAGAAGTGTTGTGTAGCATAAGAACCTGTCAAGGTACAAATGCAATGCATGAGGATATGAATAGGTGCATTCTCATGGCCTGTCATTTCAGCTAAGCCAGACATCTGAAAGGCACCAGCCTTTCATCCATTGCTTCAAAGCCCTAGACTGACGGATCAATGCAGTGCCATGTAGAGTGTATGAGATATGTCTAACTAGTATCCAGCACTCCATTAAAGTCTCCCCCCAGTATCCAAGGAAATGCTGGCCAGTCCGCCAATACCATGGAAAGATGCGAGAGGAAAACATCTTGTTCCGTGTTGGGTACATATATGCACCCTAACATAAATGTAGCTCCATCTACTGTGCCCTTGAGGAAAATACAGCACTCCTGCACATCTATCCTACTGCCAAGGATTGCAAATGGGTTCCCAGCTCTGAGCCATATCACTGCACCCCTGACAAAGGCAGAGTAAGAAGTATGGAAATATTGACCCTTCCCTTTCCTGCGCATCTTCTGGACTTCATTGGCAGAAAGGTGGGTCTCTTGCAAACATGTGCTGTATGCACGACATCTATTAGGTCATGCCAACACTCTGTGCCTCTTATATGCAAACCCAAGGCCTCACACATTCCAGGTGACTATGTTATATGTGTTCAAGATCATGGCCAGAACCAAAAGAAACACAGTACTGAGCGTTCCCCTCAGAACATTCTGCCATTTGTAAATTACACACTTCATCTCCCTTAAATAGGACATAGGTGACAATGTCAAACCACACACTTCAAAACCTGAATGCACAGTCCAGCTTGGAGTAACTACTAGACCAAATATTAGAACCAACAAGAACATATTAATTATGTAAAAACATGTGGCTTCACAAGGGGGATGCGAGGGGCTGTGCCAATTAGAGGAAATCAGGAAAGGGGATAGTACCATACCCTCTGAGGGGGGTGGTTGTATAGTAAAAGAGCTTATTAAAGGAGCAGTAACTATTGTTATACAGCCCAAAGTCATGCATGGACAGGAGCCTGGTTCTACTCATACCCTTCAATACTCAATAAAGGAACCCTATATATGCTTATGGATCGTAGTCTTTCACAGGCCGCTAACCAGTCGTCCTTGGTCTCAACAGTGTAGTCTGTACCTGAAAAGAAAGGATATAATGCACCCTGTGCATCCCACTCATGCCCTCATCACATCAGATCATGTGTCATCTGCGGTGTAATTGATAGAAAAAGTACCATGCTGCCAGCAGAGTCTGAGTGTTAGACACTTCCTTTTAACAAACTGGAGCTCATGTGATTATTATTGAGTTTGAGAAAGTTCGCCATAGTGGGTGCTGTCCGCTGTCCCTCCCAGACTTGCTGTGGGGAAGGAGACATCCTCAGGCTGCTCTGAGTGAGAGGACGACACTTAGGGGCATATTTATACTCTGTTTGCACTGAATTAGTGTCATTTTTTTTTACTCTAATTCGGTGCAAATCTAACTCCATATTTATACTTTGGTGCTAGACCCCTCTAGCACCAAAGTTATGGAGTTAAAGTCATTTTTTGAAAGTGGAGACCTACTTTGCCTTAATGAGATGCAAGGTAGGCGTTCCCGTGCAAAAAATGACTCTATGGCCTTAACGCCATATTTAGGGGCATATTTATACTCTGCGGCAAATTTATACTCTGTTTGCACCAAATTAGTGTAATTCTTTTTTAACTCTAATTCGGTGCAAAACTAACTCCATATTTATACTTTGGTGCTAGACCCATCTAGCACCAAGGCCCTGATTTAAACTTTTTTTGCACCGCATTAACGTCATTTTATGACACAAAAGTGGCGCAAACGTACAAAATATTGGCCCTTATTTATACTTTTTGCTGCAAAACTGCACTAACTCAGTTTTGCACCAAAAAGTTTAGCACTGGCTTGCACCATTTCTGTGCACCAGCTGAGCACCATATTTATGGAATGGTGCAAGCCGGTGCAAAGGGTAGGCTAGAGTTTAAAAAAATTACTTTAGTCGGGTGGGGCTGGCAGTATAGAAGAAGAGGGTTTAGCACCCAAAAATGGCTTTAGGCAGGTTAGAGTAAAAAAAAATGACTCTAACCAGATTAGCATCATTTTATGGTGCTAAACCTACCATGCCACATGACTCCTGCCTTAGAAAAGGCAGGAGTCATGCCCACCACCCCAGTGGCCAGCACAGAGGACAGGGGTCCCCTGGGCATGGCCATTGCACCCGGTGCCATGGATGGGGGCCCA
This sequence comes from Pleurodeles waltl, assembly GCF_031143425.1. Lineage (NCBI taxonomy): Eukaryota > Metazoa > Chordata > Amphibia > Caudata > Salamandridae > Pleurodeles > Pleurodeles waltl. Next base: position 205,448,196 of record NC_090447.1, read on the forward strand.
TTTCAGGGCCCCCTATGGCACTTTCAAAAATAAAATGCACTTACCTATACTTACCTGGGATGTGGTCCCCCATCCTCGCAGTCCCTCTAGTGTGGGTGGGGGTGCCCCTAGGGCCTAGGGAGGGCACCTCTGGGCTTATTCCATGGTGTTCCACCATGGAAATAGGGCCGCAGGTCCCCTAACACCTGCCCTGACCCAGGTCTTAAAAAATGGGGCAAAGCAAGGTTTGCCTCATTTTTTGACCCTCCTCCCTCCCTTGCACCATTTTTACATGGGAGTATAACTATGGTGTTAAGGCCATAGAGTCATTTTTTTGCACGGGAACGCCTACCTTGCATCTCATTAAGGGAAGGTAGGTTTCCACTTCCAAAAAATGACTTTAACTCCATAAATGTGGTGCTAGACGGGTCTAGCACCAAAGTATAAATATGGAGTTAGTTTTGCACTGAATTAAAGTTTTTTAAAAATGACGCTAATTCAGTGCAAACAGAGTATAAATATGCCCCTTAGCGTCAAAAAATTATGCTAATCTGGTCAGAATCATTTATTTTGACTCAAAACTGCCTAACGTCATTTTTTTTTAAGCTAGCCTACCCTTTGCACTGGCTTGCACCATTCCATAAATATGGTGCCCAGCTGGTGCTAAAAAATGGTGCAAGCCGGTGCAAAACTTTTTGGGGCAAAACTGCCTTAGTGCAGTTTTGCACCAAAAAGTATAAATAAGGCCCTTAGTCCTCTGGACACATTGAGGTCTGGGCTTCTCAGAGTGGGATCTACATTGGGCTCGAGAGTTTGGGAAATGGGTCTCCAACCAGTCCCATGCCCTTCTGGCATTTTAAAGAAGAAAGTGCATGCCTCATGGATCACCCTCAGCTTGGTGGAGGATAACACAGCATACTGAAGCCCAGCAGAGCCCATCTGATTTTTAACCTATTGGAATGAAGAGCTTTTTCTCTGGACAGTCATGGTATAGTCCTGAAATAAGGAGATCCTATTATTCTCCATGAGAAAGGGGGCTTTTTCACATGCAGTACGCAGCAGTGTGTCCCGATCTCTGAATTTCAAGATCTTGTCTATTATGGACTTGGGCAGCGCTATTGGGATCACCCATTTAGTGGAGACCCTGTGTGTTCTTGCTACTGTGAACATCCCAGAGAGCCTGGAGGGGACCACAACCGTGCATAGCCAGTCCTCAACAAAGTGGGGGCCTTTGCAGCCCTCTACTCCCTCCAGTGCTACCACTATTTGTACATTGTTCCTGTGAGCCCTTCCTTCTGCATCATCCATGTGGATTTGCAGACAATCTATTTGTTGAGGCTGGTGAGTAAGTTGAGCAGAATGATCCATCTGACACGGGGCCAAGACTGATAGGTCATCTTGTTCGTTTTGACTAAATCAGACAATTTACTCTGGTTGTTCTCAAGAATGCTCATGTCATTCATGATTGCCCCTAAGCGTTGTTCAATTGCTACCTGTGACTCACCTATCTCCTGTAGGATAATGTCCAGTTCGTCAATCTGTGCAGGCAGAACAGTAGGGGGGTAATGTCCTCAGGTGTTTGTGTGACAGAGCTCTCCAAGGGTGTGGATCTGGACCGAGATTGTGAGGTTGTGTGCCGGGCTTATTTCTGGGGGTGGCCCATGGCTACTAACCGTATTGTCTATGGAAGCAGCTATTCAAGGAGCTGACCAGGGACCAGTTTCAGTTGGTACAGTTCTTAATAAATGACCAGACCAACACAGGTCCTGCAGCGGGATGCTGCCGGCAATCATTCACCACTCCTTTCATGGCATAGCTCTTGGTTGCTGGGGCACAGAGTGTAGAGGTATCGCTGACTCCTAGCCGAGATCAGCGCTCAAAGTTCATCACAAATGGCGGCGGGTACGATGGCCCAGCAACCAGTTACAAACAAGGCCAGCACAGCAGTAGGTGTAGAGGTCACTTTTAACATGTGTAGGGTGCGATATTTACAGGTGACCAATGTCATTCACCCAGGATAGTTGTGGACTTTGAGTGTGTAGGACGTATAATCTGGAGGGCCCAGAGCCTGGGAAAGCCCCTGTTCTGTACCACTAGCATTCATGGCACTCCGGGTCGAAGAAGGCGGAAAATCAGAAAGGGGGCAAGCAGCAGTGAACATTCCTCACTGTTTGTTAGGTTGGCCAGGCACAACAGTCACTAGGGCCCAGGTGTACTCCTTCTAGGTCTGCCCTATGTGGCGTAGTGTTGCGGGCGCCCAGGAACTGTGAGCGGTAGTCACACCTGGCAGTGCCTCCATGCAGCCAGCAGAAGTGTACAAAGTTAGGCCACCCTCATCGCTCCAAGGCCTCAGCAGGGCCCTTTATGTTTCACAACACCTGCCTCGATTTGCATCACGTGGAGAGGGGGACACCCAGCAACCGAAAGCCAACTGGCGCATTACACCGGTTGTGTCCTCCCTTATCCCCCACCACTGTCAGTAATTTTCAGGTAGGCCTTCCCCGAGTTGACAAATGATGTCAGGTCTGTACATGCATCTGCATTTCTCCCCAGTGCAGGCCGTGGTCCATAGACCCACCTGCGCTACCTCTCACCATCCTCCTGTGTTGTCCGCTTCTCAGGGCTATGTTGGTATTGGAGGTCCTCCCTTGAAGCAGCTGCGTTTAAGTGGCATCGCCACTACAGTTGCATCCTTGCGACTCGGCTGTTGTGTTGGTGTATAGGTCCAGGGCCTCAAGGAAGAGCAGGCTGCAGCAGCAGCATCGAGCACCCAAGCAGCCCAGGGTACAAAGCGGGCAGCCATGGAGCTCAAAGGCAGCTCTCTCGGCTCAGCGCCTCCATAGGAGCAACAGTTTAGTAGCCTCAGACTCCAATGTTGCTCATTATGGATGCTGTCTACAGGATATTACTACTGGAACTGAGCGCTACAGATTATGCGATCATCATCTTAGGTGGTTAGCCACACACCCCCATTGGACCTGGCCCTTATAACGGGGTAATCCCCAAACCTTTTGGCTTTCTCCTCCTATTTTTGTGACCTGTTTTGTTTGGCTTTAGGACTATGGGCATTTCACCACTGCTAACCAGTGGTAAAGTGCAAATGCCCTTTGTCTAAAATGTATTGGTGATTGGTTTCTCATGATTTGCATATCTGACTTACTATTAAGTCGTTAGTATAGTGCCCAGGGCCTGTAAATCAAAGGCTACTAGTGAGCCTGCAGCACTGATTGTGCCACTCACATGAGTAGCCCTGCAAACATGTCACAGACCTGCTATTGCAGTGCCTGAGTGTGCAGTTTTAAAACTTCCCAGCCCCAAACCATCCCTTTTAGTACATGTAAGTCACCCCTAAAGTAGTCCCAGGTCGGCCCCATGGGCTGGGTGCTGTGTATTCAAAAGGTAGGACATGTACTTGTGTGTTTTACAAGTCCTGGTAGAGACATACTGCTATATTTGTTTTTCACAATTGCAAGACCTGTTTCTCCCATAGGGTAACTTGGAGATTGCCTTGACATACCTTTTAAATGTCATTTCCTACTGGGAGCAGATAGGTATACAGAGTTTGGGGTCTCTAAACTCACAATTTAAAAATAGATATTTTGGTGAAGTTGGTTTCTGGATTTTAAGTTTGAAAATGGCCTCTTTTAGAAAGTAGGATTTTATTTTGCTTAACCGTTCTGTGCCTCTGCCTGTCTGTGAAATACACATCTGGGTCAGGATGTCAGATGGGCTGTTTGTGAATTCACTCTAGAAAATCACAGAAAGGGAGCTGAGGTGTGCCCTGCATATCTTGATAGGTATTCCTGAGCTAGAGTGGTGGGAGGAGCTGACACTTGCACCTGATTAGGGCTGTACATGTCCTCACACAAAGAGGTTTCTGACCCCCTGGAGTGTGTCTGGAGCCAGGACAGGGAAGACAGATTCATGTCTACTACAAAGAGTTCTTTTTGAAATTTGCCTACTTGAAATCTCAGAAATGGGTATAAGTACTGGACCTCTGACAAAAAATAGTTTGAATCCTTCTGGACTGAGGACATTCTGCCAGGAAGAAGAGTTGGATGCTGTAGGGGGGACTGCAACTCTGCCTGTTTCTCTTCTTTGATTTGCTGTGCTGGCCTGCTGCTTGCTGCTTTTGCCTTGGGAGGGAAAGGACTGGTCTTTGCTTTCTACATTCTGCTTCCAAATGTTCTCCAAGGGATTGAGCTTGCAAAGTTAGTAATCGGGGTCTCTAGTTGATAGAGGTATGCACTCTGTCCAAGTAGGGACCGCAATCCTATTCAGAATAAGTTAGATACATGGACTAAATTAACCTGTCCTCTCCCATCTGGTAGCTTGGCACAGAGCAGGTAGGTTTAACTAACAAGGCATTGTGTAAAGTAGTTGTGCAACATACACCCACAGCAACACAGTAGAAAACCCAAAAAACAACTCCACACAGGTTTAAGACCATTGTGATAACAATCCATCTAGTAGGTCATAAAATACAATTGTTACACAAAGAAATGAAAGTGCAGTGCTTAGTTCATGTGCACTCCTTTTTGGGGCCATTACAGTAATTTAATTTAGTGGTGCAATCGCTGAGAATTGACTTCGAGACTCAACACACTCGTCTTATTGCAGCACCTCTGTAAACAGTTAGAGCTGCAGGGCTTTCAGCGGTACTCGGAAACAGGGCACACGTTGCTGGGAGTGAGTCACTCTGTGTCAGGCAAGGCACTCCATTGGTCGGTTGTCGGCTGGCCTCACATATGGGGCCACAGTACGGGAAGCAAGCTGCTTTGCTCTGTAGTTGGTCGACGAAACACACCAGTATCAGGGTAACCAAGCAGGCAGGGCCAGAGCACCTGGAATTAAGTCAGCACTCACCAACACGGGGAAAGCCTGCCGCTCCTCTGGCACCTGGGCAAAGACATCGGTCACTCTGAGCACCGGTGATAATTGGAGTCAGTAGAGGGTGAAGTTCTGCTCCTCACGCATTCAGGACGGGTACCGTTCCACAACAATCCCCTAGTGCTCAGTCTAAGTGTGGCTCCTTGGTGCTGAGAAGTGAAATGCTGTAATGTGGAATGAAGCAGCCAGATTCATGGAAAGGTCCTGCACATGGGGAGGAAATCATCGATATCCCTGAGATTTCCCACAGAACATGGGGGCAAGCCATCAAGCCCTTGCAGTTACTTTGGGCACACTCTTGGTCAGGAAGGAGATCAGCAGGCAGCAGGGCAGCACAACAAAGCAGAGCAGCAGTTCCTGGGAACAGTCAATCCTGGCAGAGTGGCAATCCCATTAGCACAGCAGTCTTTACTTCAGCAGAGTGTCATTTTGGTCCAGAGGGGTACTGTCTGAGTGGTTCAAGAGGCCCAGTACTTTTACTGCCAAGTGTCTTTGAGGTGAGGGTGACTACAAAAGAGTTACTGTGAAGTGCACAGGTCCCCCTTTCATGTTAACCTGAGCTCCAGACAGCTAGTGGGAGGTAATCAGCCCCTTTGTGTGGACTGTAGTCACTAAACTTTGAAAAGTGAGGGTGAGCCTTTCCCAACCTCCACTCTAGGAAGACCCATCAGTATGCAGATGAATGCAGATTTAGCTGGTATCCTGTGTTGTGGGTGTCTGAAGGGAATACACAAATGTAGCTGTCACCTAGCCCAAGCCAGATCTGTATTGGTAATTGGCTGTAGGCACACAGGGCAGAGAGAGCAGAGAAATGCCCACTTTCTGAAAGTGGCGCTTCTATAATAGTAATAATAATTCCAAACTTACTGTTAAAGAGGATTCATTATTACCATTCCAATGTTACTAAACATGATGCTGCTACTCCTCTCGATCAGGAATTATAGCTTAAAGATGTTATAAGAAATTACTAATGCTGGCCGATAGGATGGGCATGCCTCACAGTAATGCAAAATGACTTTAGAAGGTTTTCATTATTAGTACATGAAAAATGTAAAGGTACATGTCCTACCTATTGTTTACATGGCACCCTGCCATATGGGCTACCTAGGACCTACCTTATCGGTAACTTATAAGTAAGAAAAGAGGAATTCTGGGGTGGGGAAGAGGATTTAAAAGCCAAGTCGGGGGAACAGTCAGACTGCACATACAGGATCTGCAGTGGCAGGCCTGAGACATGTCTACAGAGCTACTTAAGTGGGTAGCACAATCAATGCTGAAGGCCCCCCTAATAGCATTTACCTTACAAGACCTGGGCATATGGCATACCACTCTACAAGGGGCTTACAGGTGAATTAAATATGTAATTTGGAGATATACCAATGTTACCATGTTTTAGGGGAGCGGCACGTGTACTTTAGCTGGATTAGCAGTGGTAAAGTGCTCAGAATCCTAAGGCCAACAACAAGATACAGCAACAAAACAGAAAGTAAAGGCAAAAAAGTCTGGGGTAAGACCACCCTAAGGATCCCAGGTCTAACACTTGCCTCCTGTTAAAAAGTCTCAGGGTTTCAAAGACTTAATCTGCCAGCATGTGTAATCTCTTGCTGCGTGTCCCGACTTGCCAAGTGGTGCCAAACCCAGGTCCTGGGCCATTGGGATTGAGCTCTGATGCAACCAAGAAGAAACCAAGTAAATTGACTCCAGAGCAACTTCGGGACCGGCACCACTATCTAACTCCTGTATCAGAGTTGGTGTCCCCACTGAGTACTATGACTGATGCTGCAGGTCCAACACCGCCGCATCTCCTCCGAAGTCCTGCAACAGTGTGAGTCCTGAGTGCTGTGTCACCAATGCCGAGGACAACTGACTGCAACTCCCCGCAGCACCTATGACCCTTTGTGATCGTGACACCGCTAAGCCAACATCTTGCGTCTTGACCTGGTGGATTCATCAACCCTGCTGGGTTGTAAGGAACTGACGCCTTGCCAGCGATGCCGCATGACCTCACCTGTGATCTTAAGGAACCAATGTCTCACCTGCCCTGCCTAGCAGTTAGGAACCAATGCCTCATCTCCCCAGTAGGAGTACGGAACCAACGCTGCACCAGCTCCAGCAACGCCTCACTTCCATGACTCCATGCAACGTCTTTGTTGCCTCATTGTTTTCAAAAGTACTGTACCTGGTGTCCTTGCGACTCTGTAACCGGCACACACTCCCTCATGAATGGCGTAAGACTGTTGGAAATGGGTCTGGCAAGATGTTGTGATAGCCCCAGTCGGAGCTATTGTGTCTCTAAGCCCTACACTACATTAAGGGGGTCATTTTGACCTCGGCGGTCTTTTTTAAAGACCGCCGAGGGACCGCCGTGCGGTAGACCGCCAGTGCAGGCGGTTTGCCGCTCGGCCTATTATGACCGTTGGCAGCTCTCCGTCCCTTTCCGGACGGAGAGCCGCCAACAGCCATACTGGCGGGCGGTGGGGAAGTGGAAGCTGCTCCACCTCCACCGCCACGCCAACAGAACACCGTCCAGCGAATCACATCCTGTGATTCGCCGTGGCGGTGTTCTGTTGGCGGTGTGGTGTTGGCGGAGCTGCCCCCATGGCTCCCGTCCCCTCCCGGAGGATCACCGGACCAGGTAAGTCGATCGTCCGTGAGGGGAGTGGGGTGGGGGGATGTTGTGTGTTGTGTGGGTGCATGGGGGTGTGCGTCTGTGTATGTAGAGGGGGTGTGTGAGTGCATGTATGCTTTTGGGCGTGTTGTGTGTATGGGAATGAGTGCGTGTATGCCTGTGGGTATGTCTGTATGGATGTGTGCGTGTATGTTTGAATGTGGGTGTGCATGTCTGACTGTGTGTGTGGATGTTGGCATGTATGTCGGTGTGTGTGCGTGTAAGTATGTAGGTGGTGCCTGCGTGTGTGTCGTGTGGGTATGGGAGAAGTGATGTTGAGGGTCGGGGTGGGGTGGAGGGCCCTGCCACCTTTGGGGGGTGGCAGGGGTGGTGGGGGGGGGTAGGGTAGGAAGTCGGGGTGGGGGTGAGGGGTGGGGGAGACCCCTATCAGTGCCAGGGAAGGAATTCCCTGGCACTGATAGTGCTTACCGCCATGGATTTCATGGCGGTTCAAACCGCTGGAAATCCACGGCGGTAAGCTGGGTCAAAATACCGCCGGCGGTATAGTGACGGCCGCCGGGCTGGAGACCCAAATCTCCAGCCCGGCGGTCGTCTCCGCCCTGGCGGGCGGAACGGAGAACCAGCGGATGAGCCATGGTCATAATTCCATGCAGTAAGACCGCCAGCCTGTTGGCGGTCTTACCGCCGGTTCTCCCCCTTCCGCCAGGGTCGTAATGACCCCCTAAATCTTTAAAAATTCATGTCTTTGCTTGTGTATCTTGGATGTTTTTCTTTTCATCTTGTTTTATTCAGATAATAATTGGCTGTTTTTCTAAACTGGAGGAGATTCCTTTGGTAGTGTTTCTACTCTATGTGTGTGTGTATACACACATACTTTACACATTCCCTCTGGGATGAGCCTGACTGCTTGGGCCAAGCTGCCAAGGGAGTGAGCAGGGGTTATCTTAGCTATGTGGCTCCCTTAACCTAACGAGAGTAAGGGTCCCTCCGTGGACAAGGTGCATACCACTGCAAACTAGAGACCCCATTTCTAACAATCATTTTGAGACTGGTCACTGTCTGGTTACAGGTATCTCCATATGCCAGCTGAACAAAGTACTTTAATTTGTGGTTTGCAGAGCATTCTGAGGGTCTGCGATAAAGATGTGTTGCACAGCTGAAGCTGTGCAGCGATTGTGATATGTGGCCATGCTGAGATGCAAGGGCCCATGTCATTGTTGAGGATCCCATTAACAGGGTCATGTGATGTGACATCCAGCATCAAGGGTGATTTATCGGATGAGTGGAGCTGCAAGGCTGTATTGCAAAGTCCATCATCATAGTTAAGGCTGCTGACAAGGAATATGAGGGTCATAGAGAATTCATCTGGGATCAGCAGTTTTGAAAAAGTTTTCGATGCAGGTGTTTGAGACAGGGAAGAACCATGCAGCTGTAATGATGTGTTGATTCTACTCAAAGTTGGCAACGTAGAAGAGACAATACCTCAGTTCTAGTAGATTCACAGAGGCTGCCAGTACGCCTTAATCCCACTTTCATCAGTATAGGACTGGGACGGCACCACTTGGCAGGGTAGACCACAGATGACAGAGCCCAGGTGCTGTTGTTGAGGTTGTGGGAGCCTTCTGTCCCTGAGGCTGAAGTCAGGATGCCTCCCAACTAGTCTTTGAAGTAACTCTGGGGTCTTAAGTTCAACAGATGCAGGTCCAGTCCTTCTCACCCAGGCAAGGGGGCAGTAGGTCAGCACAGAAAGGCAGCTTTTCTTTCAGAACAGCAGCCCATCAGAGTGTCAGTCCTTTCAGGAGCACAGCAGTCTGTCTTCCTGGCAGAGTATCCACAGGTCCAGAAGTGTACTGAAGAGGTGGTGTCTGGGATCCAATATTTATATCTAGTTGTGCCTTTGAAGTGGAATAAGTTTCCAGAGGATGTATCCAGACCAACTGCAGGGAGTATGTAGTCCTTTTTATGGGGTCAGGATAAGTGGGTCTGTGACATTTTTAAAATGGTGATTTAAAATCTGACTTCACCACAAGTTAGATGTTTTCATTACAGTTCCCAGGACACCAAACATGAACTGGTCACCTGTTCTCATTTGGATACTACATTTTAATAAATATAATAAGGTAGCTTCAATGTAAGCCTAATGGAGAGGCAGTCCTCGGGGTAGTGAAAATCTAATTTAAGAGTTTTTCACTAGCAGAGCATGTAAGGCTTAAATGTATATGTTCTACTTTTTAAATGCATTGCATCGTGTCCTCTGGGCTGTCCAGGGCCTACCCTGGTGGTGACTTATATATATGAAACCGATAATTTAAGGCCTAGCAAAAGGTTTATTTTGCCAGGGTGACATGGCAGTTTAAAAACTACAGAGAGGCTCTAATGGCAGACGTGATACATGTGCAAACTGCTAGTTAAGTGGGTTGCAGAATCAGTGCTACAGGTCCACTTATAGCAGTAAATGTACAGGCCCTGGGCACAGGTAGTGCAACTTTACTTGGGACATAGAAATAACTTAAATATGCCAATTGGGCATAAGCCAGTTTCACAATATCATAAGAAGAGACCACAAGCATTTTAGCACTGGTTACCATTGGTAAATTGTCCTGAGCCCTAAAGCCAGCAAAATCAAAGCCACCAAAAAAGAAGGGATGTAGGCAAAAGGTTAGGGGGAAAACCATGCCAAGGGTGCCAGGTCTAATACCTTCAGTGCGCTTGAGCAAAGATTGTCTCCAGAGGATACAGCATCAAAACTAGCTGCAATTCTCCATTGAGCTTTTTGTGGCTTATCTTCTAGACAGGAAATATCTTTGCACTTTTCAACACACACGGATAATTCCATATTGCAAGACTGCTTGAAAATTGGTTTCCAGTAATGGTGCCACCAGTATAGTGCTGCATTATTAATATTGCTAGAGAGCTCTGTTGTACCATCTGTCAATAAATGCTTCATAGCTGATATGATTCTCAGTATTTCTGGCTGGGAAACACCTATCTTTAGAACAAAAAGGTTCATTGAATAAATTGTGTGGTCACTGCCTCTCACCTGGCAGAACACAAGGATGTTCTTTATCTAGTCCAGTGGTTCCCAACCTTTTGACTTCTGTGGACCCCCACTTTATCACTGCTGGAACCCGGGAATCCCCCATTGAATCATTATTGGAATCCAGGGATCCCCCCAGTGAGTCAATACTGAAAGCTGGGGACCTAATCTGTTAATAATATACATTTTCTAATCAGTCACGGACCCTCTGAGGAGACTTTTCGGACCCCCAGGGTCCCCGGACCACAGGTTGGGAACCACTGATCTAGTCTTCCTCCCTGATCTGGTTAACAATACTTTCTTCCTTCTTCTGGTCACCTATGCAGCCTGATTCTCTGGGCATCCAGAACGTCTTCTGATTAACTAATATGCCTTCCCACGGTTTCCCACTTATGATAACGTAGATGTTTCCTCTTGTATTTGATTTCATTCTAAAGCCCTTGCTTCACTTTCCTATTTTGTTTCTAAAGTGAAAGGCACCATCCAAATTTTCTTATTGTTCTAACCATTACAATTCTTTGCAATTTTATCAATTCAATCGTTGCTGTCTGGACATGGTATCAACACTCTAAACTAAAGTTTTGTGGATTTGCTTAGAATGTTGAGAAATATTTCTTTGTGATCACATTGCTGACCTCAGCTGCATGTCCACGGGAAAAGCCAATATTGCAAAATGCTGCAAGTCATTCTCAGTCTCAGGTCTTGAATTTATGATAACTTTACCATCTAAACTGAAGTGGTCTGCATAAAGGAAAATCAGATCCAGTTAGTGAAATGTGTGTGTTCCTTTCTTCTAGAGTAACTCGCACGTCTGTCAGAGATGTGTTTTTTCCATCTAATGACAGAAATTACTCATCCATTTGAATTCCAAGAATAGGAGCTGGAGACAATGCAATGTCACTTTTTCCATATTCTGTTTTGCTACTGGGCCTTTTTTAGTTGTCAATAAAATTGTTTCTATTAATCCCACTAAAAATATTCTTTCAAATAAAATCTGACTTTTTCATGCCCCAAAAAATACAGCACAATGCTTAAACATTGATGACTCTCCTAGTTTAAATCAACACTGCATCACAATGAACTTCTCAGAAACATTCATAAAGGGGAAGAAAACTTTAAACGTCCTAATCATTCGTTGGAAATGTTATATACGTGTTTTTGTGGAATAATATATACATGTCTATGACTGGTTGCACATTAATTGAGACTGAGATCACGTATACCAGAATTTCGAATTAGTTTCAAGTTTGCAATATGAATCAAACCAACCCCGAAGATTGGTAAATCACAAAAACAAAGATTTATACCAAAATTATTTCAAATATGTACTCTCTGACTAAAAGTTGTGTCAGTAGCGAGCACGATGATCAACCACAGAATTCATTTGTGAGGTTCTTGTCGTTAGGCATGGCAGTCAAAGAGATGACACATATTTTGTGGTGTGAGAATTAACATGTTAAATGCAACCCAATATTCCATTGCACAAGTATATAAAAACTGAGTTCCAAAAATGTACCATTCGTCAGTGTAATTAGTGTTTTGCAAATTCTCCTTAGTTGCATACCTTACATTTCACTCATATCGTTTACTTTTTGTATTACACGTTAATCCTCTGAATCACTCTGTTTGGAACATAGTACGTTTTACATGCACTGCTTGCTGTTATTGTATTTAATTGGCTTATTTTTTGCGCTGTAACAGTGTTTGATAATCTGTTGCACTACTAGGTCCTCATTACGAGGTCCCCAGGATTCCTGATTTGGTCAGCATTGGCCATTACCAATACAATACAGAATAAAACGTTTTTGTTTATAAAAAATCCCAGCAATTGTTTATTGATAGGTTTTCTCTAGCTCAACCGTAGCTCTTAATTTAACTCCAACAAACTCTATTAAAGAGCCCCATTGACATTATATGGACAATTTTCTATAACATACCACGTTTGCCCCACAAACTACATAAAGAGGACTGTAACAGCTTGGTTTTGGACTAAACACTTCCATAACCTGAGAGTCTAGTGTTGGAAGGGAAGTGCTTAGTCCAAATTTCTGAGCAATAATAAAGGGAGTCCTAAACACCAGTGGCAAATGACTTCCACCCACAGGGTTGAAAGCCGATATCCTCAGTCTGCTCTGTGCCCTCTTTAATGATGTCGGACATCCAGGTATCTATTGAGGTTCAAAACATAAATGACTAGAATTACTGAACATCTGTTTATAGAGAAGATAAATTGACAATTAATTGCAGGTAAGTGGCATGAGAGTGTTTAGAAGGAACAGCTTAGAAACATGTAATGGCAATGCCAATAGGTCTCATCTTTCGGTAAGACATTTGTTGCCACCTCACTGTAACTTTGGCCAAAAAAAGATAAAAACCTACAATTATGTGAACGCTATTGCTGGTAACATCTTTCCTTGGGTGCATGCGTGCATCACCATGCATGCCTGTGCACACAGAATGACGTGAGCAAACATTTTCTGATCCAGGATGGCAGATGCCACTTGGATCAGTCAATTAATAAAAAACATGTATTAACCCCTACTACAGAGGCGGGGGGCAATAAAGGAGCATGTAGGGGAAGCCATTTGGGGATGGGAAAAGACGTACCTGAAGGAAACAGCTTTATGGGGTGGGGTGGTAAGCATGTGATAGACAGATCAACAAGAAGCATTGGTAAGGGATTGGTGGGGAATAAGCCCATGAGAGAAAGAACGTTTAGCACATGAGTAAGAGAGCACTACAGGGTGCAATGGAAGAAGTGCATAAACGTGACATCTACCCAGAGAAGAGTGGGGAAAATTGGGAAGAAAAGCACCTGAGGGAAAGCGAGCAGCAAACAAGGTAGAGAACAACACTGAGATAGGAGGTATGGTGAGAGACAATCATATGAGGGAGAGAGACTGACAAAACATGCACTCTCATGAAGTGTTTAACCAAAAACAAAAAGTAGTAAAATGAAATAGTTGAAGGATACAAGTCAGCTATTGAAAAATGTTGGTAAAGAAGCTATGTTCCTGGGGTGGGGCAATCACAAGAAAAAAAAGTTAAGCCTCTAAATATGAAGCAACTAAGTGAGGGTGACAAGCATTCCAATGGTAAGCAAGCCTGCCATAAGTTTTCAATAGATCTTTTGCAACCAGGCAGCTTGTGCTTTCTGATAGGGGAGACCTAAAAAGTAGGCCTTGGAAACCATAGTGCCCTGATGATTATATAACTTATTTTTCAGAGGCAGAACACATTTGCCCTCAAGACTTGCACTGCTTCAAGCAGTGATTAAAAGTGTATGTCTTAAGTCCCTTCCTTCAAACCAAAGACAATATGAGCATAATCAGCATAAAAATAAAGTCCAACAGTGAAATCATAGATTAGTTGCACTAAGGGTTTTATCTCAGCAATGTACAGGTGCCTATTGTATGAGAATGCCATGGTTCACAATGCCCAACACAGCTGATACATTTAAATTAGTCAGCCCCCCATCAATGCTACCATGTTTTAAAATCAAGGTGATCATCACTCTTGTATTCGTTCCAAGCATAAATCCCATCTGAAAATCATCAGTTTATGATAAGTCTTAACAATTGAGAGTTACTGCTCTCTCCATCTCTTTGGGTGGGTGATTGATTAATGAGCTATGATTATGGGTATCAAATGGCATTTTAAACTAAGAATTAATACTTGAATCCCAGTATCGAAGTTGAAGTTAATGATATAGAGTTCCATAGAATATACTTTATTTTAAAGACAGAAGAACATATAAGCTGGATACATACTAGGTGCTTAACCAGACTGCTTATGGAGCTTGTTAAATAATTTTATAGACAGTAGTTCAAATGTATTACATTTTCCATCAGTGGAGCTATCCCACAAGAAATAATGAAAACGTGTTACTGATATCAGAGTGACTTTGAATTCCTCTTGAATCTTCTTTACCTAATCAAAAAAAGCAGTAGCCCTATTCCCCAAATCTCCTTAAGAAAGACCGCCAAAGTCACAGGAGCCAGAAGACTACCAGTGGTGGTGGTCTTCTGCCCACCATATTACGAGTACTGCAGTAGTCGTGCTGGTAGTCGGAGGCGCATGGGCGGTTCCACCACCGGTCCCACCCCACCAGAAGGACTCCACCAGCTGTATTATGGCCTGTAATACAGCTTGGCAGTGTCCTGATGGTGGGGCACTGCCGGTGGTGCAAGCGGCCATTCCCGTTCCCTGCCGGATGGCTTCCTCGCCAGATAATGTAAGTCAGGTGTCTGACAGGGGAGGGAGGTGGAAGGGCGGGGGTATGCTGTGTGTGCGAGTGTGAGTGGGTTTTTGTCTGTGTGTGTGTATGTGTGTTTGCGTGTGTATATGCGTGTATGAGTGTTGAAATTAATGTGAGTATGAGTGTTGAGGTGAATGCATGTATGAGTATTGAAATGAATGCAAGTATGAGTATTGAAGTGAAAGAGTGTATGAGTGTTGCAGTGAATGCATGTATAAATGCATGTGAGTGAATGCATGTATGTCAGTGTTTGAGAATGAGTGTATGCAGGGTGCGTGTGGGTGCATGTATGCAGAGTGGGGGGCACTGTACCTCGAGTGGGGGTGGAGGGGTATTGTGCTTGCTGAGGGGGAGTCATCTGCCAGTGACAGGGAAGAAATTCCCTGTCACTGGTAGCCTTTCCACCAGGGTTTTCGGGGCAGTGCTACCGTCGTGGAAACCCTGTTGGAAAGCCGACTCAAAATACCACCACGCATTTCCCACAATGCACCTGGAGATAATGCATACTAGGCAAACAGTTGTATTCTGCCAGACAAAGTCAGGAACAACATTTATATTTCTAGTAGGTTGTTGATAATAATCTGCTGGAAGAATGAACATAGAAGAAATCCACACTGTTATTATTAAGCACATACTATAAAGCCACAACTTGTGAATAATATGAATTTTGACAGCTTCTTATGTGATAATCTTTGATGGAATCCATGGGTTCCTAATTCTAACTAATTTCTACATTAGCACCAAAACCGTGTCATAAATACCAGCTTCCCGGGTGACAGACAAGCATACCTGTTAATGGTTCATAGTTTTACAGTCTTCTGCCTTCTCTTCTCTATTAGTCACTGTTCTCAAAAGAACAAGATAGTAAGCAGCCCAGTGCTACCTGTTTGTTGCAGATGCCCACCACTCAAGAGGCTTGCACACACTTTAAATAATATTTTAGTCCTCATATTGCGAAAAATAGACTATATGAATCCATAAAGTAAGGTGAGAACAGGAGTGTGTGAATTCCCTTGAATATCCATCCAAAGAGCTTTTCTATACATGTCCTGCTTCATGAAAGTATAGTATATTAGCTAGACATTCATTACCAAAGAATAATAAAACATTGCATACATTAAATGCAAATCAATACATTAATATCACAAAGCAGGAATACATTATAAAATACATATTAAGCTTTATCAAAGAAGAACCCTAACAAGCATCTGCACATTATAAAGAGGGATCAGAGGCTGAAATAAGGCAAAAACACACCTCCAGATTTATTTGCAAACATTTGGGCAATATATTAACTACATATAGCAGAAAGTGCATGCCATCATTAACATACATTGTAGGAGTTTGGCGTTTCATTGACGGGTCTAGCAGGTACTGTTTGCGGATACTGCAACATACATTTCAAAATTACAGTCATAATTAGCATGATTTTTGTAATCTGGAAGATAAAAGTTGGTTGCCATCCTAATTATTGTGGACATCTATCTGGTCAAATCCAGCTACCTACCTAAATTGATAACTAGTCAAAGATAGTATTAGCATGAAGGCTACATTACATTAAGTATACATGGGCAGAGCTGGCGTGTCTTTAACTGTTTGATTCCCCAAGGGATATAGTCAAGAATGATAAGATCTGAGCAAGGTTTTTTTTTAAATTTTGTCTCAGAGAGAATATAATGAACCTATTAAATGACCAACTAGGTCCCATTGTTTCTAAAAACACCTTTTGTTATGGAACCCCATTTAAGTACACTCACTGTCACAAATGACTGGAACTTCTTTGCACATCACATTTTATTGTTCTCTAAGCAGCTGGCTTTTTATCATTTACCATGTGTCTGCCCAAATGACAATAATACATTTTGGGGGTCATTCTGACCCCCGCGGGCGGCGGGCGCCGCCCGCCTAGAGGGAGCCGCCATATGGCCGCTCCGCGGTCGAAAGACCGCGGTGGCCATTCTGGCTTTCCCGCTGGGCTGGCGGGCGGCCGCCAGAAGGCCGCCCGCCAGCCCAGCGGGAAACCCCTCCCCATGAGGAAGCCGGCTCCGAATGGAGCCGGCGGAGTGGGTATGTGCGACGGGTGCAGTGGCACCCGTCGCGTATTTCAGTGTCTGCAAAGCAGACACTGAAATACAAAGTGGGGCCCTCTTACGGGGGCCCCTGCAGTGCCCATGCCATTGGCATGGGCACTGCAGGGGCCCCCAGGGGCCCCACGACACCCCTCACCGCCATCCTGTTCCTGGCGGTCGGAGCCGCCAGGAACAGGATGGCGGTGAGGGGGTCGGAATCCCCCATGGCGGCGCAGCAAGCTGCGCCGCCATGGGGGATTCCCAGGGCAGCGGAAAACCGGCAGGAGACCGCCGGTTTTCCTGGTCTGACCGCGGCCAAACCGCCGCGGTCAGAATGCCCTGCGGGGCACCGCCAGCCTGTTGGCGGTGCTCCCGCATCCCCGCCGGGGTCGGAATGACCCCCTTTATGTTTAATTTAATATTATTTTGAATCTAACTGTAATAAGGTTGTAAAACCCATGTTGACATAGAATCATTTTCTGAGTTGGGGACCTCTATTTCTTTATTTCTAACTGCTGTCTCCAACTGTGTCATGTTTCACTGCTGTTAATAAGAGGGTTGTAGGTTAGGATTCATTTTATTGGTAGTGACCAGGACAAAGCCAAAACTTCAGGTCACCCACAATGGAGCACAGTCCAGGTGTGGGACCAAGTCCAGCCTGCTGGGAGTCGTACCATCATCATTGTTGCAGGGGCTATGAGGTGCTGTAATATGAGGCTCTACATCACTCTGTGTCAAGGCATTTGAAGGCATCAATCAAGACTAGAGTGGTGCTGCAATGCAAGACTCTGCGTCGTTCTTCACTGGAGGCGATGAAATCTTTCATTAAGCAGGGAGATGTTTGATCTGATGTCAGCCAAGGGTACAGGTTCTTGAGGACAGCACTTGTGGGTGAGGACTCACTCCCACAGAGGGCAGCAAATGGGATCAGGACAGGTCCACTTGGGTCTGGTCATCTGGAAAGGAGCAAAGACATCTGGAAGCTTGCACCCATGTACCTCAAACAGTAGGTCAACCAACAGATTCCTGGCATCATTTCTGGGGGCCTGGGTTCAAGGCAATGGCAGAATTCACTTTCCTAATTTCTTTAACTTTAGTAAGTGGGAAGTATGATCCAAAGCTTCTTATTGTTCTAACCATAAAAGTTCTTTATAACTTCATCACATCTATTTGTGTTGTCTGGGCCTTGTATCAACACTCTAAACTAAAGGTTTGTAGATTTACATTGAATTGTGAGTATGATTTCTTTGTGATCACATTGCTGACTTCAAATACGTGTCCACAGGAAAAGCCAATATTGTAACATAATGCAAGACATGCTCATTCTCCGGTCTTTTATCTGTAGAAACTTTATCATTTCAATTGAAGTGTTCTCCATTAAGGAACATCAGATCCAGTCAGTGAAAGGTTGTGTGTGCTCATCTTTAAGAGTAACTTGATAGTCTGTCGGAGATTTTTTTCCCATTTAAATGTCAGAAATTACTCATTCATGAGAATTCCAATGGTATGAGCTGGAGACAATGCCATATAACTTTTCCAAAGTTGTTCTGTCACCATGATTTTTGTAGTTGACAATAAGGTTGTCTATATTAATCCCACTAAAAATATCTTCCAAAAAGGTCTGATATATTCCTGCCAAAATGTATAGCAAAATAAACGTGTGATGAGCGGCTCCACACTTGCAAAATGAAAAACAAATTTGTTTATAATAATCCCACTAAGAATTCCTTTACAGTAATATCTGGTATGTTCATGCAAAAATGTATAGCAAAGTGAACTTGAGATAAACAGCTCCAAACTAGGAAAATGGAACATGAAAAATAAATTGTCATTGCTGGACATGCAAACCCCTAAATGGTGTCTGTGCACAAAATAGTTATGTCACAAAGATCTTTTCATAACAGATTGCAATACAATATTTTTGTTTTTTATATAAAACCAGACCATGAATTATCAACTACACCACTAATCATGCATGGCTCATAAACATTTATGGAGGAAAACAAAACTTAAATATCCTAATCATTCATTGGGAAATTGATATACTTGTTTTTGTGAAATAATATATACTTGCCTATGACTGTTTGCACATTCATTGAGGCTGAGATTATGTGTACCAGATTTTTGAATTGGTTCCAAGTTTTCAATAGCAAACCAAACCCACAGATTTGTAAGTCGCAAAAATGAAAAAACTATTTCAAATATTTTAGCTTTGATTAAAAGGAATCCGTAGAGAGGAAGATGACCACACACAAATTACCCTTGTGTGTTTTTTGTTGCTAGACATGATAAGCACAGAGATGGCACATTTTGTGGTGTAAGAGATGCAACCCAAGATACAATTGCACAAAATGCTACCTAAATACCATTAATCCGTGAATTTTATGTTTCATAAGTTGTCCAGTGTTACATACTTTATATTTCACACAAGTCATTCCCTAGTGCCAACTGTGCACCATATTTAAAAAGTGACGCACAATGGTGCTAAGGAATGGTTAGCGGCAAAAAAAAACCATGCTAACCACTGCGACATGCCATAAGAACAAATTATGCTAATGCTGCAAAAGTGACGCTAGACTTTTTTGCTGCACGTTTGATGCAAAACGGGTTAGGGCCATATTTACCCGCATTAGCATTAAAAAAAGAAAAACATGGGAGCAAGAAAAAAACATTTGTGAAGACAAGATGGAGAATGCAGGCCGGGAGAGACCCCAGGGAGATCCCAATCAACCAAGTACCAGCCAGGAGGGTCCAGAAAAGTCCCAGGAGAAGAAGAGGAAGCTGAAGTGTTGCTTTAGTGAGAAGGAGCTTGACATCTTGCTGGAGAGTTGACGGAGCACCAACCCCAGTTCTTCATCACCTCCAAATTGCCAATAGATAGGAGAGAGTCTAAATGGCAGGCAAAAGTAGACAAACCCACGGCTTGGCAGAGGTGAGGAGGATTGTGACTGATTGCAAGAAGCGTTGGCATGATTGCAAGCGCAGAACTCAGGAGTAACTGGCCAGGAACCGAAAGGGAGCACTGCAGACTGGAGGTAGAAGTCCTGCACTACAGGAGGACCTGGCAGCGGTCATCCCGGAGGAGCTGATCACTGGAATCGAGGGACAGGACAGTGCAGTAAGTTGCAGGGGGATACAATCTGGAATCTCAGAAATGGCAGAAGGGGGAGGTACATAGGATACGCTCAATGCATGCTAAAGGGTCACACTGGGCCGCATAGTCCCTGAACCAAAATGCTCCATTGCCACCCAAACCACACTTGTAGTGACGCTCTGGTTGCACAATTCACTTCGACATCTACACAATGTGAACATAATTCACTTACTGTGGCTTTACACCACCTTGTAACTATGCAGTGCATTTCCTGGAAGGGACATGCAATTAGTGTGGCTGTGCCACAACAACACCCATTGCATATTGTTTTTGCCCCAGATCCAACGCAACATGTTAATCAGAGACTGTGACTGAAGTCAACACCACCCTCAGGATGGTGCAACAAGGCAAAATGCTTTATTTCCTCCTTGTGTCATTGCTCTTCTCATGTGTGCTGCATCCTGCAGCACACATAGAAATGCCACCTTGCCATAATAGCTTGTTCATTTGCAGGAAAGGATACCTCCCTGCGTATAAACAATCTATCTTCTCAATACAGGCACCCCTTCACTCTGGTGCAAGGATGCCTGCATTGGGGGCAGGGAGAACAAATCTGCACAGGCACTGGAAGAAACACAGGGGTGTGCTGTATTCCAGTAAACATGGTGCATGTCTGTGTTTCTTTTATTGCTGCTGCAGCTACAGTATTCCTATTTATTGAACTACATGTGCACATGCATGTCAGACATCTCCTAAGTACCAGGAACACACTCAGCAGTCACATTCTATGCACACTTGATGTGACCAAGATCACTCACAAATATCATGATGGGTAGACCATGTTGGTAATTCTGCACACATCTAGCTTGCTACAATCTGTAGACATGTCCCACATCCATCTAGAGCAGAGTTGTATTCTTATTGTGTACTTGTTAGAAATGGGGGGTTTGCGTCATTTTGAGCAGCCGCAAGCGGGTGTTGCATTGCTTCTCCAGCTGCGATGCAGGTGATGCATTGATTTCCCTGTCATGATGCAGGTGGTGGGTCGATTTCAGCCACGAGGCGGGTGTTGTGTCATTTTTACAGCCGCGTTGCAGGTGTGTCGTTCCAGGGTTTTATGTGAGAGGACCTGATGTGTACAATGCAATGATGAAATTCATTGTGTGATGACATCATCTGAGTTAGGATATGGACATCATGTCTGATGTAGAGGTGTCCCGTTGCTGCAGGTGGCACAAGTTGGATATGGATGCAGTCCATTGTACCCAGCACATGCAAGAACCCAGCAATTAGGTAGAAACCTTGGTTGGTCTCCTGCTGCAGTTGCTGGGTGTTGGGGAAGCAGAACCTTTGGTAGGAAGGCCGAGAACGATGGCTGGGAGATACCACCCACTTGTGCGCCCATTGTCTGAAATGATCCTGAAGTCAGCATATGGAGGAAGCAAGGAGTCTTTTCATGGGTGTAGTAGCTGTTGGAGTTTCCACCCTTGCAGCGATGTCTGGTGCTATGTGGGTCAGCAGGCATACAATGGACTCCTGCTTCAGACGGTAGGTTCTGATGGCATCTTGTTCCCCAAGCGCAAGGAAGGTTGTGCGCTGTCGAAATATTCTCTCCTGCCTTCTGCGCTGCCTTTGTGGCTGCTGTGGTTGTGTTTGGGGTTTCTATGGTGGTGCTGGAGGGGCCTGTTGTTGTCACTGTCATCTGTGGCGTGTTCCAAACTGGAGCATTAACAGCTCCATGTTGTCCAGGAGGTTGCCAATGCTCCTTCTGTGTGTTTTCCTTAATTAGTAGTGTGTGGGTCTCATTTTAATGCCTGGTCTGACTAGGCATTAAAAAATGTTGGGACCGGTTTCTTTATGTTCGTCGTTTTAGCGTTGGGGTGTAAATATGGCGCTGGAGGGCTAGCATCATTTTTTGGAAGAGAACACCTACCTTGCATATAATTGTCGCAAAATGACGCAAGGTGGATTGGCGCTTCCACAAAATGATGCTAACTCACATATTTTGTCGCTAGATGGGTCTAGCATCAAAATATAAATATGGTGGTAGGTTAGTGCCACTTTTTGTAAAAATAAAGACGCAAGGCGGCGCACACTTTTCTTAAATCGGGGCCTTAGTTTTGGTGTTAAAAATGATTCCTCTAAATCACTTTGTTGTGTTCATAAAAAAATGTAAAAAGGGTATTTTATGTATCTTACTATATTTAAGTTTATTATGTGTGCTAATACAGCTTTCTAATGATTTTTGTACTCTGTAAGTACTCATTGAGAAGTCCCCATTCATTAATCCTGATTCGGTCATGTTGCACCTAGCCCTCTCTGCAGGGTAACCCTCAAATGCTTTATCTTCACTCCTCCTGTTTTGCTGAATATGTTTTTGTCTCCTTTAGAACTCTGAAACTTTACCATTTCCAACCAGTACTAACGTGCTCATGATCTCTCCTTTAAAAATGGCAAAGTGGCTTGAACCCAATTGGTACATTTAATTTACTTATATGTCCCTAAAGTGGTACTAAAATAGAGGGTCTGGTTATTGGCAGGATGGGCCATCCTGACTTGAAGAGAGGACGAAGCTGTCACTTGTCACACTTGCACCTCAAAGGCACTGCCTCACCTCACACACAAAGCTCTTGACACTAGCCTATTGTGCCTGCAGACAGAGTGGAACCAGAGCAAGGAGGCAGGAAATTTAAGACACTTTTGTAGGGAGACGTTTACACATGTTTTGTCCACTTCAGAGTGGATGCCAGGAATAAAAATGTGACCCGACCCACTTTTTAGTATACTGCCGAACCTGTAGTAATTACAGAAGGACTGCCCAGCTGCCAGAGGACTGCCATGCTCCCTGAGTCCTGCCCTGCTATCTGAGAAGGAATATTGGATCTGAACCGTTCGTCCCAGGCTAACTGAGTGACTCCAAGGGCTAGTTAGCTGGCCACCTGATCTGAGCTACAGAAACGCAATAAGCCGCAGAGGTATTGGTGCAACTGTCCAACTGACCTGATGCACTGGACCTGCCTGAGCCCTGCTGGCCTCTGCTGGAGTGAGTTCCTGATTGTTCAGAGTTGCGTACCAGGTTCTTGACCCTTGGTGTGGCATCAGTTGAGCTCCTCCTTCAAGAAAAGGAGAAATCCTGAAGTGTAGGCTCTTTGTAACTACAGACAGGCCCATTTGTGCCAAGATCTTGCTGCCCACATCAATTTCTCATGCAGAGCTCCAGTAAACTTGACTCTTTGTACAACTGGACCACCAGTGATGGCTGGCAATGAAAGATCTGCACTTTTAGTTACAACATTGTCAGCCTGCTGTGACCGCCAACGATAATCTCCAGCAATGCCATCTGCAATGCCTGGCAGGATTTCCGCGCTACAAAGATGACCATCTGCAATACGAGGCCTGCCGTTTGCACTAAAGTGACAACCATCTATGACAATCTCCTTGCTCCTCGCAGCCTCTTCCACTGCCAACAGAACTCTTCAAGTTGCACTTTAGAAGGTAACTCTTTCAGTGGGACTAACCTGGTCTCTGTAGCCTATCCAGCCTCCACCACAGGCAGCCTGAACTTTTGACTTTCACACAGTCTCGTACAACCAGATAACTGTGAGTGGCGTTTGGTGCTTTTAAGTGATATTCTTACTTAAGCCTTTGAAAATGCAAATCTCTGGTTCCACTAATTGGATTTCTTTCATGTTGGTCTCAAACAATTTATTACATTTTGCACATTTTTTTCTAAATTGGTTTAGAATTTTTCTTGAGTTGTGTTTTCACATTATTGCTGTTCGAAGTTCTGTATAAATACTTGACATATTGCCTCTAACTTAAGCCAGACTACTTTGTGCCAAGCTACCAGAGGGTTAAGCACAGATTAATTTGGGGTTTGCTTGTGAATTCACCTTTTGAAGAAACTGTGGCTGCTGCTTGAGTAGGGCTTCACCCCATCAAGAAGTAACTCAACTTCCAACACTGATACAAATTTTCTAGAGAAACGCACACGCAAGAAATCCACATTGTTATTGTTGAAGTTCAGTTTTAGTGAGGGAGTTGTGTAAACATTTTAATGCAGATCTAAAATGTGTGGTTATAGAAATACACTACAACTTCTGCTTTCGATAAAAGCTATCCAACTTCTTCCACAGCAACATTGCAAACATCTATAGCAACTTCACACACCAACCCAACCCCAGAGAATTTGTTGCTAACCTACCCAGCACCAACCCTCACCAGAATCAAGATAGCAACAATCAAGTGGACTATCCACTCGGGGGCCCAATGGACCCATGCTCACCAAATCTAAAATCTGGGAACATCACCAATCAGCACGACCCTGAGTCATATTATCAACACCTCCATCACATCTGCCACTTTCCCTGATGAATGGAAACTTGAGGAAATCAAAGCCTTCCTCAGTAAGCCCACAGCCAACCCAAATCAACTGAGGAACTTCTGACCCATCTCCCTTCTTCCCTATCCAGCCACAGTGATTGAGAAGGCCATAAACAAGCAAATCACAACCCACCACAAACTCCACCATCTGCTGGCAGAAAGAACCATAGCACTCATCATGGCCACCATTGACATTAGAATCATCCTGGACTGAGGAAAACCAGTGGCCTTCATACTGCTCGACCTCTTTGCTGCCTTCAACACTGTCTCTCATAAAACCCTCTTCAGAAGACTCCATGAGGTTGGCATGCAAGCATCCACTCTCAAATGGATCTGTTCCTTCCTCACAGGAAGAACCCAAAAGGTCAAGTTGCCACCTTCCACATCAAGACAAAGAAATTGATATGCAGAGTCCCACAGGGATCATCCTTCTGCCCCACCCTTTTCAACATATACATGACATGACTCGCCAACATCATCCGATCACAAGAAATCACGTCATCTCCTATGCCGATGACACTCAACTCATCCTCTCCCTGAAGGACAAAACACCTACCACCAGAACCTACTTCACCAACCACATGGACATGGTGTGAATCAACTGCCTGCAGCTCAACTCTGACAAGACATAAGTACTGAACTTTGGCAGCAAGATCTCTCCATGGGACTCCACCTGTTGGCCATCGGAGCTAGGACCAACACCCACAGACCATGCAAAAAAAATCCAGGGATCATCATGGATGATAAGCTCTACGTGACACCTCAAGTCAATGTTGTGCGCACCTCCTACTTCCACATTCAACACATGCTACAAAATATTTTCAAATGGTTGCCTCAGAACAACAGAAGGACCTTCACATAAGCACTCATCACCAGCAGGCTGGACTACGGCAACACTCTCTATGCTAGAATCTCCAAACAACTCCTACACAGAATGCCAGTCATTCAGAACACAGCTGTTGGGCTCATATTTGACCTCCCATGCACACCCACATCACACCGCACCTCAGGAAGCTTCACTAGCTCCCTATTCACAAGCTCAGCCAATTCAAACTTATTATGCACACATACAAAGCCCTACACAACACAGGAACACAATATATGAACAGCTCCTACACTTTCATCAACCCACTAGACACCTACTCTCTGCCTCACTCTCACTCGCACACATTCTTCACATCTGCAAAATCAAAACTAGAGGTCGTTCATTCTCTTACATTGCACCAAAGACCTGGAATAACCTCCCTCTACAAACCAGAGGATGCTCCTCACTTCTTGAGTTCTGCAAGAAGCTTAAGTCTTTGCTCTTTGTATAAGCACCTTGGGGACAACACAACTACATACATGCCCAAGCACCTAGTTACACTCTTGGGTGAATAATGTGCTATTAAAATCAATATAACATTACATAACGTGCATATTTTGAACATTGACAGCATATTATGAGATGTTCTTTAATGGAATCCATGTGTTCCTAACTGTAACTAAAGCCCACATTAGCACCAAAACCTTGTCATAAATATCAGTTTCCCAGGTGACACTGATACATACCTGTTCATTGTTCATATGTACCAATCTTCTACCTTCTCCTATCTGCTATGTCAGTGTTTTCTTAAGAACAAGGTAGTAAGCAACACAGTACTACCTGTTTATTGCAGATGCAAACTACTTAAGAGGTGAGCACATACACTTTATATAATATGTTCTTCCTTCTCTTGGGAAAAATAAACCTAAGTGAGCTATAATATAAACTGAGAACAGTGGTGTGTGAATTTCTTTGAATATTCAGCCAAAACCTCAAAGCTTTCCTTTAAATGTTGTGCTTCATAAAAATACAACACATTAGCTATACAGTCATTATCAAAGAAGAGTAAAACATTGTGATCTAATAAAGGTAGATAAATTAAATATCACAAAGCAGTTATACATTATAATATGTATGTCAAACTTTTATCAAGGAAGAGCCCTAACAAGCAACTGCACGTTGTTAAGAAAGCTCAGAGGCAGAAATAAGGCACACAATACACCTCCTGATTTGGTTGCAAACTTTTTGTCCATATATTAATTAAATATAGTAGGAAGTGGATTCAATCAATAAAGTATAGTGTAGGCGTTAGGTGATTACCTGACACAACCTGTTTCAATATAAAAGAAATGTATTTTGCAGGTACCAACTATGTTTACTCCAAATTGTCTCAAAATTCCTGTCATAAGGAGCATTATATTTGTATTCTGGGAGATTAAATTAGGTTGGCAGCCCTTCTATTGTGGACGTTCAGATGTTCAAATCCAACTACTCATCTACATTGATAAATAATCAAATATTGCATAAGCATGGAAGCTAAAATACACTAAGGGAACATGCTGAATTGGTGTGCCCTGGATTGTTTAATCCCCCCAGGGATATAGGGCCACATGTATCAAGCTCTTTCCAGTTGAAAATGGGACAATGTGAAGAATTGGCCCATTTGCTGCTGCAAAAAAAGCATTTTGGCATTACTTAAATCCAAATTGCGAATCGTTTACCAAATCGCAATTTTGGTTTGCAGCAAAATACCGATTTGGAATTTGGAAGGGGCACCCCTTCCAAAACTGAATTGGAATGGTATGTATTAATGTTGTGTGACCACATTCTAGTGGCAAAACATTAATAGTTTGCCAGCTACTGAAGTGTAGCTGTAATGCATTTGCAAAATGAGAGGGGATCCCCTCAGAAAATTTAAGAGTTAAAATATTTAATGTAAATGGCATGAATAGCAAGCATAAGGCAAATGCTATAAAAAAATGGCTCTTAGGCTAAAAGACCGGGTATAATTTTCTTTCAAGAGGCACATGTTGCGTATTCAGAAATCCTTAACTTTTCAATATTCAGTAATTGGGGAGATGATAGCTGTCTTTCCTCTATGGGCGCAGCCAGCAGACGGGTGGCTATATGCATTAACAAGTGACTAAAGATGGATATGCTATGCCACCAGACTCAAGCTAGCCTGGCTGATGAAGGGTGATACCCTAAAACCAGTCCCAGGAGGCTTGTTTCTGGTCCAGAGAGGACCTGGCCTGGCAGTTCGGTCTGGACTGTTCCCAAGGGGAACAGGGTCAAGACTGATTTGCATATGGCTGGGTATGAGCTGGAATGGCATGGCAAGCAAAAAAACTGATGGATTAAACCCAGATCTGTGACTGGGGGTGAATGTTTGATTTGTTCTGCATTCCGTCCATCTTCTGTTGTTTTTGCATTTGAAGATGGATATAGGCACCTCCAGCCACCTACAGTAATCAAAATAAAATCAAAACAGCAAAAAACTGCCTATTAAACGGACTTGGAGAGTGAAGTTCCAAAAGAAATGTCCATATACCTGTAAATTGGCAAGGCACAATACCATGGAAAGGCTAACAATTTTCTTAATTAATAACTCTATATTTAATTTACAAGCAGTCCCAGTTTTACCCAAACAGTTTCAAAACCCCAGTTGGTCATTAGCCTGTTTCTTACCAAATTATATGGGGAAGAGGAATTATGGGTATCAGAAATCAAAACAGAAAAAACACATTTTGTATGGAATGAGCAATCAACCAATGTTGATATGGTCTGGGGTGTGTATAAAGTTGCTCTTAGACCGTCCATAATAACTAAGAATAAAGTAAAACAAATTAAAAATAAATCAACTAAAAATAGCTCAGAAGTTCAGGTTGCACAGGTTATGATAGATACTCACACACAAAGAATATTGCAGACCAGCACTGGCTGTAAAGAACAAAACAGGAAAAGTATGATCAGTATTAGAAGGGGGTATATTTGAATAACACAAATTCAATGCAATATGTATATGAACAAAGGAAATATTCAGTGAAGTTTCTGCATGGAAAGCATGTTGAAAAATGGCTAGTAATGAGATTCCTCCACATTTTTAACAAAAAAGGGTCACAGATATGTAAGGAAAATGAGTGATTTGAGGCAAGGTTTGAGGCTTGCAGGGCATTCATGGTAAAAATGCCTAAAAAATTCCAGAACTTTTCATCACAGAAATGTGAGGAAAATGAGTTGTTTAGTCAATGTTTAATGTTTGCAAGGGATCCTGGATAACACAACCTGGCGAGAGCCATGCAAGTCCCCCCATTCTGGATTTCCCTATGGCCATGATCCACAGCTAGCCACATTGCAACATAAGCTTAGTTTACAGTTGAAAAATGGGATGTTTCCATGTTGCGTTTTGGGCTGTTATGTTTTGTGGTCAGTAGGCCTATCCACACAAGTGAGGTACCATTTTTATTGGGAGACTTAGAGGAACACAGAATAGTGGGAAAATGTTAGGACAAATTGCACTTCTCTGCATTTGCACTTTCCAAATATAAGACAATGTGTAAAAAATAAATAATTTTAAGAAATGCCCTATAATTCACATGCTAGTATGGGTACTCACAAATTCAGGGATGGGCAAACAAGCCCTGCTTTTAAACTCCATATCTTCTTCCCATCCTGGAAATACATAGGTTTCCTTGACAGAATTGCTTTCTACTCAGTACACACCTAATAAGTATCGCATAGGTCAGCTCAATTATTGGCTGAAGGTACCTCGAGTTTTTGCCAGAAGCATCAGCAGATTTAATGGTATATAGCTTTTGTAACTCAGCCATAGTGATGAAAAGTTACAAATGAAAACATTAATCCAAATGTCTACTTTTCTTACTATTTTTCAATATTTTCTTCTTTTTTTTTAACACTTAGGGCCTGATTTAGATATTAGCGGATGGGTTACTCCATCACAATGGTGATGAATATCCCGTATGCTGAAATCTAAATCCCATGCAAAATAATGGGATTTAGATTTTGGCAGGCAGGATGACAGAATAACCCACCTGCCAATATCTAAATCAGGCCCTTAGTTTCTTGAAGAATCCATACAAATGACCCCTTGCTGAATTCCGAATTTTGTCTATTTTTGAGAAAAATATAGCTTTCCAGGATCCATCGTGGGTTTCACGCCTGCTTACACCAAAAACTGCAAGGAGGTTAAAAACACAAAATATTAGAAAAATGGTCTATATCCCAGTAAAATAACAAAACTGTGCAAAAAATACGGTTTTCTGAATCACATTTGTCTGTTCCTGAAAGCTGGAAAGATAGTGATTTTAGCACAGCAAATCTTTTGCTGATGCTACTTGCAGGAAAAAAAGAAACTTTCTTGTGTAGCACTTACTTCCCCCAAAACTAAATCTAGCTATATTTTGGCTAATACCGCAGTTCTCTCCAGGGGAATCAACAAACCCTGGGTATCTTTTGAATCCCTAGTATGTTGGGAAAAAAGGACACACATTTGGCATAGATAGCTTATGTGGATATTATGGAGGCCCAAGTTCAAACTTCCTAAACAGCCAAAAAAGGCTTAGCACAGGGGGCAAAAGGCCTGGAAGCCAAAGGGTTAAACTAGTGCCCCTTTTATGTTGTTGATTTAATTGTTTGTCTGATTTTATTGGTTAAAGTTGCTTACAGTCTGATTTTATAGGTTAGCTTAGTTTTAGTTTGGTTAGTTTTAGTTTGAATGTTTTTATAAGTTATGTTCTTCTATGTTAAACATGAATGTAGGTGTTATTTATATTGTATAATAATAATAATATATAGTCTGTTAATAGTATGGTATAGTTTGATAGTTTTGATTATCATTTTATTTACAGGTAGTTGTAGTTATGTCTGCTTTCTAATAACTTTGGCCCCATTTGACAAATCTTTATGAAACTTTCCTATACAAAAAATTATTCACCTCAGCTTCTCCTTGAAAAGTTTTGAGGTGATTCATGAAGTGGGGGATGAGAAAAAATGGGGGTCCCAAAACATAAAATCCCCATTGTTTTTCACAGACTTCTTCAAACAGGGCTACAGTAAAAACTACTGCACTGAATTACACCACATTTGGCAGAAAGGTAGATCTTGGTCCACAGATTGTGCATTTGGTAAATGTGTTTAGTAGTTTTTGAGAAATTAAGGGCTACCGAGACACTCTCAAGAGTGTCAATTAAAAAGAATAGAGCAATCTGAATGGCCCGGGGTCTTAGTTTTCCCTTAGGCCACCTCAGTCCTGCGTGAGCGAACTCTGATTTGCTACCAGCAACTGAGAAAAATGTTTCTGGCAATAATGACAGGACTCAGGCACTTAGGCCCTCATTTTGAGTTTGGCAGATGACATGCCCCCCCATTAAATCTAGTGCTGGGTCCTGGGGTATGGGGTCCCTGGGGCTAAAATCAGCCTAGGGAGGGTGGATGCCCCACTCCCACTTCAAATGGCACTAGGCCCTACGGGTTTGGGTACAGGCCAATAATTGCCCTAGAAGAGGAGCTGTGGTCCCCTGCCTTTTAGTTTAATGAGTCTCCCTGAGAGGTGGGTTCCCTAGTGCCAGACCATATGGCTAAGCCTCCATGTTGTAATGCCAAAGGCCGTGTACAGAATGGGCTTGGGTGTATGAGGGTTGTTGGCTACAGGGCCTGGCTGCAGGCCAGCCCCTGCAGCCAGCCCTCCGCCATGCATGTTGAAAGGCCATCCACAGCGGAGGATTGATTTTACATATGATGATTAATGTTAATTAATTATTACTTTACATTAAAAAATCCTAGAAATTAATTGAAATCAACAAACGCTAAAGTAACACTATAGTTGGGTGTAATGAAAATATGTGTTTTCAATTAATCATTTATGATATCACTGATGACATCTCAAATGAATGTTTGTGGTTAATGCACATTTTTTTGGTTGTATTGTTTTGATTTTAGTTAAATATTTTATTGGGGTGACTTTTAAAATGTTTTGAAAATATTTGTAAATATTTTGGTGATGTAGTAGATTTATATTTTATTTAAACATGTATATAGGTTTCTTGTAAATCCATGTTGCACAAAAATGTTTTTGTATTTATAAATGATAATGTAATTATATTGACAATATTACAGTAGTCTATGTTGTGTTTCAGTTTTATATTATTTAAAAGTGACAATATTTTTGTTTCCGCCATTTGTGTTATCAATATAAGTTTAAATCAAGATTTGTATTGCCATTTGTGTTCATGATATTTGTGGTTTTACTAATTAATTTTAGGAAGTCAATATTGTTGTGAAAGATATTTTTTTTCTGATATTTTTTTGTCTCTCAGTATTGTATGCTTCAATCTTATATCAATGATCCATGCAGAGGTGGATCCGAGGAGATTACGCACTGCGATGTGAGGTCCTGCATCTGTGATGCTTTAAACGGTTCTAAAGCTGAGCTGCAAGGAGATGCATCGCACTGCATCTGTTCTGCCTAAAAGACCACAGATGGACTGGCAAAGCACCTTCATGTCCTCTGCTAAGGATTTAGGACTGTGGTGACACCACTAGGGGGTAGGACTAACAGCAGACAGAGTCTAGGTAAAGTGGTTGGAACCTTTTGTGACCCTGAGGCTCTAATCAGGAGGCCAGCCAAATAGCCCTTGGAGTCACTCTGGTGGTCCTGGATTCAAAGTTCAGGTCCACTCCTTCTCTCACTCACTCAGGCAGCAGGGTAGAAGAGCAGCAGAGTAGCAGTCCTCTTTACAGAGCAGCACAGCAGTCCTCCTGAGTCTTCCACAGGTCCAGAGGGGTACTTATGATTTGGGTTTGAGGGTCCAGTACTTATACCTGGTGGCCACTTTGAAGTAGAAGATGGTTCTGGAGGTTACCATCCTCAAAGTTTGGAATTTCCTGCCTCTGTGTCCTGGCATCAGATTGTCTGGGGACACAAACAAACTGGTATTAAAACCCTTTGTGAGTGTGCTGGGAGAGCCTTTATAATGTGCAAGTGTGGTAGTAGACAGCTCCTCTGTCTCATCAAGTCATAGGTGGCCCATCCTACCAACACATATTCCCCCTTTGTCTTACTATCTGGAAGCCATACAAAAAAAACAACTGCCAGCTACACCTAGTCATGTGACCCAGGATAGAGGTTGCAGGCAACAAATGGTTAAGACAAGAAAATACCAATTTTCTAAAAATGGCATTTTCAGAATTGACTTAAAATCCAAGTTTACCATTGAACAGAGATTTACATTACAAATCTTTAGACACTAACCAACATTGCTTCCTCCTCCCAATTGAAATTTAGCACTTATTTAATGTATTAAGTTAACCCAATGTTATCCTGTGGGAGAGGCAGGTATTACAGTATTGAAAAACGGACTTAAGAGTTTTTCACTACTAGGATATGTAAAACGTAAAAGTACATGTACAACTTTTTAAATACACTGCACCTTGCCCTATGGGCTATTTAGGGTGTACCCTAAGGGTGACTAATAAATATCAAAAAGGAAGGTTTTGGCCTAGCAGAATGCTTATTTTGTCAGGTCAAATTTGCAGTTGAAAACTGCACACTCAGGCTGCCAATGGCATGCCTGTGACATGTTTAAAAGGCTCCTTAAGTGGGTGGCACATGGAGTTCTGCAGGTGCACTAGTAGCATTTAATTTACATGCCCGAGCCACAGGTAGTAGGACAGGTACTATTTTAATACTCCCTTGCCAAAATTGTGTGGAGCATTTAGAGGCACCCCGCCTTGCTCATTGACATGGGTGGGGGGATTTATAGACATGGGGTTTCTGGTTTTGCCCCATACATTACCCAATGGTGAGAGCCTTTTGTGTCCTTCTCGTCTGACTCAACGGTGTGGGAATTTTTTATCCCTGCCTTGACCAAGGTGGGAGAAGTGTCTTGCCTATCCCCCTTCCATCACTAAGGATGAGGGTAATTACTGCATCCCAAGTGTGTGTCAGGGGGAACCATGTCCACTATGTCTATTGCTCAGTAGCAGGAAGATATGTTGGGGCCCTATGTTGCTCAAGGGCAGAGGAAATTTGATAGACTTCACAATGTTGAATAGTTGAGTGGATTTCCGATGCCCCATGTTACCTTAGGTGAGAGAGATGTTGCTTTGCCTGTGCTAATCCCACTTAGCCCACGTCCCAGGCATATAAAAGACTTGCCTTTGAGGCATACAACTTTGCCACACCATTCTTAAGTGCCAGGAGTTTTTTGATTCCCTAATGTGTCGCAGTGATACAGGCATTGTTATCTACAATCACAACAAAGGGTAAAGGGCATGTTTGACCCAGACTTCTTCAAGGTCGGAGAGAATTTGTTACTGTCCTGATATAAAGACTAAATAAAAGCAGGACCATAGGACATGCATCATGGGCACAATAAGAGATGATTTTGAACAAAATGTTGGCATAGCAATAGAGATATTCCTGTTGTACAGGAATGATGTATTGATGAAAGTGATTGATACTACTAAAAGCCACCAAGAAGTCCAATAGTACCAACCACCTCATGTTGCCTTCATTAACTATCCTTGTTAGTTTGTCGTTTCTAATGAAGCAACCAGCTCTGTGGTCATCACTGGATGACACATGGTTTACTATTGTTTCAAGAACACAACTTCTTCAACATATTTTGTAGAAGACCAAAAGGAGTTGTCCAATAATTCCCCCTAAATATGGGAGTTCAGAGTTGGGACAGAATACAAAGCATGCCAAAATTGGTTATTTGCCATACACTCCACCTCCTTGCTGGATCAGGCTATCTCATGCTCTATCCCTTCTTGGCTCCAAGGTGAAGGGGATTGTATTTTTAAACCTCCAACATGCAGAAACATTTAGTGCCCCATCATTGTCAGAGGAGGAGTGGGCCTTACTACTTTTCCTGGCTTTAAACAAAGTTGTGTCATGACCAAACCCTCAGCCTTGCCTAAGCCCAAGGTGCATGTTTTGTTTAGCCCTGTCCATGTTGAAGGGTTGCAGGCATATTTGTAGGCACCTTCCCTACAGGGGGATTGAACAGAAGTAAAACCTTGTATGTTAAGTAATTTGCTAACTGCTTCCTAAATTGAGCAACTATTAGGACATTAAATGAGATGGACAGCTGCATCTAAGGATCTCTAACAGCTGATTGTCTAAAATAGACACAGAGTGAACTAGCACAAGTGCAACACGAAAATGTTGCTAGGACCAGTTATTAGGAACAGCAGTGTGTTCCTACTCTGCATGAGGAGTAATTTTAATAATCTGATTAAAAAAGGAGATATATTCTCTAAGTTTGAGTGAATAGGGCAACATTGGATTCCAAGTTAGTAGAGGATTGATGCTTTGTGATAACTCAAAAATTTATTTTGAAAGTATCAGTGCTTTACTAATTCTAACCTAAAATTAAGCCCACTTGTCACTGAAATCTGTTCAATATATAGGGCGCTATTGCCTCCTATTTAGCTTTGGATGTGGCAGATAGGAGTGTCTCTACTTTCTCTCTGTTTGATGAACTTCCAACTTAAACTTTATTAGTTCAAGAGTGAACCAGGAGTTAGATCTTGACTGAGGTTGTGATATTAATATAGATGGAAACAATATGATGAAGCTGTCTCATAATCTGCATGTTTGGTGAGCCAGAAGTAATATTGAGTCAAGGGTAGATGAGCCTGTAGGAAAATCTGCAAAGGCATTTGGCAGAAGGGATATGAGCTGGCCCACGCCCAGCTGTCTCCAGTTTCTGTCTCAGTGTAAGAAAAAAGATACCTCTTAAAATGGAAGGGAACTCCTAGATGATAAATCTAGAAGAAGGAAATTAAAGCAGTACAATAGGACCTTGAGTGGCCACATCATAAAATTAAATTTTGCAGGCATGTATTAATCCGGTTACTAAAACTTAAGTGTTTTTAGTTCCAAATTGTAGGGCCCTTGAAGAAAACAATTTTTAAAGTTGCACAAAATTCTGGTGATGCACACATTAAGCAACACCTATAGCATAAAAAAGACTGCTACTTATGGAGTTGTTCTCCTGGGATGTTCAGTGGTAGAATGAGGGGGACTTGAATGTTGAGAAGTGTTTCTAGTTGGCAGAGTATTGCTTGGAAGAGAGTAGTCAGGCTTAACGTAAGAGACAATGTGTAAAGTATTTCTACAACAATTAATTACAGTAACAGTAAAAGACACAACAAAAAGACTCCACACTCATTTATAAAATAGATAATATTTATCTGAGTCATATGTGACCAAAACATAAAAATCCAATGAGTATATTTCAAGTTATAGACAGTTCAGTACATGTGGGAAACACTGGTGTGCTTCTCTTTGCAAATGCATGGTCCTGTCAGGGACTCATCAAAATCCAAAATTGTCAGGGCAGTGGTATAATTATAATGCCTAGCACTGAGAGCACTTTGCAAATTGGTCGAGGAATGCATAGTTCGAGAACCCTCCCATTTGCAGTTATGATCAACCCTGTAACTAGGAAAGCGCAGGCCCTCCTGCTGATGAGGAGGGCCAGTGGGGATCTTTGGAGCAGTGCTCACCTCAGCGGGTGGAATAGTACAAAGCTTTGCATTGCTGTCAGTTGGGTATCCCATGGGGTTTCCTTCTTTTCCTGGTGGAGAACCTGGAGTGCTGGGCATACACGGCATTCCAGCAGCAGCATTAACATTTCGGGCATGAAGATCTGGGTGTCCCAGGTAATGCAGAGGCTAGCAGTCATCTATGATTGAAAGTGCTGAGGCGTCCCCTTGGTCACAGCACGGACGGTCTCGTTTGACAGAAGAGAGTGGTTGGCAGTATGATGGGGCTGATGACCACAACAGCCGATGCTGGGCTATGAAAAGCATTACTTGGGGAATGGTGCAGCTGGGTCCAAACCAACAACACAACGCTGGGTCACAGAATGTGCTCAACCTGAAAATGATGAAAGACGTTGATGCCCTGAGACTTTCACAAGAGGGAGCAAGCCAATAAGCCCTTGGAGTTTCTTGGGTTAGAGAAGTTGTAGAGGACAATCTTAGTTTCCCTTCACTGCAGAGGCAGCAGGCCAACACAGCAGAGCAAGCTGCAAAGTGGCAGTCCTTCATGGCAGCACAGCAATCAGGAGCCCCCCGTCGCAGGACAGCTCTTCTTACTTGCAGGATCTCTTTAGGATCCAACAATTAACTAGTTTGGTAGGGTTTGGGGTTCAGCACTTATACCCAAGAAAGTACTTGATGTAGGGGAAGCTTCAAAGAAGTTGAGTTCTCTGAAGTGCACAAGGGTCCCTTTCATGCTAGCTCTGTCAGCCAGTATCTGTGGGGGGTAACTAGTCCTTCCTGTAAAGGGAGAGGTCAGCACCTTTTGAAGTGTAAATGTGAATCCCTCCCCTTCCGTCTGGCCAGGAAGAGCCATCAGTATGCAGATGAATGCAGATGCAGCTGAGTGTCCTGTGTGTGTGGCAGTCTAGAGGGAATTCAGCTGTCATCCAGCCCAGCTCAGACATGTATTCAGAAACAGGCCAAAGCACGGAATAGTTAAAGTAAGAACATGCCAACTTTCTAAAAGTGCAATTTTCAGACTTACAATTTAAAATCTGACTTCACCATGAGTGATTTACAATTGTGTGCCAAGAGACACAAAACTCGACATTACTATCTTCTCCCAATTAGAAAGTACACTTAAAAGATATTTTTAAGACAATTCCAATGTTTTCCCTTGGGAGAATTAAGCCTTCCAGCAGTGGAATTTTTTTTTAAGAGTTGTCCATTATCTGGACATGCTAAACTAAAAAAGTACATTGCTAGCTTTTTAGGTACACTGGACCCTACCCTTGGGCCTAACCAGGGCCTACCTTAGGTAGGGGTAGCCTATATGTAATAAAACTGAAGGTTTGGGCCTGGCAAGTGTGTACACTTGCCAAGATGAAATGGCATTTTAAAGTTGCACACACAGGCTCTGCAGTGGCAGGCCTGAGACATGTTTGAATGCTACTGTAGTGGGTCGCACAATGAGTACTGCAGGCCCACTAGTAGCATTTAATTAACAGGCCAAGGGCACACTTAGTGCACCTTACTAGAGACTTACAAACATATGAAATATTCCAATTGTGGATAAGCCAATGTTACCATGTTTTTAGAGTACAGAGCACCTGCACTTTAGCATTGGTCAGCAGTGGTAAAGTGCAGAGAATCCTAAAAGCCGCAAAAATGAGTAAGAAAACCAGGAAGTCAGGGGGCAAAATGTTAAAGGAAACCACACCGAGGATGCCAGGACTAACAAATAGCATGGTGGAATGTTGAGCTGCATACCTGGAAAGCTGAGAAGCAATCTTTGCAGATTAATCAGCAGGAAGACACTGAACATTAAAATCTAAGCAGTGTTGAGGCATTTTGTGTCCCACCATACTGTTTCTGGTATCATGCTGAAATAATAGGCAGTGCATGGATTTTTTCTTGCTAAGAATGAAAAACTATTTTATCTATATAGGTACCATTACTAAGAACGTCCTTTGACGACACCCTGAAAAATGTGAGCAGGATGTGCAATAGTTGACAGTATCCTGACGTGAGAGCAGCGCATTGGCAATTTTTTACAGCAGTACCACAAGTATATATTTTTCGATATGGAGAATGGTAGGATGTTTACTGCTCCAAGAAAATGAGGTTATTTTAGGTGTAGCACAGAAATCATATGTGGTTCTGTGGCCACAACTTACCAGGAAGACATATTTACCATCTGACACAAAAATCTATCATCGAGTATATTTATACTTTTTTAGCGCCGCATTTGCGTCATTGTTTGACGCAAAAAACGACGCAAACTTGCAAAATACAATTGGGGCATATTTATACTCCGTTTGCGCCGAATTTGCGTCATTTTTTTCGACGCAAATTCGACGCAAAACTAACTCCATATTTATACTTTGGTGTTAGACGTGTCTAGCGCCAAAGTTCATGGAGTTAGCGTCATTTTTTTGCGTGAACACCTTCCTTGCGTTAATGATATGCAAGGTAGGCGTTCCCGTCTTAAAAAATGACTGCGATGCATATGCGTCGTATTTATACTCCCGGGCAAAAATGATGCCCGGGAGTGGGTGGGACTAAAAAACCTGCATTTGCGCCGGATTTTAGCGCCTGGGTCAGGGCAGGCGTTAAGGGACCTGTGGGCTCAGAAGGAGCCCAGAGGTGCCCTCCCCTGCCCCCAGGGACACCCCCTGCCACCCTTGCCCACCCCAGGAGGACGCCCAAGGATGGAGGGACCCACCCCAGGGACATTAAGGTAAGTCCAGGTAAGTATTTTTCTTTTTTTTTTTGTGGCATAGGGGGGCCTGATTTGTGCCCCCCTACATGCCACTATGCCCAATGACCATGCCCAGGGGACATAAGTCCCCTGGGCATGGCCATTGTGCAAGGGGGCATGACTCCTGTCTTTGCTAAGACAGGAGTCATTTCAATGGGGGATGGGCGTCGTAAAAAAATGGCGCAAATCGGGTTGTGGCGATTTTTTTGCCTCAGCCTGACTTGCACCATTTCTGGACGCCCATACGCCATTTTCCCCCTACGCCGGCGCTGCCTGGTGTACGTCGTTTTTTTTAACGCACCAGACAGCGCCGGCGGCTAACGCCGGCTAACGTCATTCAATAAATACGGCGCCCGCATGGTGCTTCAGAATGGCGTTAGCCGGCGCTAATTTTTTTGACGCAAAACTGCGTTGGCGCAGTTTTGCGTCAAAAAGTATAAATATGGCCAATTGTATTTTGTAAGTTTGCGCCGTTTTTGCGTCAAAAAGGGGCGCAAACGCGACGCTAAAAAAGTATAAATAAAAT
The DNA here is from genome assembly GCF_031143425.1 of Pleurodeles waltl. Lineage (NCBI taxonomy): Eukaryota > Metazoa > Chordata > Amphibia > Caudata > Salamandridae > Pleurodeles > Pleurodeles waltl. The sequence goes on from NC_090447.1 coordinate 205,487,142, forward strand.
GTCAAATTAAAGTACTTATTTTATTTACAGTACCTGATTTACAGTGCTTTGTCTGATTTCCAGTGCTCCTGATGTTGGTGAAATGGCGCTCCAGAGGGCAAGAGAGAACAGATAATTCAACGTGGAGACCTTGCCGTCCTCTTTGCCTTTCGGAGTAAATGCAATCACGTAGAGGAACGTGGCATAACTGAGCACCTCCTCCACCCCCAATGAAAAATAGTTAATAAAATATATCCTCTTATTTAATATTCCCCTTAGCCACAAGAATCTTGCATTGTAGTCTCTATATAACGCAACCTGTTATTTGTTTTAATACAGTTGAGATTTACACGGGCGTGACTTTTTATTAGAATCCTGCATTAGGACATTATCTGCACCTTGTTCAAAATATTGTTTAATTTTTTCCATTAAACAGAAAACAGGGATTATAAATACTCTTGTGATGTAAAAAACGCAATGTACTGAGAAGGGTTCGCTGGCAATAGGGCATGTCCTGCTGTTCTTCTGTGTTTGAAAGCAGTTTAGAACATAAACTCTCAAAAGCGAACAAAGGGAAAGCAATTCCCTTTTATTGCTTTAGGTATAAATGTATCTCCTTCTACAGCTGAAATGTATTCATAGCCACAAAACGGGCCTCAAGTTCTCTCCTTTGTATCCAAAACATTTCTGAATGTCATATGAAGGCGATTTCTTATTTAGTGACATTTCCAGTCCGAAAAAACTAGAATGGCACTATTTCTGCCTGTACACGTCTACTACAAGGAAGAGTTAACAAAAAACACTGAAAAGTGTATTCCTAATAATAAGACGTACTAGTATTTTGAGTTTATGCAACTGTTGTTCTTTCTCATGCCTAACTACACTCTGGTCTGCTTTACATTCTTGTGTATTTTCCGATTGATTAAACAACAGTTGTATAGTAGAAATATGAACATTTTATAAATGCCTCTGAATGGTGAATTAGGAAAGGAATACATTCACAGATGTTTGCAGGGATTCGTTTTGCACCACTAAAATAGTCCCAGTATGTTATTTACTATGTACCATACTAAAAGGTATTCTTCTTTTAAGAAGGCCATGTTTATTCCTACTCCTTCCGTCATCCACTGTGAGCCTTTTGAAGATCACTTGTGTAATAATCATTTACGAACCAGAAAAATAGGGGGTAATTCACAAAGATTACTTATACTTTTGAGTAATTTATATTTTTGCTTTTCACAAAATCTGAGTTTAAAGTCACTCAAACGTGCAGACTTACATGTCTCCACCTCCTGAAAATTAGGTTGCTGACCTATTCACAAAGGTAACTTACATTATAGAGTAATTTACATTTATGTTTGACTTTTACACTTTGGACCTGATTTAGCGTTTGGCAGATGGTTTACTCACAAAGATGACAGATACCCCACCCGCCATATTGCGATGTCCCTAGGATATAATGGAATCATAATACGGCGGACTGAATATTAGTCACATTTGTGATGGAGTAACCCTATCGCCCAAACTCTAAATCAGGCTTATATCGCTTTTGTCTACTGACAAAATCCCTGTAACTACTACAAAAAAGAATCACTAGTAAGTCCAGAATCTCACATGTCTGGTCACTGATGTAACATTAATTTTTATTAAATTATATTGAAACAAATTTGGATTATTTCTATACATCACTTTTAACAATTATTAGAACAGTGGAAGGTTCGGATCTCCATTGCAGACAATGGAGTGCTCCCGGCTTTTACTGGCCGGTACAAGCCCGGAGCCAACATTCCAATGTTCTCTTTGTTCACAGCAACTGCTGTGAACAAAGCCTCACGGAGCTCGAGGGGATTTTAATCCACTCGGGCTTCATGAGCAATTTGTTTTATTTAATAGAACATTCTGCCCCTGAGTGGCAGAATGTTCTAATAGCTTTAGAACCCGCCGTAGCGGGCTCTACCGGCCATTAAAGGCCCTCTCCCTTGTTAAAGGCCCTCGGTGAGCCCGGTACGGCGGATTCTAAGGCTATATTGATGCATACATACTATTAGTAAGGCATAATTGTATCTATGAATTTATTTTTTTATTTACAGTTCAGGAGAATAATTTCAATTTATTTTAAATCTTGCATTTCAATTTTAATTTAATATTTTTGAACTATTTAAAGATTGAATTCAAAATTAGTTGAATTATACTTTGACATGTTTTCTTTCTTTCTACATTTAAAATAAATATCTAAAACTAATTTACACTAATATGTAACATAAAATATTTGTATTCATTTATTACAAAACTTAAAAAACTTTTTTTAATTTTCCCTGTGTGTTACCATAGACAGAGCTCCACCCAGACCTTGGAGCCTCTCTATAGTAAAGTATAGGGAAAAGTTAAAAGTGTATTTAACACACAAAAAAGTTCCTTAAAATATGTGAATATTAATGTTAATTGTACGTAAAAAAAATTAAAATGGGGAACAAAATAACAACTTATTTTTTTAATAAAAAATGTATAATTTAAGTAAATTAAGTTAAATCAAAGATACTTTTTGATGTTTAATCATTTCACATTTGCACTGTTTTTACCCAAATTCATTTATATTTTAACTTCAATAATGTGTATATCAGTTTTAATAAACGCATGGAGGAATCCTTGCTTTAAGTCTAAACACTGGAAATCACTTGAGAAGCATTCCAATATATAATTCTTCTTCCCAGAATGGTACCTAATTTTTTACCCAGCAGTATGCAAATCAATCTTGACTGTGCTCCAATTAGAACAGTCCAGCCTGGACTGACAGGCTAGGTCCTCCCAGTACTGGAACAGAAGCAACCCAAGACTGATTTTGTCTCAATTGAGGCTCTTCAGTTGGGTTTATCTTGATTCCAGTGGCGAAGTGAGCAAGGACCCATTTCTGGGTGTTCCCTTGCCCCTTATGGCGGTCATTGAACAAACAAAAAGTGATTGGAAAAACACTTGCATAAAGTCTAAGCATTGGCAATCACCAGGAGTAACATTTCAACCCATTATTATTTTGCCCTCAATGCTCCCTCAATTAACTGGAACACAAACAACCAAAAATAATTTTTGCCCTGATTGGGGCTCTTCAGTTGAATGTAGCTTGATTTGAGTGGCATGGTGAGCACAGGACCAATGGCTGGGCATACCTTTTCGGCTTAGGGCTGTACCTTGAACACAGAAAAGTGATGGGAGGAATAATTGCATTACATCTTACTGACAATCACTCAGGGTAGAATTCCAACCCATCTTCTTTTGCTCACAAAGCCACCCCAGTTTGGACCCAGCTATTTGCAAATATTCGTGGATGATAATGCTTTCCCTGCATTTCCTCTCATTTGTATGTTTATTGTAATCATTGATTAATACAAGAAAACAATACATACTGCATATGTTAATACAAAATAATGTGACATTAATGCATTCAAACATGTTATTAAAACATTTGATGATGATAAATGTATTATTTTGAGATTTTCTTTAACATTAAATTACATTATTTATAGTCTTAACTGGGTAAAGCAGTTACATTTAACTTAACATTATTTCCTATGGGATATTATTTTACTTCTAAACTCCCATTATTTTCTATGAGAGGTCTTAAAGTTTCACTTCTTTTGGGCCCTTTATTACCTGGAATGGCATTTAAAGTGTAGTTTGTGAATAGCAATGGGCTACCTCCACCTTTAGGATATGACAATGTTGTGACATAATCTTACCAACATCTCTTCTTTCCCTTTTATAGGTGGAGATAAACCTTAGGCCAGAAGCTGTGAGTGTATTCCTACGGGCTGTTTTATAAGATGTACTCCTCAATGGTCACAAATGCTGTTTTCGATGTGGCCAGATTCAGTACCTTGATGGGCTGCTCCTAGGTCCAAATCTCTCTTGAATTTGAGATTCCTCTTTCTTATGGTAAAATTAAAAAGGTGTTCTGTTATGCAATAATACTTATTAAAAGTGATATAGAGAATTCATTAAAAATAATGTATTTATGCATTAATAAAATGTAATGGTACGTTGCGTTTTAAATTTAAAAAGGTTATTTTTCTTATGGGGTCCCTATACCCTTTTGTGTCTATGGGAGGGTGTTGCGATGGTTGACTATGTGTAGTGCTGGACTTACTATGGCTCTTTTCTGGCTATAGTAACTTAAAATTCATAGATTTGTTCAACCTCCTGTTTCAATGGGTGGAGACATATAATTCTACACTTTTAAGTGACTTTGCACTCATAAATGGTGAATAGCACAAAGTATCAAAGTTACTCAATCGTGTTAGCGGAAACCTATATGGGTAGATTTACTCATGTGGAAGTTTACCTTTCTAAAAAGGTCACCTCATTGAAAATCAATAAAGTGGCTGAGCTGTCAAAAGGGTTGTCATACGAGTTACTTTCATTCAGTTCTGTTTTTTTTAGCCTACAGCCCTGATGTTAGGAAACTATTTTCAACCCTCCCCAGAGCGGCGCAAAGAAAACACAAACACCAGGCAAGGCTCCGGAACAGATGAAATGTGTCTTGAGGTACCAAGGTTTATTGGCATGCCAAGGCAGAAGGCAGACGCACATCCCAGTGTTACGTCTTACAAGCTGGCATCTTCTGCCCTGAAGCATATAAGTCAGGCATTTATATATGTTAATAAGTGCTCTCACTGCACAACCCAAAAAGGGGACACAGTCCAAACATTGGCACGCACATACAAAAGAAATGCTACACATACAAAACTAGAAGTCCATAGTGTAAAAATATACAGAATGCAGTGTGAGCATGAGCACGTGAACAGACAACAGGTGGTCCCTAAAGAAATGGGGGCTGGGTTGCTGGCTGAACTTAAAGTGTGAGACCGAGCTAAACTTAACAACGTGGCTTGGAGAGGTTTGTTTGTACAACTGGCATAGGTGTCAGAGAGGTCAGTAGGGAAGTCTTACTGGGATTCAGATAAGGGTAAAGAGAGTTGGAACTAAAGTATAATATCTATAGGTACATACATGTGATTATATATTTTTCCCAACAATATCTCCTTTTTGATAGTAATATCATACTTGATTGCAAAAATATATATATACATTGCAGAAATATAGTAATAACGTATCAAAAATACATATCTTTGGATGGCATTACACATTTTGTTCAGATGAAACACATCTATTGTCATCTAGATATACATCCATGAGGTATTCATTATTTAAACATAGACTAAATGATATGCTAGTATTTAATCTAAACATTCATGTTTTATGGGTCTATAGCCATTAAATCAAACATTTCTTTGTGTGCTTCCTCTACATCTTGTTGTATTGTAAGATATCTGAGGGCTATCTCCTGCTCTGTAGGATGTAGGACTTTAACAGCAGAAAATGAATAGATGTTCTTACTACAGAACTGCTGGAGCATGGAGCAACAGCACTGGAGGCAACACAAAAGTACCACTATTGTTATAAAGATACCGAATAGCGCTAGAACTAAGCTCTTCAGCCATCCTGTTGGTAACCATGACCAAAGCCAGGACCAATCATCAGAATCAGACATTTTCTCTGCTCCATGAAATATTCTAACTGCTTTTTTAATTTGGGTGACATCCCTTGCTATGTTTCCACTTTTATTTAAAAAATAACAGCAAGAGGAATTCAACAAAACGCACAGTCCTCCTTGTTGTAGTGTCAGGAGGTCAAGGGCAATTCTATGTTGGATAGTCATGGCAGCCACTGAATTAATTTCCACCTGCAACTCTTGAAGTGCATCTCTTGTTGCATTGAATGCTATGGCTAGCTCAGCAGACATGTTAACAAGGGCCAATTCCAAATCATATACGCCATATCCAGGGATCAATATACGCATTAGCTCAAAAAATAGACCTTGTCTAGCCTCCATAATAGGTGTATGTATATCTCTTTGATACCTATGAGCAAAACTCCCCAGGTTTAATGGCTCATGCGCTGCAATATGCGGTACAACTGAAATGTTTGGTGTTAGATAAGAAATAGCACACATGCCTTCCCAATGCCGCGGAAGCACCTTGTAAGCCTTAGTTCCACAAATGAAATACATACTGCCCTGTAACTGTGTGTACAATGTGTGATATTTACTGAGAGGAAGGCCTACCCCCTCAGGGAAAGAGTTCTGAAATTGGTCACACCATTTATAATCAATCCATGCAGAGTTTATAAAAGTAACATTTGCCCACAGCGCCATGTAAGAGCATCGAGCTGATCATAAAGGATATTCTAATATTTTAGAAATCACACTTGGTGCCCTAGTATAATAATTTTCTTGTTCAATTAGTGGATCATATAGAAGACCATCAGGTGTTATCAACAGTGTTTCTCCAAGAATAGTGATGTTCCAGTAATGTAAGTGTAGGTAACTTTCTTTCCTTGCCTCTTAGTTGTCCAGATCCTATTTATTAACTGTCTGTCCGTGGTATCATCAAATTCTAATATGTTAGGACACTTGCTACTTGCGAGGTATCCTAAGTATCGGGAATCTGGGTTACATCCTGAAACTTGATGCTTTATACATACAGGAAAAGCACTGTCCTCTGCATCGTTCTCTCTCATAGGTGACACTGGGTATTCAGCTTGAATAATGGGCAGTATGGTACAACGTGGGTACCATCCAATCCTTCCTTCTCCACAGTCCCAAGTTACATTTGGTATAAGGCATCCTTTTCCTTGTGCATAATTCTGTATAGGGACAGGTGTCCCATGTAAGCCAATGGGGTCATTGGGGTTTCTGGATAATTCTCTACACATCCAGCCCTAAGACTTGGGCTACTTTCTCATGTACCGCAATGAGGGGATGGTCAGCTGTTTGTCTAAATACTGTTAGTACATACAAAATTAAGGTACTAAAAAATATTATTTGTACTATGCAATGCATTTTTTTTTTCTTTTTTTTTTCTCAAAAAATTATAGAAATAGATATGAAGTCTGTTCAGTAAGGCAATGGCACGCAGTGTGTTGTCCTCGTCTTCCCCTACTAGTCTGCAGTAGTCTTGTTCAAGGGCGGTTTCACGGACCTGCCCTGCAGTGTCCTCTTCAGTCTATTTTTCTGCAGGTGTGACTATCACCTTTTTTCGAGACTACGTTGTGTGCTTCACTCAACTGCTTCAGTTGGTGTCACCTGACACTTGATGACGGACCCTCAGCGTGGCTCTTGGGAATGGTCTGGTCTGTCTCCCCTTTTTCTGGTATGCTGTGCTGCTCCACGGGTTGCATGTGCTCATCCGTTGTAGGCACGTCGGTCTTTGTTGTTGATGGTGCGAATCTGCACCTAGTGCTGTGAATCCACTCAGGACGTCCCGGTACCTTCACTGCCATCCGTGTCACTAGGAGTACAAGGTGTTGTCCAGTCCACCTAGAACTAAGAGAAACATCTTTTATTTTTCTCACCATGACTATGTTTCCAGCTTTAAAAGGATGTGTGGGCTCTGAGGACGGATGTGGAAAGGCTTCCTTCACCTGGAGATGGTGATGCCTCAAGACTGATGACAATTTTATAGCATAGTCAGAAATGTTTTCAATTGTCCACAGCAGTGCTGCTTGAGATGCTGGGAGAGGCAACCTCAACCCCACAGACATAGGCCGCCCCATCACTACCTCATGGGGGGACAAAAGGGTTGTCCTAGACGGAGTTGCCCTTATGGCATGCAGCACTAAAGGCAGTGCGTCAGGCCATTTCAGGCCTGTTGCATCAGTTGTTTTTGCTTATCTATTTTTTATAGTGGAGTTCATCCTCTCCACCAGTCCTGAACTTTGGGGGTGGTAAGGGGCATGCAGTTTCCACTCTATTCCCAAACATTCACACATCTTTTGCACCACAGCAGCCACAAATTCACCCCTCTGTCGCTATTAATGCCCTGGGGGACCCCACATCGGGGCATGATATATTTCATCAAGCATCGCACCACAGTTGCAGCATCATTCTTCCTTGTGGGAAACGCCTCCACCCATTTTGAAAATTGATCCACACACACCAGCAAATATTTCAATCCATTCACTGGGGGCATATAGTCAAAGTCTATTTGGACATTGGTAAACGGCCCCTGTGGTACTGGTAAGTGATCATGCCTTTAGTATGCTGGGCACAGACAAGACATTGGGAGCAGAATTGTGCAGTGAAGGCTGTTATCCCTGGTGCAAACCATTCCTGTCTAATTAGCTCATTCATCCCCCCTTGTGCCATGTGAGTGGGTCCATGAGCAAGCCTTGCAAGGGGAAGGAACATACTACGTGGAGCCACAGGTCTCTCATCCTGGTGGACCCACAATCCCTCATCATTTTGCAAACACCCAGCATCAGTCCACACTCTTTCCTCAGCTAGTGCTGCAGACCATTGTGCTTCCTTTACATCAGCTAGTAACAACTGTCTCTGAATAAGCTGAATTTTAGGAATGCTTTTTGCCATTAGGGGCACCATTTGTATTGGCTGTAACATGCTTTCTCTTGCTGCTGTGTCAGCCTTGGCGTTTCCTCTGGCTATCTTGGTGTTAGCCCCTGTATGTGCCTCACATTTTATGACTGCTATGCTGTTGGGTAGTAGTATTCCTTTTAACAAGTTCTTTACTAAAAGGCCATTTTGGATGGGGCGCCCTGCTGCTGTTATGAAACCACGATACTGCCACAGCTGGCCAAAATCGTGGACAACTCCAAAGGCATAACGTGAGTCAGTATAATTGTTAACAGTTTTCCCCTCGGCTAGGATGCATGCTCTTGTTATAGCATACAGCTCAGCTTGCTGGACAGATGTGCCAGGGGGCAGAGATGCACTTCCAATTATGGTGTCTACTGTTATCGCATGCCCTGCTCTGTAATCGGTGTCTGTTAGTCTGCTGGAGGAACCATCAGTGCACCACTCATAGTCTGCCTTTTCTAAAGGTGTCTGTTGTAAATCTGGTCTGGGGGTGGTGCATGTTTCTACAACCTCAACACAATCATGGTCAGGGGTCTCATCAGAATCACCTATGGCAGGTAATAATGTTGCCAAATTAACAGGGGGCATTTTTTAATGATAATATTAGTGTTAGACAACAACGTGACCTCATAACCTGTGCGCCTGGCTGCCGAAAAATGCTATGTTGCTGATGATGACAACAACTGTTCCGAATGTGGCACATGAACAAAACAAGGGTAGTTCATGACAATGGGAGCCGCCCTCTTTACCATCATAGCGGCTGCCGCCACTGCTCTCAAACAGGCTGGATGCCCAGTCACTGCCGAAGGCAAAGTCACAGAGTAATACGCCACAGGTCTTCTTCCAGAGCCATGCTGCTGTGTCAGTATACCATTTGCAATGCCATCTTGCTCTGACACATAGAGATGGAAGGGCAGTTTGTAATCAGGGAGCCCCAATGCTGGTGCAGTACACAATGTCCCTTTCAGTTTCTTGAAACATTCTGCAAGTTCATTAGTCCATACAATGTTGTTGGGTGCATCTTGTAGCGTGCATTTCCTCAAGAATGCATCATAGGATCTGTACTCAGGGATCCACTGGCGCAGTAGTTCATCATCCCCAGGAAGGACATCATTCTGCCATTCATGCTTTGAATCACTTTTATCCTGTCAGGTGATATGCAGCGTGTACCTTTGGATACCACATAACCAAGGTAAGTCACTTCTTTTTGGCAGCACTGAAATTTTGACAATGAGACTTTGTGTCCTCTCTCCTGGAGGTGGTTCAGCAGAGCTACAGTGTCTGTTTCACAAGCCTCAAGTGATGGAGATGCTACAAGGACATCACCAGGGTACTGCAAGATTACACTGCTGCCTTCCAGGTGTAGGCTGTTCAGGTCTCTCTTTACTGCCTGTGCATAGCCTCTCTGTGAAGCTTTGGGCCAGTCTTGTGAAAGTGCACTGGGTATCATTTACTGTGATGGCAAAGAGGTACTCACTCACTGGATGGACCGTAATACTGAAAAACACACGTGCAAGACTTAACTGAAACGTACTCTGATTCTGCAAGTATAGAAGATAATATAGTATTGGTGTCAGGCACAATAGGTGCTAAGAGATCCACGATGTTGTTTATCTGGCGTAAATTCTGTATGAATCTATATTGCCCACTGTTGCCTTTGGGCAATGGAATTATTGGACTATTACAGGGGCTACGCACATAAGGTAGTTCTGCATTTTCCTTAAGCGTTACTTTGTGGGGAGGGTGTGTTTTTAATTATCCTGCCTCATTTTTTTTTGTGTTTGCCCAAACCTCTGAGTTCAGTTGTTCTAGGGCCTTGTTTTCAGTCAGCTGTAAAGTCATATTCCTTTCAAGCTCGTCAAAAACTACAGCCCTGTCATTTCTGAGCATACACAACATTCAACACCATCCTTCTCCATCTCTCAACACAGTCACAACTCCCAAAGGAAATGTAAAATTCTTCGTTACCATGGGGCCCAAATTTGTAGGGTAGAATCCTGGTGCTACAGCTATAGACGTGTTGTTCTGAAGCTGGCCCTTCCTGTGGTCCTAGGTCAATGCTCACTGCTGCAGTTTGCGCTATGTTAATCAATTCTAACCTGCGCTAGGTGCTTGTAAGTAAATCCCATTTCTTGAAAGCATATACTGTTGCAGAAATTGTGGCAGATGAGGTATACCCCCAGCTAATTGGTGGGGCACATCTATATTGAAATTAAGAAATCAACCATTTTATCTCCTACCTTAGTTGGAAACATTGTATTCTCTTCAGATGTGTCAGATACCTCCATCATAAAGCACCGGGCTCATCGGTTTTCCACTGCATGGGTCATGTCTCTCTCTGCGTCATCCTATGTTCCTACTTGTTTTCTCTGGAAAGCGTTCCTCATGCAGTGCTGTTTGTTCTGTAAGCCTCTTGGCATGGGAAAGAATAACACTGTTCCCTACTCTAGTCTCCTTGCTGGTATCCTTGCCCTCCATCTTATCTATACTTTGTCCCTTGATAATGTTATTCAATTATGTAAGTCCTACCTTGCATATCTCCTACAAAGGTACTATTCCTCAAGAAAACAGCCAAAACTCTGCCCTGTCCTTAATAGAATGTGCAATTCTTCCTTTATCCAGTCTTGTTAGTTGCATAGTGATGGTCCCTCAAGGAAGTTACAATCCAGTGAGACACCAGCTCCTTCTTTTAGTTACGTTTTATTGACAATGAAAAATGCATTATAAGGGGGTCAATCAATTTCATTCTTGGACCTAGAATGGACCTATGGTGTTTAATTTAGTTTCAAGAGGGCTGAATCAAAGCCAGAAATGTATTGCTACCACTCTGCAAATTCTTCCATTTATTAAATGTATTTAAATTACTAATGATGATATTCTAAAACAGTTTACATGTATTCAGCATCAATTTGACCCTCTTTTTACTAAGCAGAAGGACTTTCTTTCATATATTAGCTCTTTTTACCGAGTATGTTCTGGTTTGTATATTCCTCGAAGTGGGTTCTCCTACCATGGAATAGTTAGAAAAAGTAGGAAATTCAGTTATTCTTAACCTACTCTTCAAAATTACAAGCATACATTATATATTTTTTCTTTGGTCTGTACTACATATTTAGAACAAGTTGCAGTCCAGTGTGCCTTTTTTTTTATTTATTTTTTTAACTTTTATGAAATTGTGCTCATTCAGTGTGGTGAGGGCTAACATGACACTGCACTGTTTGCACGTGTGTGGAAGAGAGCCGTCTCAAATGAGGACAAAGCTGCAAGCCTCCCTAAACAAAGCATCTGTTGCAAACCATAAGAAATAGAAGCAAAACTGCTGAAAAGATGTAGCCAGTCCTCCAAACTAACTCACCCTTTTCATTTTCTTTAATATCATTACAAGTTGTATATACTAAATGTACAAATTGCATTAGTACAATTAAAAATGTACATGTATATATACATATGTATCTCATATTTAAAATATGGTGATGACCTGCAGTCATGCTTTCACAGTCTAATGTAGACCCTTCAGCAGTTTGCCAAGCTACGCGTGTGCATGTGTCCCTTTCAAATCATTTAGATAAAACCAGTTTAATCAGTGTAATGCTAAAAATCTGGTGTAAAATAGGACTGTCACAGTTGTCATTACTTATTTGCATAACTTTGAGGAAATAATCAAAGCTACCCTTGAGTGTTTTTTTTTTGGTAACAGCAGTGCAAGTCAGGGCTAATTACAGAAGCTTAGCATCTGACACTTAAACCTGCTGTCGTAAATTCACATCCCCTGTCCCAGCACAGTTAACAACTGTTGTTTAGTGTTTTAGTGTGTGTCCTATGTGAGAGTCCCATTAGTGCTCTGCACGGCCAGAAGCATGACTGCTTAACATCCACATTTTCAGTCTTTGGAAAGGTAGTATTTAACTAAGCTGTTTTTGTATTTCTGTGCCATGCACTCTCTACCACCAATTAACATCAGTAGGAAAAAGTAACCTTACAAATAAATGGCTCAAGAAAATTTATAATGCCAGTATGCGCATAGAAATCCCGTGCAAAAAGCAGGCCAGGAGCTGGGGTACTTGAGAAACAGTGCAGCCATGAGGCCACATTGGAACTAAAGCTCACATTTTAATTTTGTCTCTAAGATACAGAAATATTGGCATTGTTAGAGCTCACAATTATCCTATTTTGTACTCAAGATATTTACCTATTTAGACCCAGAAATATGAGTGTATAATGTGAGAAAAATGACACAGAAAAGTAGCAGCACCTTAAAACTGTGCTTGAAATGCAAAACATTAACTGCTTCTTAATAAGATGTTATAACAGAATACTTATGAAAAAGACGATTTAAAATCATTATGTGGACAGAATAATGCAATTGTAATGATGTGCCTCAGCCTTTCTGTTGCCTTACATTGTAGTACACCATGAGAAGAAAGGGGTGCAAAAATGTATGGGAATTAGTTACATAGCTCATATTTACAGTAGTGATATTAGACATAATAAACATCATGAAAATGCAAAAACGATTTTAGTAAAATTAATTTTAAGAATAATTTACATGTGTGTTTGTTGAGCAAACATTGTGGTAGTTGGCCATATTCAGCCTTGGTCATTACTGAATAATTTTTTAAGGTCTTCAAGCTGTAGCTTCACACTGTAATAAGTGTTTTTTCATAATTAACATTTTAGGTTGATCTCTTTATTGCTGCGAACATGATCCCTTACTGAATCATAGAAATGTTTATTTTATCCTTTAGAAATAAGTAATTATTTCCCATCCAACCACAAATATATTTGAAAGGTCTTTTTTTTTTTTTTCTAAAGTAGTTTACCAAGTGCTCAGGGCCAGTAAATTAAGTGCTACTAGTGGGCGGTAGTACTGGTTGTGCCACCCACAGATGTAGCCTTTCAAAACCTGTCACTGCAGCCTGTGGGCGCAGTTTACTGCTACTTTGACCTAGCATTTAAAACTGTTTGCCAATCCGTAAAAATCCCTTTTTGCTACATATAAGTCTCCCCTAAGGTAGGCGCTAGGTAGGTGGGGCATGTACTTTTAAGTTTACATGTCCCGGTGGTGTCACGCACAAATTCCTTTTTTTTTTTCTTTCTTTCACTACTGTGAGGTTTACTCCTCTTAAATTGAGTGCTCTTTTACTATGTTACAGCTGCACTCTGCTTTTCCTCTCTCTGTCCACATTAGCACGCAAACTAGTTTACATTTGTTACACAGTCTGTGTCCTTCTTACCTTGCTCTTTGGGGCTATCTGGTCAAAACATTTCTCGCCTGTCATCTGTTTAAACAACTTTTTAGTCTTTTTCAGCACTCTAGGTCTTACCACCATTACGTTTCCTTTAGACTTGCGCTGCCCATTGTGCCCTTCCCTCTCAATTTTACAATCTGGAAAAAATAAACACAATGGTTGTATCCTGCAAAAAAATTGTTAAACAGGGGGAAAAAAATGTTATGCAGTGGTGGATAGACAGAGAGATAGAGAAAACAGGAGCTGTTGACAATTTAGAGGCACAACATAAAACATTTTTCTTGTCTAATGCAGTGCTGCACTACTTTACATGTAATTCAAAAACATTGCAATGAAACTTAGTGGCACATTTACATTTAAACAACACATAATTCAAATACAGCCATTGATCAATGACAGACTATTTGTTTGTGCACATTTCAAAATCATTTCCTGTGTTCCAGCGCCAGCTGATCAAATGCTTCCCAAGCTACACTCCAGGAGGGTTTTAAATAATGAATTAATTTATTTTCTCTCTGGGATTCCTGTTAAACAAAAACAAAATTCTCTTCTTTCTGTTCAGGATCTCCTGCGTGGAATTACAATTCGCCGTACGAATTTGCCACTATCATTTAACGCAATGATACGGATAACTTTGTTACTCCTCAGTCACCTATTTAAGAAAAAAATTATCTTCAGTCTGGCCAGGTTCTCTTGCGTGGAATTACAATTCGCCGCACGAATTTGCCACTATCATTTAATGTAATGATACGGGTAACTTAGTTACTCCTCAGTCACCTATTAAATAGCCAGCTATATTTTTAATTATATCAATCCCCAGTTTAACTCTTAGCTAAGCGTTGAAAGGCCACAACAACAGGCATTCAATTAACTTACCCGTGGTGGCATTTCACACGTCCCACTTCTGACGCCATTTGTTAGGAAACTATTTTCAACCCTCCCCAGAGTGGCGCAAAGAAAACACAAACACCAGGCAAGGCTCCGGAACAGATGAAATGTGTCTTGAGGTACCAAGGTTTATTGGCATGCCAAGGCAGAAGGCAGACGCACATCCCAGTGTTACATCTTACAAGCTGGCATCTTCTGCCCTGAAGCATATAAGTCAGGCATTTATATATGTTAATAAGTGCTGTCACTGCACAACCCAAAAAGGGGACACAGTCCAAACATGGGCACGCACATACAAAAGAAATGCTACACATACAAAACTAGAAGTCCATAGTGTAAAAATATACAGAATGCAGTGTGAGCATGAGCACGTGAACAGACAACAGGTGGTCCCTAAAGAAATGGGGGCTGGGTTGCTGGCTGAACTTAAAGTGTGAGACCGAGCTAAACTTAACAAAGTGGCTTGGAGAGGTTTGTTTGTACAACTGGCATAGGTGTCAGAGAGGTCAGTAGGGAAGTCTTACTGGGATTCTGATAAGGGTAAATAGAGTTGGAACTAAAGTATAATATCTATAGGTACATACATGTGAATATATATTTTTCCCAACACCTGAGGTCCCCAATATATTCGAACAGCAAGGAATAAAGGAATACCAGTATACAATTCTGCTCCCCTCAATCATGAGTCACCTATTGTTTCCATACCCATATTTACTGGATGCATGACAACAAATCTGATTTTGCCCGTCGGGTAATCCAGCCAGTCAAATTGCTTTGTGACCAACTGCATTCCTGTCAGTCACATTTTCATGCCCCCGCCTAATCCAGTGGTTAAAGCAAAATGATACCCCCACACAGAGATTGAGGAGTGGCCCTTGAACATCCAATATGTCACAGATTTGGAGACACCTTGAAGTGTCGGGAGCCATCTAGAGAGTTGGGGGGGGGGGGTCTGTGCATCACAGGGGCTGGAGAGGCCTACCTACACCTCCGGCCTGACCCTTAACCATGGTACTGACTACAGTCACACTCAACTTCCCTACAACCATCCCTCTTCCGCCCCTCACATTTATCACATGGGCAGAGCAGATGTCAAATATGAGCAATAACCCCCACCCAGAAAAGGGAGTATCATGAGGAATTCCACCTGGCTACTCCCCATTCCAAGGGGATGAACTGGTAATTGCAGGGCACCAGCAATGTATTATCAAACTGCACCAGTTTTTGATGGTGCTGATTTACCACCCCACCAGTACCATGCAACTTGCAATCAGGAGACAAAGCCATTTGGATCCTGTTGCATGATATTCAAAATAATGAAACAATAAATTCCCAAAAGGCTTAACACCATGAAATGAAAATTGGAAGTGCCGGAGGGTCATCCTTTTGATTTACATTAAGTTGACAGCTTTGCTACTGTCCTTCGTGAGTTTTCATACAACCTCACAAACTTTGACCAAAATTATTTGTAGAAGCACGGGTCATAATGCCTTGCAGTGCTAAACAATCAGCGATGTTTCCCAGTGTTTTAATAATAAAATTGCATGTTTAGCAAAATACAATGTGTCAGATAAAAAAGGAAAACCTACTCCAATAACTCCTGGGTAAGGACAGACAGCTGAGTTTGCCTGTAGAACTGGAGGCAAAAGGTTAAATCGGCAGCCAGCAAGGAGAGAAAAAAGGCACATTGGACTATCCATTAATTCTAAATATGCAAATTAAGGATACAATAACTGTGAAGTGGAAATCGAACAAACAGATGGTGGACGAAGTCATTTAGGTGCAACAGTTATCAATGATGAAAGAAATATAGCAGAACAGTTGGTACAAATGAAAGGAAACAAAATTCAGGGTTGGATCAAGCAGCAGGCTAAATTCACCTGATTTGTTCTGCATGTATGTTCTTTCCTCTTTTGAACACGTTTGGTGAATTCTGTATACGTTCCTGCCATGTTTTGACACGGAGTAGTGTGCTTTATACTGTTATTTCCTTTACAAGGGTGATGGAAAAAAGAAGTGTTCTTGCTCCCTGATGAAACAAGGGAAGGGAAACGAATACTGCAATAGCAGGAACAATATTAAGGGCACGATGTAAACAGGGGCATAGATTCAGGAGTGTTTGCGGTGTTACAGCCCCTAATAAATGTATTTGTTGGTAAATAGCTGGGTACAGGTGCTTTCAGTGGGGTTTGGTGAGATGTCTGTCGGATTTCATTGATAATTTTGTACATAAGCAGATAAAAATGCGTGTGCACACCCTCTCACTCTCTGTTTTGAAAGTCTCAAAGGGCCATATGTACGAACACATTTTCCCATAGACACAGAATGGGCAAAACTGCTTGCTACATCTGGCCCAAGGTTCCTTATTTTACAAAATATTGTGTTACTCTCACTTATTACCCCTAACAATCTGCATTTGCCTTCCTTTCCAGTGGCCTATTGCCCCTCTCATGCATCCTGCTTGTCGTATAATGTATTTCTACATTATATGCCAGTGTGACTGTTGGAATATCAGAAGCTCACCCCCTTCAAATCTTACTGAACAAGCTACGCCCCTGAGTAAGTCCATTTGCAGTCGCAAATCCTAAGATTTGCAAAACACAACAGAAACAGGGTTTTTTAAAGTGTACAAACTTGCTTTTATCAGCCGTAAAAGTATATACAATTAGTAGAAGACCCTTTGCAAACCATCCCTTTAGCTATTGACTCCTATGATCCAGTGGTAACTGATTCACAAAAGGACAGCTTCCCTTTGGGAAGTGTTGGTGGCTATTGGAGAAGCAAACACTAGTCAGCGGAACACTGCCTAGTCCTCCAATGTCTATGGACAACATTTTTAAGAGACAGCAATTTAAATTACAGTGTCTGCTTTTAAAACAAGCATTGGCAAAGTCAATGTGTCTGGCACTGGCACCAGCCTTCTACCAAGTCCTGTTTTGTTTTTTCAAGGGTTTTGCAAAACGTTATTGTTTGGGAATATCCAGGACCTTTATCAATCTAATATAAAATCATATGCAGCGGGCAAACTTTTTTTGGTCTAAAAAAATACACATTACCTTAGTAAGAACTGGCAGAGAAGGGAACTACTTAAAAGAACCAATCAAGCATTGGCTGTGAGCCTTTTGCATTTGAGAAAGAAAGAAAGAAAGAAAGAAAGAAAGAAAGAAAGAAAGAAAGAAAGAAAAGTGAGAAAGAAATAAGGCAAGCATTAACTGCTAGGGTGCCTTGGACGTAACGGTTACTTCCTCAGCCACGGCTTTTGTGTGCCAAGGACATAACTGTTACGTCCTGCACCCGGCCCACAGGGGGAGCGCTAGTCCTCCCCCTGTGGGCCTCCCATCCCCCTCCCCTGGGCAGGGATGCAAGGGGAATCGCTTCCCCTACCAACCCCTGAGCCCCCAGCCTATGTTAATTAGACCCATCTGTCCATAAGGGGGGGGGGGGGCAGAAACCTCTAGGCACCAGGGATCATTTTATTTATTTTTATGAGAGGAGAGCAGCCCCTTAGGCACGGGCCGCTCCCCTGGGGGACAAATTTATTTTAGGCTTATTGATGCCCTTCTTTTGGGCAGATAGGCAGATTTTTATAAGGCCAATTTGCTCCCAAAAGGGGCAGAAACCACTGGACACCAGGGATTTTTTAAACACCAATTTCATGCAAGGGTAACAACCCCTAAGGCAAGGGTCACTATCCCTGGGGGGGGGGGATTTATTTTAGGCCATTTTTGTGCTCTTGGAGACAAATCAGACTTTTTTAATTAGGCCGATCTGCCACCAAGGGGGCCAGAAACCACTAGGCAACAGGGATCTTTTTTACTTTTTATTTTTTACAGATGGGGAGCAGCACCTTATGAAAGGGCCACTCCCCTGTGGGGCAAACTTATTTTAGGCATATTTCTGCCTGCCTTGGGGGCAGATAGGCCTATTTTTATTAGGCCAATCAGCCCCCAAGGGAAGCGGAAACCACTAGACACCAGGGATTCTTTTTGTGCCAATTTCACGCAAGGGAAGTGACCCCTTAGGCAAGGGTAGCTTCCCTGGGGACAATTTTATTTTAGGCCATTTATTCCCCCCTTGGGGGCAGTTTGGCTGACTTTTATTAGGCAAACTGCTCCCAAGGGGGCAGAAAACAGAAGACACCAGGGATTTTATTTCTGTACAATTTTCTGTAAGGGGAGCGGCCCCTTGGGCAAGGGCCATTCCCCATGGGGGCAAAATATTTTAGGTCATTTCTGCCTCCCTTGGGGGCAGATTGGCCTATTTCTATTAGTCCCATCTCCCCCCTAGGAGGGCAGAAACCACTTAGGCGCCAGGGATTGGTGTGTGTGTTTTGTTAGGGCGGTAGCCCCTTTGGCAAGGGTCGCTCCCCGTGGGGGCACATTACTGTTGGTCATTTCGGCTCCTTTTGGGGCAGATTGGCCTATTTTTCTAAGACCCATCTTCCCCCAAGGGGGGCATAAAGCCCACTAGACACCAGGGAAGATTTTTTTTTTAAAAAAGAGGGTGGGGGTATGGCCATACTCCCACCCCAAAAAAGTGGGGACAAAGTTGCTCTGCTCACCGGTGGCCACCCGATCCACTCCTGGGGCAGAAAATGCCTACTAGATGCTAGAGAATTTAAAAAAAAATTGTGGGGTGGTGGCTACCAACCAGTATGGGCATGGTTATGCCTCCACCCCAACTGAAGGGGGTAACAGTCTTCCAGCTCTCCCCCGCACACTAAAGGATCTTATCCCAACTACAAGCAAGAGTACATTTGATTATTTTGGGTTTTGTGATTTTACATTTGGGCCATGAGAGCTTAGCTAACTTGGAATGGTGAGGGCTACACTTTTTGGACTTTGGGATGCTGCTATCTAGAAACATCTACGAGACCTTGACACATATGAAATCTAAACATGTGGGTGAGTCCAGAGTGGCGTGCTTCACATGCACCCCACACCATATTCTTACACACCATGCCAAGCAAACCTCCAATTTTGCTTGAAATTCCACAGAATTCCTACCACCCAGCATTGTTTCACCTATACAGATAAAAATTCTGCCCAAACCTTTTTTGAAACTGCCCTTTTGCAGCCCGCTTTGGTTCCCTCTCAATTTCAACATGTTTTTGGCTCTTTCCTGTCACAGGCACTTGGCCCACCTACACAAGTGAGGTATCATTTTTATTGGGAGACTGAGGGGAAAGTTGGGTGGTAGAAAATTTGTGCCGGTTCAGTGGTCCAACACAGAAATGTGGGGAAAATGCAATTTTTTTTAGCTATATTTGAGGTTTGCTGAGGATTCTGGGTAAGAAAGCACTGGGGGATCCACGCAAGTCATACCTCCCTGGACTCCCTCGGGTGTCTTGTTTTGTGGAATGTCCGGTTATGGTAGCTTTCCCTAGATCGCTGCTGAGCCCAAGACCAAAAACACAGGTGCCCCCCTGAAAAAACAGGGAGTTTTGTCATTGACAATTTTGATGAGTCCACGTAGCGTTTTTGAGCATTTCCTGTCACGGGCACTAGGCCTGCCCAGACAAGTGAGCCACCAGTTTAATCAGGAGCTTTGGGGGAATGCTGGGTAGAAGGAAATTTGTGGTTCATCTCAGATTCCAGAACTTTCTATCACTGAAATATGGTGAAAAAGTATTTTGTTGCCAAATTTTGAGGTTTGCAAAGGATTCTGGGTAACAGAAGATGGTGAGAGTGCCACAAGGTACCCTTATCTGGATTCCCCTAGGTGTCTAGTTTTTAAAAACATGCAAAGGTTTGGTAGGTTTTCCTAGATGCCGGCTGAGCTAGAGACCAAAATCCATAGCTAGGCACTTTCCAAAAAACACGTCAGTTTTCAATGTAAAAATTTGATGTGTCCATGTTGCTTTTTGGGACGCTTTCTTTCGCGAGCACTAGGCCTTCCTACACAAGTGAGGTACCATTTTCATTGGGAGACTTGGGGAAATGCTGGGTGGAAGGACGTTTGTGTCTTCCCTCAGATTCCAGAACTTTCCTTCTCCAAAATGTGAGGAAAAGGTGTTTTTTGCCAAATTTTGAGGTTTGCAAAGGATTCTGGGTAACAGAACCTGGTGAGAGCCCCAGAAGTCACCCCATTCTGAATCTCCTTAGATGTCTAGTTTTAAAAAATGTATAGGTTTGCTAGGTTTCCCTAGGTGCCGGCTGAGCTAGAGGCCAAAGACCACAGCTAGGCACTCTGCAAAAAATGGGTTTGTTTTCTTTGGGAAAATGTGATGTGTCCATGTTGTGTTTTGGAGCATTTCCTGCTGCGGGCACTATACTTACCCACAAAAGTGAGGTATCATTTTTATCGGGAGACTTGGGGGAATGCTGGGTGGAAGGAAGTTTGCAGCTCCTCTTAGATTCCAGAACTTTGCAGCACCGAAATACGAGGGAAAAGTGTTATTTTTGCCAAATTTTGAGGTTGGCAAAGGATTCTGGGTAACAGAACCTGGTGAGCGCCCCACAAGTCACCCAATCCTGGATTCCCGCAGGTGTCTAGTTTTCAAACATGCACAGGTTTGGTAGGTTTCCCTAGGTGCTGGCTGAGCTAGAGGCCAAAATCCACAGCTAGGCACCCTGCAAAAACATGTCACATTTCAATGTAAAAATGTGATGTATCCATGTTGCGTTTCCCTGTTGCGGGCATTAGGCCTACCCACGCAAGTGAGGTACCATTTTTATTGGAAGACTTAGGGGAACACAGAATAGCAGAACAAGTGTTATTACCCCTTGTCTTTCCTCTACATTTTTTCCTTCCAAATGTAAGACAGTGTGTAAAAAAGACATCTAATTGAGAAATGCCCTGTAATTCACATGCTAGTATGGGCACCCCAGAATTCAGAGACGTGCAAATAACCACTGCTATTCAACACCTTATCTTGTGCCCATTTTGTAAATATAAAGGGTTCCTTGATACCTATTTTTCACTCTTTATATTTCACCAAATAAATTGCTGTACACCCGGTATACAATGAAAACCCATTACAAGGTGCAGCTCCTTTATTGGCTCTGCGTACCTAGGGTTCTCGATTAACCTATAAGCTCTATATATCTCCGTAACCAGAATGGTCCAGCGGACGTAACGGTATATTACTTTGGAAAATATGACATCACAGTAAAAAGGTACAGAGTAAAACGTGAAGAAAAATGGCTGTGTTTTTACCTCAGTTCCAATATTTTTTTGTTTCAGTTGTGTTTCCATAGGAAAACCTTATAGGATCTACACAAATGACCCCTTGCAGAATTCAAATTTTTGTCTACTTTTTAGAAAGTTTTAGCTGTCCTGGATCCAGCTTTGGCTTCACACAAATTTCTGTTACTAACTGGAAGGAGGCTAGAAGCACAAAAAATGGTAAAAAATGGGGTATGTCCCAGTAAAATGCCAAAGCTGTGTTGAAAAATGTGGTTTTCTGACTCAAGTCTGCCAGTTCCTGAAAGCTGTGAAGATGGTGAGTTTAGCACCACAAACCCTTTGTTTATCCATTTTTAGGAAAAAAACACATGCTTTCTTCTGCAGCCCCTTTTCCCATTTTTCTGAAAAAAACACAATTTTAGCTGTATTTTGGCTAATTTCTTGTTCTCCTCCAGGGGTACCCACAAACTCTGGGTACCTTTAGAATCCCTAAGATGTTGGAAAACAAGGACGTATATTTGACATGGATAGCTTATGTGGACAAAAAGTTATGAAAGCCTAAGCGCAAACTACCCCAAATTGCCAAAACAGGGCTCAGCATGGGGGGGAAGGCCCAGAAGCTAAGAGGTTAATAGCAGCCAATGTAGGTCCTTGAGAGCCAAGGATACAGAAGACCTTCTGGGTTTATTAAGGGAATATTTGCCACCACTGCTTGACCTCCGTAGAGCCGATTAAGCAGAGATTTCAAAGCTCCTAACAAGGCACTGCAGTAATACAGCAACTACGAACTACAAAAGCTCTAGGCGAGAAAGGCAGTAATGGAAAATTGTATGTTTTCCTGTAATTAAGGAGAAGCAGGACCTTTCAGTCTTATTTACATGAGATTCCAGAGTCGGTTTCTTGTCAAACCTCACCCCCAAGTTTCTGATGACTTTTGACAGTGTGGAGAGAACTGGTCAGAAGTTAGGCAGGAGTAAAGCCAAAAACTGTCGCCAAGCAGCAGAAGAATTATGCCATCTCCATTAAATTTCAAGCAGTTGGATTTTAGCCAGCCAATAATGTCATATACCTCTGGATTTTTTTATCTTATTTAATTTGCGTGTTTATTCTTCTAGAGAACACAATGGCGTCACTCAAAGTGAGGTCACCCAGTGGCTTAAGTAGGCTGACCCACTGCTCCATGCTATATGCCAGTGGTTCCCAACCTTTTGACTCCTGAGGACCCCCACTGAATTATTATTGGAAGCTGGGGACCCCCAAGCAATTTGTACAATTTGAATTGTAAACATTAAAACAGTAATTCACAAAAAATACACAAACAAGTACACACTAAACAAATACTCCAATTAGTAAAGATATACGTGGTCATTATGAACATGGCGGTCTGGAGCGCCATAAAATATTTGTGGCAAAACCACCACTGACGTAACTCCACCACTGCCAGGCTTCCACTGCCTGGCAGTGGAGTTACATATCCGACAGGGCAGCACTGGTCGCCGGATAATGAGGCAACTTCCACCAGCCTTTCCCTGGCGGTTTACCCCCCCAGGGAAAGGCTGACAGAAGGGTGCCTCGGGCCCCCCTGATGGCCCCTGCACTGCCCATGCACTTGGCATGGGCAGTGCAGGGGCCCCCGTGCACAGCCCCTTCGCGCATGTCACCACCCGATTTACGGGCAGTGACATGCGTAATGGGTGCTGCTGCACCCGCCGCACTGCTACATTGCCGCCGGCTCCATGTGGACCCGTCGGCAATGTCCAGGCCCAGCATTTCGCTGGGCCGGCTGGCAGAAACACGGTTTCCACCTGCTGGCCCAGCGGAATGTTCTTTATTGGGCCGGCGGGGTCCTCGACGGGCTGGCAGTCAGTGTTTAGACCGCCAGCCCCTGCCATGTTCATAATGAGGGCCATAATCTTTATATATTGAAAATATATGCAAAAGTTTTTTAATTTTAATGGGAAGGTTGGCGCTGCATCTCGGCGACTAACTTTTCAATGTTCAGTTTTATTTAAGAAAGTTGAATCCTCAGGTCAGATTCTATATTTTCAAAGCAATTTCTGGTTTTATTTTTTAGGTACCTAAGATCTGAGAAAGCTTTTTGACATAAATATGTGGTGGGGAAAGGAAGTTAAACCATGAGGACCTCTCATCTCTCTCTAGCCTCTCTGTCACATATAATTAATTTGTTTTATAGCACCTGTCATACCAGTGTAGGGTGTCTGAGCACTTTACAGGGTACTACAAGGTGTAGGATTCACATGTCATCCACACTGGTAGGCGTTTTCTAAGAGTGCTTGGTCTGGAGAAGCACAAACTCAGGAATCATAACACAATGCAGTGGTTAGCATTGACTTTAATAATAAAAAAGTATTTCTATGCAAGGAAACCTTTTTTAGTAGCATAAAGAAAATGAAAGAGAAAAAAACAACTTTCTAATTTGTGCCATGCCGTTTGCCTGGAGCTTTTTAATGGCAGTTCATAGCTCACTGTGCTACATTACAATTGTAACTTGTGCATTGCACTGTAACAAAAGAATCTGTGACAAAAACAAAAACCCACTGTGCTATGCATATAAAATGCTGTTCTATGCATAATACACATTCTTTGCAGCAGGCATTTTAACCATCTGTGCTACCTTTGGGTCAAAACTGCCAGGGCACAAAACTCCCATCTCTCTCCAGCAGGTACATTAATCAGTAAGTTATCTTCACGCTTTTATTTTTGTTGTAAAGCTGCTGGATGTACAAGGAATGTTGCAGCGCTTTTAAAAACTGCCAACAAAGGAAGTTATAAATATAAAACACACATGCACATGTTTGTCAGAGGCCCCAGCAGGAGAAGTGTCATCCTGCCGCCCAGGCCTGCGGACCCCCTGGGAATGTGTCACGGACGCCTGGGGGTCCGCAGACCACAGGTTGGGAACCACTGCTATATGCTGTAGTGGGCGAAAACAAAATGTGAGTGACACAACAGCAAACCTATGGTTGAAGATAGATGGATAAAAGTTCCAGTATATAGTATAATATATATATTAAAATGAAAAGGTCTTGTCTAATGCCGGACCTAAAAATGCTTCTAGTTTAAGAATGTAAATGCAGAGATGGTGGCTACTGTCCTTTGAAGATATCCATCCCTACATTCAAAGTAATAATGCACAGTCACAACCCATGGCATACCTCATTATGATTGATTAGAAAGGTCAATTTGAGACCCACTGCTCTTGGGAATTTTGTGATGCTATATATTAGTACATAGTTCATGCTGTAATATCATAGGCAGATTGCATATTTAGTGTTCTGTTTGCACAGTCTTGACACAACATGTGGGGCATGGAGGACATTCCTGTTATGTGGGCTACATGCATTTTTTCCCACACCAGCAGGCTACAATGATTTAAATCTTTTGCAGTCTGTGATTTGATAGCAAGGACTGAGATTGTGTATGTGTTGGATATTGGAATGTATTGTTGCCTAGTGATGTGGAGAAGAAGCTAGAATGTTGAGGCAGCCTACGGTCAGTTGAGACTAGGTAGCTGCCAGGGTTGGTTGTAATATTGAAGCTTAAATAAACTTATACTCTGGCAACATTGAAAACGACGTTAGAGCATCTTTTCAGTGGCGACGAGGGTGGGATGCCATGTGTGAACGGTGGACCAACCCTGGCGGTGTGATGAGGTCGTTAAAATGAGGTGGAGAGACTCAGTGTATCTCATCTGCGTTTCATTTGCCAACTCGTGCTATGAATTTTGTGAGGAAATTTGGAAAAGGGAAGGTTATCCCGAGGAGGTGGTGACTGACAATGGGATACAATTTACTTTGTTTGAGTTTGAGGACTATTTAACATTGTGTGGAGTAAACCATGTGAGGACAGCTGTGGCACATCCAAGAGAGAATGGGTTAGTAGAAAGGTTTAACTTGGGAGGATTGGCGTGAGGCATTTGAGACTTACCTGGAAGCGTTAGGAGGGGCTATTTTCACGGCAAAAAGAAAATTGGCTTTGCTCAAACACAATTTGGGTGTTGAAGGCAGGAAAGTATTAAAAACATTACCCAGTAACGAGGAGTTAGAAGTTAATAGGGATGGTTCTGATGAAGAAGATGAGAGCAATGACATATATATAGGAACTATGACAGCTCTGGAAGAACACTATGGTAGAAAATTTAGTATTGTTGTGGAACGACACAAATTGTTTTCTAGAGTCCAATCGCCAAATGAATCAGTAGATCAGTATGTGTGTGCATTACGATCGTTAGCCAACACGTGTAAATTTAAAGATTTACATGAAGAGATAATACGCGATCAATTGATATGCCGTACCAAGGACAGAAAAATACAAGAAAAATTGTTGTCGCTCAGGGACCCATCACTAGATGAAGCATTGGCAGCAGCAAGGCGCATTGAGGCTACTTCTAAGTATATCAAGGAATTAGGAGGAAATTATGGTGTGGATGAAAATGATATGCCTGTCCGGGAAGTGGATAAAATTAAGGGTGGCAATGATAAGTTGAGGGTTGAAAAAAAATGTTACAGGTGTGGCAGTGTAAAACATTTCGCATTCTCAATGAATTGCCCAGCTAAAAACAGTAAGTGTTTCAATTGTAATAGAATAGGACATTTTTCTAAAGCTTGTACCCAGAAGAAAGTGGGGAACAGGAAAAAGGTGAACTATTTATGTGATGAAAGTTCCTTGGAAGTTGATGAGTGTTGTGAACAAGTAGAGGTACTAATGCTACAAGATATAATATCGGAAGGTACTTCACACGTGTCTGAATTTAGTGATGTGTGGATGATAGGGAATGATGATTATAAACCGCCAAAATGTGTGGTGGAATTAAATGGAAGACCAGTGAGGATGTGGGCGGATTCGTGTTCCCCGCATACTTTGGTTAATAAAGAAACATGGGTGAAATTAGGTGAGGTGCAGTTACTTAAACCCAAAGTAAATCTGATGGGATATGGAGGAAATAGAATACCTGTTTTGGGTTGTTTCAGAGGTGAAATTGAGTTTAAAGAAAAAAAAATCTTCAGTGATATTTATGTGGTGGAGAGTGGAAGATGTTTATTGGGGTGGAGTGAACAGCGAGCTTTAGAAATTATACTGAACCCTAATATGGAAGAACAAGTATTGGTTGTGGATGGTGAAGACATGAAGTCAGTTAAGTGGAAATTAGAATTCCCGGATTTATTTAACGAGAAACTGGGGTGTTTGAAAGGATTCCAACATAAAATCATTTTGAAGGAAGGAGCTGTACCTAAAGTACACAAGGTAAGGAGCGTTCCAGTAGTGCTGAAAGAAGCCTTAAAAAGTGAGCTGAGAAGATTGTTGGAGATGGGGGTGATAGAGGAAGTAGAGTCATCAGAATGGCTAAGTCCAGTGGTTTTGGCACGTAAGCCTAATGGAAAAATTTGCATGAGTGTGGATTTGAGGGACCTAAATGATAACATCTGGATAGATAGACATCCGATACCGAATATAAATGAGCTGTTGGCAAGTATTCAGGGTGGTGAGGTGTTTTCTACCATTGATTTGTCCAATGCGTACCACCAGGTCATGCTGCACCCTGATTCAAAACATCTAACATCTTTTATAACTCCGGAAGGAGCATTTAGGTATCTACGTATGCCCTTTGGTTTGGCATCTGCTTCGGCAGTGTTCCAAAGAATCATGCAAGGTTTGTTGGGTGAGGTAAAAAATTTAAAAATTTTCCAGGATGATGTATTAGTATGGGCAAAAGATGTGAGGGAACATGATATGTTATTGAGGAAGGTATGTTCCATATTGGAGAAGGCTGGTCTGACAGTCGAAATGAAAAAGTGTAAATTTGAACGCAAAAATGTTGAATATTTGGGCCATACAGTATCTGGGAAAGGTATAAAACCGAAAATAAACCTTCTGGAAGCAATTGAAAAAGCACCTATTCCTTCGAATAAGGACCAATTGAGATCGTTTTTGGGTCTAGCAGAATATTATGCAAAATTTGTGAAGAATTTTGCTGAAGTGGCCCAACCGTTGCACGCTATAATGAAGAAGAATCAAAAATTTGAATGGTCTAAGGAGTGCCAGCAAGCGTATTCTACCTTAAAACTATGCATTGTCGACGCGGTGGAACTAAAACCTTTTGTAGCAGAAGATTATACCATTGTGTCTACCAATGCGAGCATGCGTGGCCTTGGAGCAGTACTAATGCAGTCATGCAAAGGGAAGGAACGTGTGATAGCGTTTGCTTCTAGAACATTGAAAGGGGCAGAAGCAACATATTCTGCTATCGAGAAAGAAGCTCTTGCTTGTTGGTGGGGTGTCAAGTACTTTAAAAACTATGTGTGGGGAAGGAAGT
Organism: Pleurodeles waltl; assembly: GCF_031143425.1. Lineage (NCBI taxonomy): Eukaryota > Metazoa > Chordata > Amphibia > Caudata > Salamandridae > Pleurodeles > Pleurodeles waltl. The sequence continues at coordinate 205,515,145 of NC_090447.1, forward strand.
TTGAACTGCGAACAGACCATAAACCGTTAATCGATATGTTCACGACAAAGGGTGCAAAGCGTGCATCTTCCAGAATAGCAAAGTGGATGTATTGTTTATAGGAGTATGATTTTGTTATAAGATATGTACCATGGGTAAAGAACGTTAATGCAGATTGTCTATCTAGACTGCCAATTGAGAATCAAGCAGATGAGGAGGAAGAAGAGTGGATGGTTGCGAGTGTCCAGGATGTAGGAACTGATGCAATTAGTGAGGAACTTTGGCGTGAGTCAGTGGATGGAGATGAGGAATTACAATTGCTGAAGAGATATGTGGGAATGCATTGGTCCAAATTGGGAGAGCGTGTGAGTCAGGTGACAAATTTCAAGAGTGTATGGTTGGAATTGTCCAATCAAGTTGGTTTGTTGAGACGTGGTGACAGGTTGATTGTTCCTTATAAATTAAGAAGGAGGTTGTTGGACGTGTTACATGAGGGTCATGGAGGTATGTCGGGGATGAAGAGGAAGGTGAGAGAAGATTTTTGGTGGCCAGGGATGGACCGGGATGTGGAAAGATTTGTAAGGAACTGTGTGGAGTGTGCATGCAGTGATAAATCCCATGTGGGGGTGAAGACACCGGTTATTCCATTCCCGTTTCCAGATAAACCTTGGCAGAAGGTAGGGATGGACATATGTGGTCCTTTTCTATTGAATACTGGTGACAAGGTTTTTATCATAGTAATGATAGATTATCATTCCAAATGGCCTGAAGTAAGTGTAGTGAGAGATGTCAGGTCAGGTGCTGTGATTGAGTTTTGCGAAGAGACGGTGGTAACGGAAAATGGTCCGCAGTTTACATCTGAGGAGTTTGGCGAATATATGATAAAATGTGGAATAAAGCACATTAGAACTGCCAAAGCCCATCCTAGGGAGAATGGACTGGTAGAGAGGTTTAACAGAGTAATAAGTGAAAATATACAATTGTCGGTGCAGAATGGTCTGAACTGGAAAAAGGAAATAAAGAATCTTTTGTGGAATTATCGCACTACTCCACATTCCCTCACGTTGGAGACCCCATTCATGTTGTTAAAGGGTAGAAAGCCGTGTACAAAGGCTGTGCCTGGATGGATGGGTAAAGCAGGAAGAGAGAAGGTGAATGAGGAGGAAATGTTGAAGCGAGTAAGGGTAGGTCAAAAAGCGTATGACAGAAGAAATAAAGGGAGTTGGAAGAAGTTGGAAAAGTTGAAGATTGGTGATTGGGTAAGAACTAAGGTGTGGAATTAAAAAAAAGGTGAATCTAAATGGTCAATGCCTAGGCAAGTGGTGAGTGTGAAAGGTTATAGTGTGGAGATGGAGGATGGCAAGAGATGGAATGTGAGCGAAATAACGAAGTGTAATGAAGCAGAGTTGCGAAAGTGGAAGAGTATGAGGGATGATAATAAGTGGACCGAGGTGTACAATGAGGTGTGTAGGAGAAGGAGATTGGTGAAGAGACCTGTGTATTTAAAGGATTACGTGACGTAGGAATTTTATGGATTTTATATACATTAGATAAGGTGAAGTTAATTTCGTTATAAATCGGGTTTGCAGGTTGTCATGTAGTGCATAGTATGCTGTTATTGAATTAGGATAGAATTTATTTATGTAAAAGTATTGTAGCTATGATTTTTTTAATTTTTTTTATTTTTGTTTGTTTGTAGGATAAGGGGGGGAGATGTGTTGGATATTGGAATGTATTGTTGCCTAGTGATGTGGAGAAGAAGCTAGAATGTTGAGGCAGCCTACGGTCAGTTGAGACTAGGTAGCTGCCAGGGTTGGTTGTAATATTGAAGCTTAAATAAACTTATACTTTGGCAACATTGAAAACGACGTTGGAGCATCTTTTCAGTATCTACCAGTTTACTTACAGTGTTACAATTGCCTTGTTTATTGACTAAATGTTGTTCAAAGTATATTAAATATATAAAGGCTGTTAACTAGTTTGTAAGATTATATAATCCAGTATTGTATACCACTGAATCTTGTTATCTTATTTCATGTGTGGTTTTATTCTGTTGAATTTATTACAATATGTTCTTATTTTCAATGATCTATGTAAAAAAAGAAGCAATCAGAAGTTCACACAGATGCTGGTAGTAGCTGCCCTCTTGTTACCTTGCCCTGCGTTGCTCCTTTCACAGTGTTTTATACACTCTGTCTAGATTTGTATCACAGAGATCTACCCCAGCTAAACATTGGCAACATTAGCTGATTATATAAATGTGCACTCAAGCAAAAGGCAATCAAAAGGGAGAGTATTTCTTATAGTATATACAGGAGAAAATACTGGAATAAAGCTCTTCATTGTAAGAGGCATAACAAACAAAAACGAATATAAACAATGCATGATCAGTAAGTGATGATAGCGGTGCCATGATTTACCTACACATAAAAGTATTTACTAAAAGAAAGTGGTCTACCATTCGAGCAAACCTACCAGGAGGTATGTGGTACATATAAATATACATGATATTCAAAATTAATAGAACAAATACTTGAAGTAACATCATTTTTGTGGAATTATTCATGGCAATCAAGAACAATCATTTGCAATGCAACAAGCAACCAAGGACAATCGTTTACAGTGCAATGGGTCTTGCATTTGTGAGAGCAAGAGCTATTAGTGTTGTAAATGGCAATGTCTTTTACCCATGTGTTTTGATTTGGAGTGGAGTGGATGTGTGTGGAGTGGAATTATGTAGGTTAGATTGGAATTGTTAGCTGTGGAATTGTGTATGGTGGAATTGTGTGGGTGTAGAGTGGATTATGGTGTGTAGTAGAATTATTGGGATAGTAATTATGTTGTATTGAGTGTACTGGAGCTATGTGGAGTGAGATTGTCCTGGAGTGTAATTATGTGGAATGGTACCTTGTGTTATAGAGTGGTATGTAGTAGAGTTTAATTATTTGGTGTGCTGGTGAATTTTGTGGCATGATGTGGAACTGTGGTGTTGAGTGTATATGTGTGTATTGTGTTACCAAGTTTAAAAACAAGGACAGTGTTCTTCACCCAAATGTGAGCGGGTGCCAGGCAATCAATCCACTATCTTGTACTTCAGACCACACCATGCACTGTGCTCACATGGCATACACTTGTATACCACACAGAGCAACACAGCATATGGAAATTCTGATTGTGCTGCAGATGCAAGTGGACATTTCTAAAGATATTGGACGATCTTCATTTATTTACCCCCTTACTCTGACATCTACTTAGATGTCAGAGTAAGGAGGTAAAATAAGGTGTGCTTTGGAAGACAGTCCAATTAATTGACACACTGCTGGGCTGGTGCTATCCTACACAATTGTGTCATACACCCATAGATGTTGTGGGTCTTTGCATAAACACACACTGACAACCGTAAACTAGGTTCACACTCCACACATATCAACACATAAATATAACACATACAAGTACTGGGCACGTCCTTTTACTTAATTTTATATTTAAACATCCAGTCACATGCAGGCGTCGGAATTCAACAAGACTGTGGAATGATGGAATTATATAAACCACCTCAAATGTCCTGAAAATCAGCATGCATTGAAAATATGACCACAGGCACTGTGCAGTGAACGAGATTAAAATATGGAACAACGTTCAAGAGTACACTGATTTCCACGTAACTTTTTGCAAAAAGAATTAAGGCCTGTATTTATACTCCGTTTGCGCCGAATTAGCGTCGTTTTTTTCGACGCAAATTCGGCGCAAAACTAACGCCATATTTATACTTTGGCATTAGACGCGTCTAGCGCCAAAGTATGGGCAAATAGCGTCATTTTTTTGCGTGAACGCCTTCCTTGCGTTAATGAGATGCAAGGAAGGCGTTCCCGTCTAAAAAAATTACGGCGACGCAAATGCGTCGTATTTATACTCCCGGGCAAAAATCACGCCCGGGAGTTGGCGGGTCAAAAAACCCCGCATTTGCGCCACTATTTAACGCCTGGGTCAGGGTAGGCGTTAAGGGGCCTGTGGGCTCAAAATGAGCCCACAGGTGCCCTCCCCTGCCCCCAGGGACCCCCCCTGCCACCCCTGCCCACCCCAGGAGGACACCCAAGGATGGAGGGACCCACCCCAGGGACATTCAGGTAAGTTCAGGTAAGTATAATTTTTTATATTTTTAATTTTTTTTTGGTGGCATAGGGGGGCCTTATTTGTGCCCCCCTACATGCCACTATGCCCAATGACCATGCCCAGGGGACATAAGTCCCCTGGGCATGGCCATTGGGCAAGGGGGCATGACTCCTGTCTTTACTAAGACAGGAGTCATTTAAATGGCGTCTGGGCGTCGAAAAAAATGGCGCAAATCGGGTTGAGGCGATTTTTTTGCCTCAACCTGACTTGCCCCATTTTAAGACGCCCTAACGCCATTTTCCCCCTACGCCGGCGCTGCCTGGTCTACGTGGTTTTTTTCCACGCACACCAGTCAGCGCCGGTCTGCTAGCGCCGGCTAACGCCATTCCATAAATACGGCGCCCGCATGGCGCTTCAGAATGGCGTTAAACGGCGCAAAATTTTTTGACGCTAAACTGCGTTAGCGCAGTTTAGCGTCAAAAAGTATAAATATGGGCCTAACTGTCTAATAAAGGCACGCACAGACACCATCAGGAAGTGATGTGAATTGGCTTTGGTTATGGTTGAGCGTCTTTAAAAAATATTTCAGATTAATTACGCCTGGTTGTATAAAATATTAATGAAAGGGTATATTGGGTATGTTTTTTCTCTCCGATGTTAAACCAAGAAACTGGCAACTTGGGCAGAACATGAAAACATGCACATTGGCTTCTAATCCACTGATCAACAATAAACATGTGTATATAAGGAATCATAGTTTCTTAGGTGGCAAACAAAATCACAGGTAGCAGCAAAACAGATGAGGAATGACAGCTAAGGAAAGTTACATTAATAGAGTAGGGCAATTTAAAACCACAGTTAGCAGAACTTATGAGAAAAAAACATTTTAAGACACCAGTTAATTGATCGATCTAAATTCGTAATAAGAAAAGTGTGAAATCAAAATGTGAGAAACAGATGGTGCGGAAGTCATTTAGTTGCTAACATTTACCAACTGTGAAAAACAATAACAGAGCATACTTGGATATAATGCAATGAAAACACGTGGCGTATTCAACCAAATGGCATGCATAATGTGAAACATTCTGCAAGTTGCTGTGCTTTGTACAATTTGTATACAGTGAGTATGATGTGTTGACACGTATGGCAGAGATCACATCCAGAGCAAGACGAAGTACACATGGAGTTCCAGATACACAAAGCTAAACCTACACGTTTGTGTTAGTTTACTTTTTCTTTGGTATTCACAAAACTACGATTTAATAGTAACTTTTTGACCTCCAAGACTCCAGGGTTGGGGAGGAGAACTCTGCACATAAAAAGAGACTGTTTTGTGGGAAAATCTTCCAAATTATAATTCCTATCCATATTTCCATCCATGTGTGTAAATTGTTTGCAACCAGAATTCTGATCACAATATGTTGGAAAATGGGTTATTGGTAGGGCAGGTAGGTACCTACACCTAGCAACAAGCCACAAACCTCCACAAAAGTACAGTTAGGTCTCAGTAAATTAATCCCAGCTCTACCCTTGGTAGCTTGGCATCGAGCGTCAAGGCTTAACTTAGGAGACAAAGTGTAAAGCATTCAAATATCACACAACAGTAATTAAATAAAACACAGGAAACAGTTTAAAAATCCAAAACCAATTTATAAAAATAGCTTATATTTTTATCTTTAAAATGACACAAAAACGATTAAAATCGGTTCAGGGGAACCGGAGATATGAATTTTTAAAGTATTATTATTTTCTAGCGCATAGAAACAAAAAGCGCCAATCGGGTCATCTGGTTGCACCAGGACCGGGACAAAGTCAAACTTTCAGGCCGACCGCGATGGAGCCCTGCTCGGCTACAGGTCGCGGGAGGCCTCGGTTAAAAAGTTACCTTCTGACTTAGTCTTTATTTTGAAGTTTTTCTTCACCGGGACGAACCTGCCAGTTGGATCCGACCTCCTGGAGCCCTTGTCCGGATACGCGAAGTCGGTTTCCTCGGTGGTGATTTCTACCTTCGGACTTAGTCGTTTTTTCGAGATGAAAATCCTTCGACCGGGGTAAACCTGGATCTTGATCCGACGTCCGTGGAGCCCTTCTCGGATACGATGGCTGGAAGGTCCCGGTCAACTTTTTACGTTCGGACTTAGTCTATTTTTTGGATGTTTTTCTTTACCGGGACGAACCACGAAGTCAGGCCGGGTCGCGGTTGAAGCAAGCCGGCTAGAATTTCCGCGTCGGGTCGGTCACTTTATGGAGCTTTTTTCCAAAATTTCTCCAATCTTTTCCAAACTTCTGGGGCTTCACCCAGATGTTCTTTTAAGGTTCTTTTGGGGTCCACAGCTCACCCCAAGGGTCCAGAAGTTCTGTGATGGTCCTTGGGAAGTGCGGACTTCAACTCCCAGAATGCACCTGGCGCAAACTCCTTTTTGGCCACTGGACAGTGGTCAGCTGGTCACTTTTTCAGGAGTTGGTGCAGGGGACTCTGGTTAGCAATTTTTCACCTGTAGCAAACAGGGAGTCCCTCCTTGAACCAGTGGAAGCCAGGCAAAGTCCTTCTTGTGGTGAAGCCCAAGTGTGCAGCTGGTGCAGTCTTTCTGAGTGCAGGGTCCAGGTGCAGGCCAGGGGTCCAGCAGGGCAGTCCTTCTTCTTCTTTAGTTCCTTTCTTGTTGAATTCTGGAGGGGATCTGAGGCGTGGGTGCAGGTCTGCCAGTTTTATCCTTGCTCCTGGGTGAAAAGCAGGGGGGGCCCTGGTCCTCCAATCAGGGACAGGGTCGTCCCCCTGTGATGACCACTTCCTGGGAAGTGTGGCAAAAATCCATCCCAGAAGGCAATAGTCTCTAAAAATCCAAAATGGATGAATCTGATTTTTAGAGGAGAGATCTGGCTGAGCCCACCCACTGGTGTGGCTAAAAATCATAAACACACCCCTCTCCTGCCCTCTCCTAATCTAATCAAGGGGGCACCTAGCTGTCTGGGGTTGCAGGATGTGGGGGTGTTGCTGGGTGCTCCAGATGTCCTTCTCTGCCTTTGAAGACCAGTTTGGCAGCCCTCCCCCTTCCTGCTTCCCCATCTGCTGAGGGGAGATTCTCTCCCCCAAGCACATTCCTTTGTGTAAAGCCAGGCCACTTCACACCTCATAAAAGTGGCCTGGCAGAAGCTGCTGCAGGCTGGCCAATCAGAGCACAGCAGCAAAAACAATGCAGAGCTGAAATTGGCAACTTTTTAGGTAAAGTCTAAACTTTTTACCTGCACTAGTTATATTAAATCCAACAACTGGAAGTTGTGGGATTTATTATAACAATCAATTTGATACCAAATTCTTGGTATGTAACATTTAAGGAGACTTTAAAATTTTAAATAAAGTCTGCCCATTCTAGCCTATGAAGGCCATTGACTTCAATGAGGGAAAAACGAATTTGGCTGTTTTTACCTCACCAGGGCTTATAAATCTATTTTTATAAAGTCCCTGCTTATAGTTACATGGCACCCAGCCCTAGGGGCACATAGGGCACACCTTAGGGGTGACTTATATGTAAAAATAAGGTAGTTTAAAACTTTGGAAGTACCTTTAATTCCAAAGTCGAATTTGCATATAACTTTAATTTAAAAGCAGCCAGCAAGGCAGGCTTGCTTTTAAAATGACACTGGGCACCTCAGCAATGCACCTAGGTGTGCACCACCTATGCTGTGGTCCCTAAACCTACATGCCCTACCATATACTAGGGACTTATAGGTAGGTTAACTTAGCCAATTATAATTAGCCTAATTTGCATATCCATTTTACACAGAGCACTGGCCCTGGGACTGGTAAGCAGTACCCAGGGCACAGCCAAGAGTCAGTAACCACCAGTACCTATCCAGAAAGAGTGGGGGTGATCAGGCAAAAAAAAAGGACTTTCCTACACTGCCCCCCCCCCAGATGAAAGGTGATGGGTACTAACCTACACCCTGGTAGTCCTCATCAGCTAAGTGGAAAAACCTGGAAAGGCCATCTGCATTGGCATGAGCAGTCCCAGGTCTGTGCTCCACTGTGAAGTCCATCCCCTGTAGGGAAATGGACCACCTTAACAGTTTTGGGTTCTCCCCCCTCATCTGCATCAACCATCTGAGAGGTCTGTGGTCAGTTTGTACACGGAAGTGAGTGCCAAACAAGTAAGGCCTCAACTTCTTCAGGGACCAAACCACAGCAAAGGCCTCCCTCTCAATGGCACTCCATTTCTTCTCTGTGGGGAGTAGTCGCCTGCTGATGAAGGCAACTGGGTGATCATGGCCCTCTTCATTAACTTGTGCTAACACTGCCCCAATCCCTTCCTCTGAAGCATCTGTTTGCACTACAAACTCTTTGCTATAGTCAGGGGCCAGTAACACTGGTGCTGAACACATAGCCTGTTTTAGGGTGTCAAAAGCTTTTTGACACTCTGGGGTCCAAATGACCTTCTTGGGTTGTTTCTTGGAGGTAAGCTCAGTCAGAGGGGCCACTATGGTCCCAAAATTCTGAACAAACCTCCTGTAATACCCAGTCAGGCCAAGAAAGGCCCTGACCTGAGTCTGGGTTTTTGGAGCCTCCCAATCCAGGATAGTCTGGATCTTGGGCTGGAGAGGTTGTACATGGCCTCCACCAACAAGGTGGCCCAGGTACACAACAGAACTTTGCCCTATCTGGCACTTGCTTGCCTTGATAGTCAGGCCTGCTTGAAGCAGGGCCTGAAGCACTTCCTTCAGGTGGACCAGGTGGTCCCTCCAGGTGGAACTAAATACAGCTATATCATCTAGATAAGCTGCACTAAAAGATTCCAACCCAGATAGGACTCTATTCACCAACCGTTGGAAGGTGGCAGGAGCATTTTTCATCCCAAAGGGCATCACCTTGAACTGAAAGTGGCCCTCTGGTGTGGAAAATGCTGACCTCTCCTTGGCTCTTGGACTTAAGGCAATCTGCCAACATCCTGAGGTCAGATCAAATGTGCTCAGGAATTTGGCAGCCCCCAACCTGTCAATGAGCTCATCAGCTCTAGGTATGGGGTGAGCATCAGTCCTAGTGACTGCATTTAGACCTCTGTAGTCCACACAGAATCTTAATTCTTTCTTCCCACCTTGGGGACTAGCTTTGGGCACCAGTACCACTGGACTGGACCAAGGACTATCAGAGTGCTCAATTACCTTCAGATCCAACATCTTAGCCACTTCAGCTTTGACGTTGGCCTTGACCTGGTCAGACAGCCTGTACAGCTTGTTCTTGACAGGCAAGCTGTCACCAGTGTCAACATCATGGACACACCAATTGGTGAGTCCAGGGGTCAGGGAGAACAGACTAGCAAACTGTCCCAAGACTTGCTTACAGTCTTGTTGTTGCTGATCTGTCAGTTTGGGAGAGAGTACCACTCCCTCCACTGACCCATCTTTTTCCTTTGAGGACAGGAGGTCTGGCAGAGGTTCACCCTCCTCCTCCTTCCCTTCATCAGTGACCATCAGCATGGTCATGTCTGCCCTGTCCTGGTGGGGTTTCATCCTATTAACATGCAGGATCCTGTGAGGATTCCTGGGGGTGCCAAGGTCCACCAAGTAGGTGACCTCACCTTTTTTTTCTAGGATTGGATAGGGCCCAGTCCATTTGGCCTGTAGTGCCCTAGGAGCCATGGGCTCCAAAACCCACACCAACTGTCCTGGGTGATACTCAGGCATGGTAGCCTTTTGATCATGCCAGAGCTTCATGAGCTCCTGACTGGCCTCCAGGTTCCTGCTTGCCTTCTTCATATACTCAGCCATGCGAGACCGCAGGCCTAGTACATAATCCAGCACATTCTCCTTGGCTTCCTTGAGAGGCTTTTCCCAAGACTCTCTCACCAAGCACAATGGGCCTCTTACAGGGTGCCCAAACAGTAACTCAAAGGGGCTGAATCCAACCCCCTTCTGTGGCACCTCCCTGTAGGCAAACAGCAGGCATGGGAGGAGGACATCCCATCTCCTCCTGAGTTTGTCAGACAAACCCATGATCATGCCCTTCAGGGTCTTATTGAATCTTTCCACTAGACCATTGGTCTGTGGATGGTAGGGTGTGCTGAACTTATAAGTAACACCACACTCCTCCCACATGGCTTTCAGATAGGCTGACATAAAGTTTGTGCCCCTATCTGAGACCACCTCCTTTGGGAATCCCACTCTGGTGAACACACCAAGTAGGGCCCTAGCCACTGTGGGTGCAGTGATTGTCCGGAGGGGTATTGCCTCAGGGTACCTGGTGGCATGGTCCACTACCACCACAATGTACCTGTTACCTGAAGCAGTTGGTGGGTCTAGGGGACCAACAATGTCAATCCCCACCCTCTCAAAGGGAGTCCCAACCACTGGCAGTGGAATTAAGGGAGCCTTTGACTTGCCCCCTGTCTTGCCACTGGCTTGACAGGTGACACAGGAGCTGCAAAACTCCTTGACTTTTTCGGACATTTCTGGCCAAAAAAAATGGTTGACCAGCCTGTTCCAGGTCTTGGTCTGTCCCAAATGACCAGCTAAGGGGATATCATGGCTTAAGGTAAGGAGGAATTCTCTATACTTTTGGGGGACCACTACTCTCCTAGTAGCCCCTTCTTTGAGGGTCCTAGCCTCAGTGTAGAGAACTCCATCCTCCCAGTAAACCTTGTGGGTACCACTGGTATCCCCTTGTTCTTGCCTGGCAGCAGTCTGCCTCAGGCCCTCAAGAGTGGGACACTCTCTTTGTCCCTGGCACAAATCTTCTCTGGTGGGCCCACCTGCCCCTTGCAGTTCTGCCAAGTCAGGCAGAGTTTGCAGGGAAGGTGTCCCTCCCTCAGAGTTCAGATCCTCCCCCTCAGGGTTGGATTCTTCCTGACCCTCTGTACTTGTTGGGGCTGGCAAGCCAGACCCAGTGCTCTTTCTCTTTTTCTTGGAGGCTTGGCCCATTGTTCCAGGGTCCAAGTGTCCAGCATTTCCCTGTTGTGCTGCCTGTGACCTAGTCACAGCACACACCCATTCAGGGAGATCCAGCATCTTTGCATGGACCCTTCTCTCCACTTCTGACCATTCAGATGCTTCAAGATCATTTCCCAGTAGACACTCTACTGGGAGGGCAGGAGCTACAGCTACTTTTTTAGGGCCAGTCACACCTCCCCATTCCAGACTCACCATAGCCATGGGATGGAGTTTGGTTCTGCTATCTGCATAAGTCACCTGGTGGAAGACACCAGGTAAGACCTGCTCTGGAGAAACCAGCTTTTCTGTGACCATTGTCACACTGGCTCCTGTATCTCTCAGAGCTTCCACTTCAGTCCCATTGACTTTAGGCCTCTGCCTATACCTCTGCATGATGGGAGGTAAGGTGGCCATAGTTGCAATGTCCACCCCACCCACGGATACTAAGGTGACTTCAGTGTACCCTGATTCCACCCCTGGGCCAACTTCCACCCCCAACCCTACACTAGCAATCCCCTGGGATTGCCCACCAGTGGGGGGCTTCTTGGTGCAGATAGCATCTCCTCTTTTATGTCCTGGCTGATAACAGTCAAAACACTTGCCGGCCTTAGCAAGCTCCTGAAACCTTCCTGCTTTAGCAGGATCAAAATTCTTTCCCTGATACCCTTTCCCTTTAGAAGTGAATTGGCTCGGGGCTCCCCCTCCCTGAGAAGTTTTTGGGGACTCTTGTGAGGACTCTTTGGGTTTTTTGTCATCTTTCCCCTGGTTCTTCCCCTGAGAAGAACCATGTCCTCCCTTTTTCTGATCACCCCCTGGGGGTCTCTGGTTAACTCTAGTTCTTAACCAGTCATCTGCTGCCTCCCCCAGCTCTCTGGGGTTGGTCAACCTAGAGTCTACTAGATACTGGCGGAGCCTCTCTTGGACACAATTAGTTAGAAGGTGCTCCCTCATAATCAAATTGTACAGCCCCTCAAAGGTACTTACCCTGTTGCCCTGTATCCAGCCCTCCAGTGCTTTCACTGAAATGTCCACAAAGTCCACCCAGGACTGGGTGCTTGTCTTTTGGGTGTCCCTAAACTTAAGCCTATACTGCTCTGGGGTTAGACCAAACTTCTTAGTCAAGCAACTCTTCATACTGGGGTATGAGTCTGCATCCTCCCCACTCATGGTTAGGAGCCTATCCCTCCCAGAGTTGGGAACTAACTCCCAAAGGAGTGAACCCCAGTACTGAGGCTTGACTTTCCTCATCTGGAGGGCCCTCTCAAAGGCCCCCAGCCACTTATCGATGTCATCCCCCTCTACATAGGCAGGAACCACCCCTTTGGGTAATCTGGGGGCAAAACCCCCACCCAGGGACACCTCAGTTTCTTTCTCGCTGCTTCCATCTTTTTTTTCTTTGCTTGCCCACTTCTTTTTTTCTAGGGCAAGCTTATCTGCCTCCAAAGCTATGTAGGCTAGCTGGGCTTCCAGCTCTCTCTCCCTGATGGATGGGTTCTCTCCTCCTGAAAGGACCCTCTTCCTACCACTAGCTTTGGGTCTACCCCTAGTGACTGTGTCCAGTGAGGACCGTTCCTCCTCTTCCTCACTTGGGGTCTGATGCCTTTCCTCCCCTGAATGGTTAGAGTTAGCATCATCTTCTTTTGGTTCCTCCTCTGGAGCTTCCTCTGTCTCTACCTCTTGGGCCTCAGCCCATGCTGTCAGGGATTTAATCAGGATTTCTTTCCTGAGATTAGTGGTTGCAGGCAACCCCCTCTCAATACACAACCCCCTAAGCTGGACTACTGTCAGTGTGGGTAGGCTAGCCAGATCAAGCTCCATGGTTCCCTAGTTTTGTGTCAACAAAAACTTTTTGCAAAAATTGGAAACAAGAATTTAGAAAAATTACAAAAATTCAATAATTGAAATTAATCCAAATTAATTTAAAAAAAAAATTAAAATTAAGAATTAAAAACAATTTTTGCACTAGGACAATTTAAAGGATTTTTAATTTGTTTTATCTAAAACTGTAACGTGATATTGAACACAAGTACAGGATCCCGTCGCTGCTTCCAATTATGTTGGAAAATGGGTTATTGGTAGGGCAGGTAGGTACCTACACCTAGCAACAAGCCACAAACCTCCACAAAAGTACAGTTAGGTCTCAGTAAATTAATCCCAGCTCTACCCTTGGTAGCTTGGCATCGAGCGTCAAGGCTTAACTTAGGAGACAAAGTGTAAAGCATTCAAATTTCACACAACAGTAATTAAATAAAACACAGGAAACAGTTTAAAAATCCAAAACCAATTTATAAAAATAGCTTATATTTTTATCTTTAAAATGACACAAAAACGATTAAAATCGGTTCAGGGGAACCGGAGATATGAATTTTTAAAGTATTATTATTTTCTAGCGCATAGAAACAAAAAGCGCCAATCGGGTCATCTGGTTGCACCAGGACCGGGACAAAGTCAAACTTTCAGGCCGACCGCGATGGAGCCCTGCTCGGCTACAGGTCGCGGGAGGCCTCGGTTAAAAAGTTACCTTCTGACTTAGTCTTTATTTTGAAGTTTTTCTTCACCGGGACGAACCTGCCAGTTGGATCCGACCTCCTGGAGCCCTTGTCCGGATACGCGAAGTCGGTTTCCTCGGTGGTGATTTCTACCTTCGGACGTAGTCGTTTTTTCGAGATGAAAATCCTTCGACCGGGGTAAACCTGGATCTTGATCCGACGTCCGTGGAGCCCTTCTCGGATACGATGGCTGGAAGGTCCCGGTCAACTTTTTACGTTCGGACTTAGTCTATTTTTTGGATGTTTTTCTTTACCGGGACGAACCACGAAGTCAGGCCGGGTCGCGGTTGAGGCAAGCCGGCTAGAATTTCTGCGTCGGGTCGGTCACTTTATGGAGCTTTTTTCCAAAATTTCTCCAATCTTTTCCAAACTTCTGGGGCTTCACCCAGATGTTCTTTTAAGGTTCTTTTGGGGTCCACAGCTCACCCCAAGGGTCCAGAAGTTCTGTGATGGTCCTTGGGAAGTGCGGACTTCAACTCCCAGAATGCACCTGGCGCAAACTCCTTTTTGGCCACTGGACAGTGGTCAGCTGGTCACTTTTTCAGGAGTTGGTGCAGGGGACTCTGGTTAGCAATTTTTCACCTGTAGCAAACAGGGAGTCCCTCCTTGAACCAGTGGAAGCCAGGCAAAGTCCTTCTTGTGGTGAAGCCCAAGTGTGCAGCTGGTGCAGTCTTTCTGAGTGCAGGGTCCAGGTGCAGGCCAGGGGTCCAGCAGGGCAGTCCTTCTTCTTCTTTAGTTCCTTTCTTGTTGAATTCTGGAGGGGATCTGAGGCGTGGGTGCAGGTCTGCCAGTTTTATCCTTGCTCCTGGGTGAAAAGCAGGGGGGCCCTGGTCCTCCAATCAGGGACAGGGTCGTCCCCCTGTGATGACCACTTCCTGGGAAGTGTGGCAAAAATCCATCCCAGAAGGCAATAGTCTCTAAAAATCCAAAATGGATGAATCTGATTTTTAGAGGAGAGATCTGGCTGAGCCCACCCACTGGTGTGGCTAAAAATCATAAACACACCCCTCTCCTGCCCTCTCCTAATCTAATCAAGGGGGCACCTAGCTGTCTGGGGTTGCAGGATGTGGGGGTGTTGCTGGGTGCTCCAGATGTCCTTCTCTGCCTTTGAAGACCAGTTTGGCAGCCCTCCCCCTTCCTGCTTCCCCATCTGCTGAGGGGAGATTCTCTCCCCCAAGCACATTCCTTTGTGTAAAGCCAGGCCACTTCACACCTCATAAAAGTGGCCTGGCAGAAGCTGCTGCAGGCTGGCTAATCAGAGCACAGCAGCAAAAACAATGCAGAGCTGAAATTGGCAACTTTTTAGGTAAAGTCTAAACTTTTTACCTGCACTAGTTATATTAAATCCAACAACTGGAAGTTGTGGGATTTATTATAACAATCAATTTGATACCAAATTCTTGGTATGTAACATTTAAGGAGACTTTAAAATTTTAAATAAAGTCTGCCCATTCTAGCCTATGAAGGCCATTGACTTCAATGAGGGAAAAACGAATTTGGCTGTTTTTACCTCACCAGGGCTTATAAATCTATTTTTATAAAGTCCCTGCTTATAGTTACATGGCACCCAGCCCTAGGGGCACATAGGGCACACCTTAGGGGTGACTTATATGTAAAAATAAGGGAGTTTAAAACTTTGGAAGTACCTTTAATTCCAAAGTCGAATTTGCATATAACTTTAATTTAAAAGCAGCCAGCAAGGCAGGCTTGCTTTTAAAATGACACTGGGCACCTCAGCAATGCACCTAGGTGTGCACCACCTATGCTGTGGTCCCTAAACCTACATGCCCTACCATATACTAGGGACTTATAGGTAGGTTAACTTAGCCAATTATAATTAGCCTAATTTGCATATCCATTTTACACAGAGCACTGGCCCTGGGACTGGTAAGCAGTACCCAGGGCACAGCCAAGAGTCAGTAACCACCAGTACCTATCCAGAAAGAGTGGGGGTGATCAGGCAAAAAAAAAGGACTTTCCTTCACAATACCATTGAAAGGTTGACTCCTAAGTGGGGGTGGTAACTCATTAGCAAAAGTGAAGGAGTCCCATTTTAGCTCCTTCTCCTTTTTAAATTGGGGCCAGCTTTCAGGGATAGCAGGCAGTTATGTAGGGGACCACTCTAATATCTCACTGAAAATTTTAATGGGGCAGCATATTTTTTGTGTCAAGGCAGCCCCATTTCCTTTAAGGAAATCAAGCTGAATTAAAATCTTTTATTTTTTAAAAGTAATTACAGGGATGATCGTCGGCTAACCCATCCAGGCCACCGTCTCTGTGATTTTGACCAGTTAGTGTGAGTCTCAATTTTTGATCAACCTCCTTAATATCTCTAGGTACGTTGGACTGCAACATGCTCAAATTCTTTATTTTATAAAGTTACCTATTAGTTCACCATGCACTTTTCATTAAGCAGTAGTTTCTTCATCTGGCTTGAAGTACTGAATCACAAGGAGTGTGGCAGGTGAATAAACGCAGTTCAGAAACAGACACATATCAAACATCCACATCTCTGTTGAATAGGACTATTCAGTTTTCAGCAATAAAAAAGACAACAATCACATATGTATGCTGTGCACAAAGTCTGATAAGAGGCAAATGTTCATTTTCCTTTAAGTCATGTCTAACACAAGTTCACTTTGTTTAGCATGACAAGATGTCCAATTATTCAAACACCTCTAATGTAGGTGTCCAAAGAACTTAAAAACAAGAGCTGAAAAACAAGAAAAAACTATCTTCAGCTTTTACGCTGGGGACAAAACTTACCAATTTCTACTGCCATCCTTGCTTTCAGTGTAGCATTCTCAACATACTCATACTCATACTGCCACCTATCATGAGGGCTCTTCCTGAGGTCATAGAAGATAAAAGCTTTAAATGTCTGGCGCCAGCAGGAATCTGGAATACTGAATGTGAGGCAGGTTTATAGTGCGATTCACTTAAAAAGGCCATCTCATGTGGTGTGCTGGTGATATAAGCCTGTTTTCCAGAACACTACCTCTATCTGGAATGAAGCAACCAGTAGCCCGCTGTTAGATCAGGTATCTTTGGCGTGGTTTTCCCTAAGCTTTTTTACCTTCTGACTTCCTGTTTGCTGACTTATTTTTTCCTGTATTTAGGATTCTGGGCACTTTACCACTGCTGACCATTGCTAAAGTGCATTTGCTGTTTTCCTGCAGCATGGTAGCATTGGCCCATCCACAACTGGCATATCTAGTTTACTTATAAGTCCCTAGTAAGGAGCACTACAGGTGCCCAGGACCTGTAAATTAAATGCTACTAGTGGACCAGGAGCACTGATTGTGCCACCCACTTCAGTAGCTCTTCAAACATGGTTCACACCTGCCATTGCAGTGCCTGTGTGCACAGTTTTAATCTGACCTGGCGACCTAACAAGTTAAACCACTTGAAATGCCCAAACCTTCCTTTTTAATACATACAAGTCACCCTTAAGGTAGGCCCTGGACAGCCCCCAAGGGCAGGGTGCAGTGTATTCAATATGATGGACATGTATGTTTTACATGTCCAAGTTGTGAAACACTCTTACATTGGGTTTTTAACCACTGTAAGGCCTATCTACCCATAGGCTAACATTGGGATTGCCTTACTACATTATATAAATGTAATTTTAAATTGGGACCAGATAGATATTTTAGTTTTGGTGGTTCTGGACTCACAATTTAAAATCACAACTTATGGTAAAGTCGGATTTTAAGTTGCAAGTTTGAGAATGTAATCTTAAGAAAGTTGTCAATTTCATACTTAAAGTATTAATAAACACCTGACAGCAGAACTCTTGTGCATTTCCTCCAGACAGCCTCACACAAAGGGAGCTTAGGTGTGACTGAGAAGCCATCTGCGTGTTGATGGCCCATCCTAGGCAGGATGGGAGGGAGAAGCTGATGCACCTGATAAGGCTGGTTCCCTTAGTTGTCTCAAAGGGCTGCATAACCCCTTGCTGTGTGTCTAGAGCAAGGGAAGGAAGGACAGGGACTTTGTGCACTTCAAAGGCCTCTGTTTGAAATCCCCACACCTTAAAGGCACCACTGGGTATAAGTACTGGGCCCAAACACCACTAAATCAGTACAATTCTGGACCTGAGGACATTCTTCCAGGAAGAACTGTTGTGCAGCTAAAGGAACTGCTATCCTGCTGGAACTCTGCTGGAACTTGTTGGATTCTTGCTTTGTTGTGCCACCGTGCTGCCTGTTGACTACCCTGCCTGTGAGTGAGAGGGACTGGACTTGCATCTCTACATCCCCAAAACCAAAGTGACTCCAAGAACTTGCTGGCTTGTCTCCTGTTCTGAAGTCATAGGGACATCAAATACTTCACTGACCTCTGCTACAGCTGCTGGACTCTGCCAACTGTGAGTCCTGCCCTGCCAAGTGGTGCCCCAGACAGACATGCCTTCTGTTTCTGCTTTTATTTCTTTTGGCACTGTAGTCGTTATCAGTGGTGCTCACTACACTTGAAGACATTGCTGAAAGTCACCATCTGTTGGTCAAAGCATCTTCATAAGAATGAAGCATCCAGCTGCACTCCTTCTTACACGTCCTACTTCCGCAAATCTGTATCCTCAAAATCAGTGCCCAAGGGTAATATTTGCCTCTAAATCCTTTGAGCCCTTATGTGGAATTCCACCGGCCCCTAACCAGACCACTGTGGCTGTTTCTAGGAGGTCATGAGTAAGTATGTGGTGCATCCTGACCACCACATTGAGCTTTGCTGCGTCCTTCTATCCTAGACCGCAGCCATTTTGTCTTGCAAAGAGATCCACCACTTCCTACCTGCTGTTGATTAGTCTCCCACTATGCATTCTTTCTCTGCCCCTAAACAATCCTAGCATGCTCAAAAACTTTGGAGGTGTCCATTACTGCCCTGCAACTCCAATTAACTCTGCCCGAGGAGAAGAAACAGACGGTTCTCTTTTTGCAACAACCGATGGTCAAAGAAGCCTTTTGAATATACCATTTGGTATGGAGAGTGTACTAAAACTATAAAAATTGTTTCCAATTTTTCATTTGGATACAAATTTTACATGGAACTTTGAATATTTGTTTTGGACTATTTTTGACAATGTCAATATTTTTTGACTTTCATCTTTATTGGACAGTGTGAATAGACTTATTCCCAGTGTTTCTGAAGTATTGTTCCATATGTGCCCAACAAGGTTGTTGGACACATAGGGAACAATACTTCAGAAAGGTGAATCTTCCCTACTAAAGAGAGGTGCTTGATTGATTATTTCTCCTCATCACAAAGACTGTTGCTTTCAACTCAGAAATCATGCTATAAAACCTGCTTTTGCATTTTCTTTATAAATAAAAAAATATTGCCTTGTCACAACTAACGTGAAGGTGACTGTTTATTGATCCATACTCTCAAATACAACACATCAAGGGCCAGATGTAGGAAGGCTTTTGCGCCTCGCAAACAGTGAAGATCACTGTTTGCTAGGCGCAAAAGCCACATCGCGATGCCCATTCCCATTTTGCAGTTGGTACAGACTCCCAAAATGGGAATGCTCTCTGGTGTAAAGGCGGGCCAAGGCCTGTCCTGGATTCTGATTGTCAGTGTCAGTGGCAATTTTGAGGGTTGTCCGTCTTGGATTTAGTGAACTCTCAGAAGATCTCAATAGGTGTGTGAGACTTGGAGTAAGCCTGGTCCAAGTATAAAACGGATAACAGCTCAGGCATAACCTTTTTTCAACACAGTTACTTAGTGGCCGGAGCAATGTGGATTCATCCTTCAAGGTAAATTCCCAGCAATTGGGATAAACTCAATATTTCTTCTACTGGTGCTTGTTATTTTCCTGAAAGTTACAAAAGGGCCACTTCAAACTCAAGTTTACAGATAACAGTGCCCAACAATTAGGAAGTGGAGGTACAACACCCATTGTCTACAGAACTTGGGCTACACTAATGTGTGAGCCTCAAAAAACCAGAGAACTGGTTTAGACAAAGGTGTGTGAAGATTGATAGCCCAATGAAAGGTTAAGAAGATTACCAATCTTTTTCCAGTTGTGGAGATACCAGCCTGGAAGAAAGTCATTTAGGGGCAGATTTAAACGTTAGCAGAAAGGGAAATCCATTGTGGCAGCAACAAAGTTCCCTCCCCTCCAACAAAGTGATCCACCTACCCAAATCTACATGGGAGCAGACCTCCAGTTTGGCTACAGGGGAGACTACTTGGTCTCTACCATTGCCAAACTTCACTAGTGGCCCTGGGGAGTAAGTGTCTTCACAGAAATGGCTAGATGTCCACCTGTCCAATTCATTGTGATTCAATTATTTTCTGTCTTTCACCATTAGGCAAAACCTGGCGGTAAGGGCAAGTATAATAGTAATAATGCTACCCCCACCATGGGAGAAGGCAAATATGGCAAGGGGGGTATTACTTTTTTCTTTACAAAATTAATCCTGTTTCGGGATTTTCTTTTTTAAAGAAAAACGAATACTCTGTGCATCAGGGCTTCATCTTGTGCTGATACCGCCCAAGAGTACATAGTAAAATGTATTGACAGGAACTTCAGTGAAGACCATTTCTGGCAAAGCTTTAATAAATGACTATCTGCTTGGAGGTCATTTATAAATTAGGAGGACAACCCCTCCATCAAGGGGATGGAGTAATTTACTACTTCCATATGTGCTGCAAACACAAACTGATCTTCAAGAAGGGAACTTCATATGATAAATGTGAATGTGGAGACAATAAGGCTTGTCATTTGGGAGCCATGTTGATGACATCTCCTGTCAGCGCAGGATCTATTCATTGCTGCTCTCATGGTAACCCTCTATCCCACACATTATCATAGTTTGCTGTGTCTGGTCTCTTCACGTCTGCTTCTCCAAGGTAAGGGCAGCATGTTGTACTGATCTGCTCTCATGTAAGAATTTGGTCTTGACAGCTGACACATGTCCACAGAGGTATAATTAGACAATTTGCAATTGAGAAGGTTGTAGACTTACTAATCTATGCCCTCTGTCTTGTTTCAGTGGCAAGTCCAAATGTTTGAGACAGCACTGAAGCACCAGAGAAGGTGGTGGCAGGTGGAGTACGGGATTACAACAGAGGACCACTAAAGTAAATAGTGGTATGTTAATGATGAGCATGATTGAGTCTTTTGACAATAAATAAAGTACAATATAAATGTGTGCTGGTATATTGCCTCAGCATATCTAAACAAGATATACTGATAGCAGTGTTGAGTTATGCCAAACAAAGATATGAAGCTCGCTTGTGTATTGTATTAATATTTATAGCAGTGTAACATACGTGTCTTGGAAGTGGGGATAATATTAGACACTGGGCCTCGTTGTCATTTTGGCTCAGAAGAGGCTACTCCTGTTATAACTTTTGCTTTCAATCCTCTTGGCATTTGCTGTATAACATAACTGGAGAATGCATCTGGGTTTATTACAATCAATTATACTCTAAAGGGGGGAGACAATTAAGGTTGTGCATAGGTGACATGTTAAGAATGTGTGATTATGTTTGATGGGAAGGGCAGTGTGACATGAGTTTGGAGTTGTAATGTATTGGAGAGATAGAGGTTTTGTTTGATTTGTTTGATGTTGACATTTCCCAGCATAGGTAGAACTTGTAGCAGGTCAGGCTGCATGGTGAAGAGGATGCAGTCATTATGGATAAGATGGAGATATGTACTGGATCCGCCACGTGGAAGAGCCTTGACTATTCACCTTTCTTTTCTAGTCCTGCCACCACTTTGCATTCCATTGCTGTGTGTGCCTATACCCCCAATGCATATGCAAACTCTGTCAACTCCTGCTACGTGGCTGCCTTCTCCTCTCCACTCAGTATCCATGGAGACACACCATTTGTTTCACTTTAGAGATCTACATCAATGTTTATGAGGGCTGTCCCCTCTTCAACGAAGTTCCTCTTCCAAATGAGTCAGATTGAAAGCATCCTGTAGGTCCCGAATGGTATCTTTAGTGTTGCATTCAGTAAGCCAGGCATTCCAAGGACAAATTGACAGAGTTTTTGGGGTGGGTTTCATTGATGTGTTTGCATAGTTAATGTTTATCATATGTATTTTAATTTAACTTAGATGAATGCTGTTTCGTATATGCTCTTCCACTCCAGGTTCTCTATAGCGCAGACAGTCTCTCCACCTCAACAGCGGATATCTCTCCAGCTTTCGTGTACCTGAAATCAGGTCATAAAGATACCAGAGGGAATTTTACAACTATAATTTCATTTGTAAGAACCTTTACCCCCTCATTTATGGTGCTGGAGACTTGCAATCCTACGATTTGTTGATTATCTCTGCCAAGAAAAGGTGAACACCATCTGAACGGTGATTTCCAGCCAGTAGGCACATAGATTTGCTATGTGACTAAGCCCCAATATGTGCTTCAAGTTTTGCACACAATTTTAAGAATAACTTTCAGAAACTGCTTTATGTTACTGCTGTAGAAACTGACCTTGGCAGTAGTCAGTCAGTCACAGACCTTGGTAGAAAATTTGTCCTTTTGTAATGGCTAGCATTTCCCCCTGTTTACTTCATAGCCAGAAAAATATGAAAATTATTGCATCAACAATGTCACAGTTGGAAGGGTAGTGTCTGTTCTGTTGAGAGTAAGTAAAATGTCAGTACAGAAGTATGATTTAACCTGGCAGCTTGAGTACCTCCCTATATGTCCTTTGAGTTGTGACTTGCTGTTGGCGGAGGCTAAGAGTAAGAAAGCAGGTGGGGGAACCTTGCCATCATTCCAGGTTAATTCTCATACTGTGAGAATGAAATTCTCCACTTGTGCTGAAGGTGAATCATACAGCCATTTGGAAAAATAAAGTCCTGCACACGCCTTGCTTCTGAATGACCCAGAAAAGACATTCCCTACTTAAGCGGTGAAACTTTTTCTACATCTCAAATGTGAGAGAAGCCTTTGTCAGAATAACCTTAACATCATCATTATTTAAAGAGAACGAGTAGCTGGAATATTGAAAAATTTCTTACTTGTTTGAGCCAAGTGATATACTTGTTTCACTGAAGAATGGTCCTAGGGTACCAGCGAATTAAGCTCTTTTGAATGCCACATGTAGCAGAGGCACCAGGAGTTTCATACTAGTCTTATAAAATTCACTTGGAAATTTATTCTCATATAGAGAATTACATGCTGGGAGATCGCTGTGTTTAACGTGAAGGTGAAAAAGGTGCAACGATTTCACAAACGTCTCTTCCAAGCCCACTATATTTGATCTTTCAGAGCCATAACATTCTTAACAGTAAGAAGCAAAGGCTTCATTGATATCAACCGGTTGGGAGAGTAAGCGGCCTTCTCATCGTCTATAATGTCCATGGAAAAATGTGCTACCTTTTGAGTTAATAATAATGTGTGGTTAGCAGTCTACCAGCCTTGTCACCTGGCTCGTGGTTTCTTCATTTCAGTCTAGTAAGGGACCAATCTGCCTTGTGAGTAAAGAAAGAATTAAGAGAGAGTTTTGTTCATTCCATTTGGCGTCTTGAAGTAAAAGAAAGATTTTTAATATACCATTTTGTTAGCTCTTTAAATGACAGTTTAACATGGTTAACATGGTTACATTTGGAATTATATTCTCATCTGGCTATGACTGAATTACACAACAAAAAGTCCTCTACGTTTTCTTATCCATTTCTCCAAGGATTGATGCAATGGATATGGATCCCTCGGTCTCCTTTTTGTTAGTCTCTGTGTGCGTGATCTGATCTGACGATCTTGCCATGAGAGGATGTGTTTTAGCGGCATGTGTGTAGCATAAGGCAGGCAAGAACCAAAGTGCCCGAAGCCAAGACCCAATCTTACCAGTGAATGAGCTGTGATTCTATACTAAACAAATGTCACAGTGGGAGTCAGCCAATAGCAACAGTCCACGGAATTAAAAGTAGTCAGTGTGTGCGGCTAGGCCATGGGTCCAGGGTGGAAGAACCTATTATTGATGTGGGAGGTGTCAAATATATGTCAAGTAATGTCCCTCAGTATGTCATCCACCAAAGTTTTATCATTAGAGTTGCTCTTCTCGGGTATCTCAAACATATCCAGAACAGGGTTCAGAGCAAGGTTCCATTCCATACTTACCCACTATTACTAGTATAGCAGTAATCTCAGTGAACAATTTAGGTAATTTAGATAGGAAGGATCGCTTATTGACATTAGATGCATATACCACAACCACTATCAGTGTCATATAAAATGTACTCATTTTATGAAAATGCAGCATATCTGACGGGCTAACCATTTTTTATTAGATTTGTGTGGCCTACAGTCTTTCACACTGCACATCCTAAAATGTTTATGTGATAACGGAAGAACGTTGTGGGTGATAGTGCAGCTGCTCCAGACTAAATGATGGGTCTGCTCTAACCACAAGGCCTGGCCAGCCACATAGGAGATGAGACCAGGAAGAGGCTGGGATGCAAGTATGGGAAATGGTTAAATCAGTCCCAACTGTAAACTAGAAGAGAAAGTGAGTTGGCAGTAGATAGGCATAATATTTATATTGCTCCATTAATGGGAAACAACACAGTTTCGGGGAACAATCATTGAATAAGGAGCAGAGTATGGCAAGGCACTGATATTCCTGTGCAGCCTTTCAGTTAGGGACCTGTGGGTATTGTATGCATGGTAGCAAGAGTCACACAACTCCTCCTGATCTTCTGTTTTGTGGTTGACTGTATCTTCCATGGAGGTGAACTCAAATGAGCCCAAAAGTTCTACAGGTCATCTAGTTCGGAGTATTGAACGGTCTTGTCACCCACAGTAATGATCATACTTGCAGGATCCAGGAGGCTGTATTTAATATCCCATTGTTGTAACCTGGGGAAATAACATTTTCCACTAAACAGTAGTGTCTGAATAGTTGTCATGTATATATAAATCAAACAGCCTTCAAGGAGCAACAGTCCATTTCTCCTTTATTGTCACACGAAATAGTGCACAGGCATGTTGACAGCTCAGGAAGCAGACCATGTAGAATAAGTCTTCTTTTCTTCACAGGAAATGCATTGTTGTATCTTGCCTCTCTGGAAGTCAAATTCTACCTCGAAGTGTACTTTGAGCAGATGTGGAATACATACAGTTAAAAAGCCCATCATGTCATTTTTTGTTGTTGTTGACATAAGTGTTTTTTCTCACCACAAGACTGATCTTGTAAGTCTATGACATTTTGTTGGAGTTACCAGATTCCTTGACTGTATTCTGGGTTATTGTCAAATTTTCATTCCATGTTATCCAAACTCTTCTTGGCTATCTCTAGTCAGTTATTGAGGTGTGAGATGGTATATCATGAAGACAAAACATCTGAAGACACAAATGCTTGAGAGTTCACATTGAAATTCACTGTAGAGCAAGTTATGGAGATTTACTTTATAACGGAGTCAAGCATCACACCATGGGCAATTTTATCAGTGTCATATCTTTCTGATGTCATCAGAAAAGAGTAATTGCATTGGTGGGTGTGAAGAAAACATGAGTGGCAAATGTCAGTAGCTAGGAATGATGTCCAGCTGTATTATGGCAAAAAGAACAGATGATGGACAGAATGCTGGACAATGCAAACATTCAACCCCAGTAACAAAGATATAGGTTTAACATTCACAGCCAGTCAAAAGGATCTAGGTTTAATCCATTGTTGTTCTGGCAACAAAATCGCCCAGTTTGGTCCCAGGCATATGCAAATCAGTCTTGACCCTGCTCCCAATGACAGTCAAGCCCGAACTGCCAATTAATTTCCTCCCTGGACCAGAAACAAGCATCCTGAGGCCGGTTTAAGGGTATCATCCCACATTAGCCAGGCTAGCTTGAATCCAGTGGTGCAGTGAGCACGGTGCCCATGTCTGGACATGCTCTTCCCACATAGGATGACAAAAGCAAAAAGAACAGATGATGGATGGAATGCTGAACAATGCAAACATTCAACCCCAGTCACAAAGATCTGGCTTTAATCAATTTGTTTGTCCACCACCCCGGTTTGGACCTAGACATACGCAAATTAGTCTTCACCCTGCTCCCACTGGGATCAGTCCAGCCCAACCTGCAAAGCCAGGTCTTCCCTGGATTGGAAACAAGGATCCTGGCACCTATTTTGGTGTATTATCCCTCATTAGCCAGGTTAGCTTGAACCCAGTGGTGTAGTTAGAACGGGACCCACACCTGGACATACCTTACCCACTTAGGGCGACAAAAGCACAAAAAAAAAAAAAAAAGACGATGAACGGAATGCTGAACAATGCAAATATTCACCCCCAGTCACAAAGATCATGCCACTCCAGTTTGGACCTGGCCATATCCAAATCAGTCTTAACCCTGCTTACAGTAGGAACAGTTGAGGGCAAACTGTCAACCCAGGTCCTCCCTGGATCGGAAACTAGCATCCTGTGACCAGTTTTGGGGTATCACTCCCACCAGCCAGGCTAGCTTGAATCCAGTGGCGCAGTGAGCATGGCACGCACATCTAGACCTACCCTACCCACTTAGGGCGACAATACTGAACAATGCAAACATTCACCCCCAGTCACAAAGATTGAAGCTGAATGCATTATTTTTTTGCCCACCACACAACCCCAGTTTGGAACCAGACATATGCAAATTAGTCCTGAACCTGCTTCCAATGGAAGAAGTCCAGCCCAACCTGCCCACCCAGGTCCTCCCTGGACTGGAAACAAGCATTCTGGGTACGGTTTCTTGGTATCACCCCTCAATAGCCAGGCTAGCTTGAATCCAATTAGGCAGTGAGCACGAGACCCACATCTGGGCATACCCTTCCCACTTAGGGCGGCAAAAACAAAAAGAACAGATGATGGACTGAATGCTGAACAATGCAAGCATTCACCGTCAGTCACAAAGATCTGTGTTCAATCTAATCTTTTTTGGCACACCACACCACAACAGTTGGGAAGCAGTCATATGCAAATCAGTCTTGACCATGATCCCAATGTGAAACGTCCAGCCCAAACTACCAAGCCAAGTCCTTTCTGACCAGAAACAAAAATACTGGGACAGGTTTCAGGGTATCACCCCCTCATCAGCAAAGATAACTTGAATCCAGTGGTGCAGTGAGAATGGGACCCATTTCCGAGCAAACCCTTCCCACTTAGGGTGACAAAAAAAAAAAGGATAGATAATGGACAGAATGCTGAACAATACAAATATCCACCCCCAGTCACAAAAATCTGGGTTTAATCCATTGCATTTTCTTCCACACACCACCCCAGTTTGGACCCAGCCATATGCAATTCAGTCTTGACCCTGCTCCCAGTGGGAGCAGTCCAGTCTGACTTACTAAGCCACGTCCTCCCTGAACCGTAAACAAGCATCCTAGGACCAGTTTCAGGGTATCACTCCTCATCAGCCAGGCTAGCTTGAATGCAGTGGCGCATTCAGCATGGGACCCACATCTGGGCATTTCCTTCCCACTTAGGGCAACAAATGCAAAAATAACAGATGATGGACGGAATGCTGAACAATGCAAGCATTCACCCCCCCCAGTCACAATGATCTGGGTTTAATCCACCATTTGTTTTCCACCACACCACACCAGTTTAGACACAGCCATATATAAACCAGTCTTGACCCTGCTCCCAATGGGAACAGTCCAGCCTGACCTGCCAAGCCAGATCCACCTTGGACCAGTAACAAGCATACTGGGACTGGTTTTGGGGTATCACCCATCATCAGCCGGACTAGCTACAATCCAGTTGTGCAGTGAGCACATGACCTATGTCTCGGCATAACCTTTCCACTTAGGGTGACAAAGGCAAAAAGAAAAGATGATGGATGGAATACTGAACAATGCAAACATTCACCCCCAGTCTGGATTTAATCCATTGTGGTTTTTGCTCACTACACCACCCCAGTTTGGACCCAGCCGTATGCAAATCTGTCTTGGCCCTGCTCCCAATGGGAATAGCCCAGCCCAACCTGCCATGTCAGGTCCTCCCCGGTCGGAAACAAGAATCCTGGGAATGGTTTTGGGGCATAACCCCTCATCAGCCAGGCTGAATCCAGTTCCGCAGTGAGCATGACACCCACGTCTGGGCCTATGCCTCCCACTTAGAGCAACAAGAGCAAAAAGAGCAGATGATGGATGGAATACTGAGCAGTGCAAACATTCACCCCCAGTCAAAAAGGTCTGGGTTTAATGCATTGTTTTTATGCCTGTCACACTACCCCAGTTTGGACCCAGTCATATGCAAATCAGTCTTGACCCTGCTCCCATCGGGAACAGTCCAGCCCACCCTTCAAAGCCAGGTCCTCCCTGGACTGTAAACAAGAATACTGGGACCAGTTTCAGGGTATCACCCCTCATTAATCAGACTAGCTTGAATCTAGTGATGCATTGAGCAAGAGACCCACGTCTAGGCATACCCTTCCCACTTAGGGCAACAAAACCAAAAATAATAGATAATGGACAGAGGGGGTGATTCTCACCCTGGCGGGCGGCGGAGGCCGCCCGCCAGAGTTCCCCCCTCCAAAATACCGCTCCGCGGTCGCAAGACCGCTGAGGGTATTTTGGGTTTTGCACTGGGCTGGCGGGCGACTGCCAAAAGGCCGCCCGCCAGCCCAGTGCAAAACAGCCTTCCCACAAGGACGCCGGCTCAGAATTGAGCCGGCGGAGTGGGAAGGTGCGACGGGTGCAGTGGCACCCGTCGCGTATTTCAGTGTCTGCAAAGCAGACACTGAAATACAAAGTGGGGCCCTCTTATGGGGGCCCCACGACACCCCATACCGCCATCCTGTTCCTGGCGGCTCTATGGGGTGTCAGAACTGCGCCGCCATGGAGGATTCTACTGGGCAGCGGAAAACCGGCGGGAGACCGCCGGTTTTCCCTTTCTGACCGCGGCTGAACCGCCGCGGTCAGAATGCCCTGCGGGGCACCGCCAGCTTGTTGGTGCTGCTCCCGCCAACCCTGGCCCCGGGGGTCCATGACCGCCGGGGTCGGAATGACCCCCAGAATGCTGAACAATGCAAACATTCACCCCCAGTCACAAAGATCTAGGTTTAATCCATTGTTTTTTTGCCTACCACCCCAGATTGGACACAGCCATATGCAAATCAGTTTTGATCCTACTCTCATTGCAGATAGTCAGCCTGAACTGCCAAGCCAGGTCCTACCTGGACCAAAAACAAGCATCCTGGGACCAGTTTCAGGGTATCACCCCTCATCAGCCAGGCTATCTTAAATCCAGTGATGCAATGGGCAGGGGACACACATCTGGGCATACTCTTCCCCCTTAGAGCAACAAAAGCAAAAAGAACATTGCATTGAGCATGGGAACCACATTTGGGCATATCCTTCCCACTTAGGGCGACAAAAGCAAAAAGTACAGATGATGGATGGAATGCTGAACAATGCAAATATTCACCCCAGTGACAAAGATCTTGGTTTAATCCATATTTTTTTTCTTAAAAACCACCCCAGTTAGGACACAGCCATATGCAAACCAGTTTCGACCCTGCTGCTAATGGGAACAGTCCAGCCCAACCTGCAAGCTAGATGCAACTGTCTGGTATAAGGTGTCACACATAATGTATAGAAATGTTACATGTCAGAACACTAAAAACATGGAAATATCACACATAATCAAATTTGAAACTTGGTTTCTATACACCCTCCTACAGTGCAGTACAGGGAAGACACACCTTTATATCACGGTTGGCCCTGACTACCGTACTGGAAGGGTGAGATTCTTCACTGAACCAGGGCCACTCAATGGGTCAGTGCTGTGGTCAGCTGTTTCAATGGACAAGGCTTTATACACAAGATTCAACTCCTACCCCCTAAGCCTCTGTTAAAGAAGCATGCTATACCCAAAGAGCAGAGCTAGCTGCAGGGAGCTGCAGTGTGTTTTACTAAGAAAGGTTTTATGTAGTGGGAACATCTCAAACCAGAGGTCCTGCACGTACAACAGTCTGGCACGTGGGACCTTGTTGAGACTAGAAAAACGCATGATGTTCACAGTGTAATGTGCAAGACGATACACTGATATGCTCTAATAACATGATTGATTAGTCAACTTCTGAAGCTAGGATTAGAACCAATGTGCAAAGGTATAAATATAAGCAAATTACTAATGATATGGCATTTGCTGTCATTCTTTAGTTATGGCAAAAGAGGCGGAACTGGAGTAAAGAGGCTTCTATATATGAAATGGGACAATAAAGCATTATACATCAAGGAGAGGAGTGAAGAGTAGTTGGCAATTTTGTGAAGTGTATTAAGCAAAGTAGGGTGGCAGAAGGAGGTGTCTCCTCTATGTTGGACTCAAGTGGGAGCTGGGTAGTTCCACTGTTGTGACAAATTATGTTTTCCTTGAAAATACTTAAATTCAAATCCTGACTTGAGCCAATTGCGTGTTCTGGGCAAATCATTCATCATTAACGTGCTTCAGTTTCCATGCTTACCAACTTTAGGAGGTCTAATAACTACCACACATAAAAGTAGACATTTACTCCAAAATGTATTCCCTTCTCTTCTTTAAAAATAATTTTCTTGGTAGAAGTGGTGTTCATTCCTCCTATGACATACTCTTCACTGTGCCACTGAAATATTGTTAAATAGTTGACTTGCAGTATCTTCAGTCCCTAAACACAGTTGTGTTAGTAACACCAATGTACTCAAGCACTGGGCATGAAAATGGCAAGGGTCTGAAACAAGGGCTGCTATTCCCAGAAATATTCTCCAGTGTGCAAATGTTCAATAGGAGGGTATCCATATTGTGCAGCTGTGTTTCCTAAGCACTCAGCCACAAAAGCATCACTCTTACGGCCATATTTATGGCCAAGTCACACAATGCTGCCCAGCAAGTAATCTTGCTGCATTGCATTGCTTGACAGGGAAAGGGCAGGAACGAGCCATATTTATCTAATACGGTGCTCTCCTTTTCCCTTGTACTGGTGCCGTTTTGCCAGCCTAGAACTAACACAGGCACCCTTGCACCATGGTGCTGTGTTGTAGGCAGGATTGGTTTTGTGCATGAAGGGGAACCTTCCTGCCCAAAATCAAGCCATGGAGATGTTTCTCTTCCTGTACAAAAACAATCCATGGAAGCATTTTCCTCTTTCAATGTGTGCTCCAGAATGTAATTTTCGATCTCACACCAAAAGGCTTAACTAGCCACTTGGCTGCTCTTCAGTATTATGCAGAACTTCATTGTTTGAATATTAACTCATTGAAAAGCCAAATATTATGCTTTCAGAGGAAGAAAGTGTGAAAAAATATTAATTTGTTGTGGGATTTGGACTTTCACAAACTAGAGCATATTAAATCATATTTTTTCCTAGGGAAAATCATGTCCAGCTTTCTATAAAGCAGTAGGTAGGAGATATTTTTCCCACTTTCTCGCCATATATCAGGCCAAGATCCCTTCCACCATGCTTTAGGCAGTGAAGATAACAGATGTGGCAGACTGGGATTTTCTGGATAAAACCGAGGGTCACATTTTAAGACTTCTGATCTTTTGTAACACCTTACCATCAACTGCTGCCCTAATATTGGAGTTTGGGATCAGAGGTTCTTTTTTTTCAAAGCCTCATAGGAATGATACAATGGGTTTCTTGTCTGATACATAGCAATGTATCTTCCTTAAGGCGCCTCATGTATAAAGAGACTTATGATCTGAAGAGGGAGAATGCTCTGTTTTAAAAAACATTTAAGTACGCTCTAGAACAACTGGAGTTAGACCACAGAGTGATACTTTCTCTGTCACTATCCCAACTAAAAGCTTGCCTAAAGCATGTTTATACAAATGTAACTTATTGTTTAGATACAGATTGCTGTAGACAAAAAAGGAGATATGATGTCTTGTCAACTTTGCTATTATAAAAAGACCACAATCTTATCTAGCATGGAATCAGCTGCATGGGGTTAGTAATTTTTGCACTTCATTAGATATGCTTCTGCTAAAGGTTTTAACTTTTAAATGGGATGGTATTCCAAATTTATGTGATCAATGACAAAATGGAATTCAGGATTTAAAACATGTTGTATTAGTTTGCCCTGCTTTGCTGTTATGTCATCAAAACTTGTTGAGATCGCTCCTTTGCACATTTGCTCACTATTGTCCTTCATTTTATCAAAAATGTGTTCACAAAGGGGAAACCAAACCTAGACATTCTAATACCAATCAGTGCCCATTGTTAGCTGCACTTTGGAAAAAATATATTTTTCAAGCTAACCTATAGCTGCCAGGTTTTCTGATAGCTTGTTTCTATGACCAAATATGTGACACTTAGGGCCATATGTATGACCTTCTTTGCATTGCTCTTGCACCAGGCAACGTATGGCTTTCAATGGCTTCAAACATCGTGAGTAATGTAATGCAGCACAAATCACTGCAGTGCATTAGTGTGTGCCATAGAGTCATTCCATGGGCATTTCATTGGAGTTCGTACATAACTCCCATGTTTTTTTACACATTTCTAGATTTACCAAACCTCATTAACCTCAGAATGCACCTAGAAGATACACCTTCCCAGGAGAGACGTAACGAGGAGAAATATAAATTTTCCTTCTCTTTTTTTCCTCTGTCTATGTGTCCAGTGTTTCCCTATTCAGGCAAAGCAAGGGAGGACATAATACTTTATAAGAAGGCGTAGGGTAAATTAGATGATTATCTTTTACAAACTGTTTCATAAATATGGAAAAAGAACTAAGGGTATCAGTTTTCCAGAGATCTAAATTAGAGGAGACCCCCTTAAGTAGCCTTTTTTAAAATATCGGTTTTAGAAAGGGGCCAGTGTGTCTTACCGGCATCCTTATTAAATACAACACAAGAGCCATCAACTTCCTATGGCCCTAAAGAGGACAGGCATAGGGCGAGACAAAACATGAGTAACTTGTTGTCACTAAGCAAAGACTCTAAAGCCATCAAATCAGTAACATGTTGAGCTGTGGTATAGGAAACAATAATATTATCAATGATGGAGGATCCTTGAGGAAATTTATGAGTACAGATTAAGGGGGTCATTCCGACCCTGGCGGTTGGTGTTAAAGCGGCGGCCAACCCGCCAACAGGCAGGCGGTCAAAATAATGGAATTCAGACCCTGGCGGGAACCGCCAACACAGCCCGCCACTTTAACACTCCGACCGCCACGGCGGGGCAAACAAACAGCACGGCGGTCACTGCCAACAGACAGGCGGCAGACAATGTACTGCCCACCCTATCACGACCCACCAATCCGCCACCTTTTCCGGGGCGGGAGCCACGCCGATAAAAACACGGCGGAAACAGATCACGAACGGGAAAACGCTCACCTCTATACACTCCACGAGGAATCTGGACAGCATGGAACCCGAATTAAACATCCTACCAGCGATTGTCTACCTGCTCCTCTACCAGGAGCATGAACGCCGCCGCAGGAGACAACGGTGAGTACTGCACCTACGACACAGGGGAGGGGGGAGGAGAAAAGATTACGGGCACACACATACGCGACACCCCCCCCCCAAATCCCCACACACCAATGCAGAGCAACAAGTCAGATTTACACCCCCCAAACCCCCCGGAATAATTCAAAGACAAAATAAAATGATCATTAAAATAGAAGTATATTAAAGCATATTTGAACTTAAGTGAAATATTAGATTATTAAAACAAATAAATCACAACATGAAGAATATGAACATAGTCCAAAAGTCCGGCACATATTGGCTACATGCCATTGTCCGTGGGCCAATGTGCATAAACACATGGGCAAAGCCCACACACGAAACCTGATTCCATTGGAGAGAACACTGCTGGGGCATCAGATAATAAAACCACAGGCACCTCAGGGGGAAGGGAAGGGGGGGCACCTCAGCCACATGAGTCCACGACGCCAGATCCACGAGGGGCCTCCATGCCCACTGTACCATCCTGGGGAGTGCAAAGCCACAGTCTCACAAGTCTCTACAGTGGGTGGATTGCCCACTGTACCATCCTGGGGAGTGCAAAGCCACAGTCTCACAAGTCTCTACAGTGGGTGGATTGCCCACTGTACCGTCCTGGGGAGTGCAAAGCCACAGTCTCACAAGTCTCTACAGTGGGTGGATTGCCCACTGTACCATCCTGGGGAGTGCAAAGCCACAGTCTCACAAGTCTTTTCAGTGGGTTGATTGCCCACTGTACCATCCTGGGGAGTGCAAAGCCACAGTCCATCTGGTGGATTACAGACTCCACTGGTTATGGAGGAGGCATGGTGCCCAGAGTGCTTCGTGAAGCCCTGCCCGACACAGATCCGGCCCTGCCAATGGGCCAGCGGTGCTTGAGATGAAGGCCCCAGCGGAGCGGTGCTTGAGATGAAGGCCCCAGCGGAGCGGTGCTTGAGATGAAGGGCCCAGCGGAGCGGTGCTTGAGATGAAGGGCCCAGCGGAGCGGTGCATGACAGGAAGGGCCCAGCGGAGCGGTGCTTGACAGGAAGGGCCCAGCGGAGCGGTGCTTGACAGGAAGGGCCCAGCGGAGCGGTGCAGAGACGGCGGGGCCCAGCGGAGCGGTGCTTGACAGGAAGGGCCCAGCGGAGCAGTGCTTGAGATGAAGGGCCCAGCGGAGCGGTGCAGAGACGGCGGGGCCCAGCGGAGCGGTGCTTGAGAGGAAGGCCCCAGCAGAGCGGTGCTTGACAGGAAGGGCCCAGCGGAGCGGTGCAGAGATGGCGGGGCCCAGCGGAGCGGTGCTTGAGAGGAAGGCCCCAGCAGAGCGGTGCTTGACAGGAAGGGCCCAGCGGAGCGGTGCAGAGACGGCGGCGCCCAGCGGAGCGGTGCTTGACAGGAAGGGCCCAGCGGAGCGGTGCTTGACAGGAAGGGCCCAGCGGAGCGGTGCAGAGATGGCGGGGCCCAGCGGAGCGGTGCTTGACAGGAAGGGCCCAGCGGAGCGGTGCTTGAGATGAAAGGCCCAGTGGAGCGGTGCTTGAGATGAAGGGCCCAGCGGAGCGGTGCTTGACAGGAAGGGCCCAGCGGAGCGGTGCAGAGACGGCGGGACCAAGCGGAGCGGTGCTTGACAGGAAGGGCCCAGCGGAGCGGTGCTTGAGATGAAGGGCCCAGCGGAGCGGTGCAGAGACGGCGGGGCCCAGCGGAGCGGTGCTTGAGAGGAAGGCCCCAGCAGAGCGGTGCTTGACAGAAAGGGCCCAGCGGAGCGGTGCAGAGACAGCGGGGCCCAGCGGAGCGGTGCTTGAGAGGAGGGCCCCAGCGGAGCGGTGCTTGAGTGGAAGGGCCCAGCGGAGCAGTGCAGAGACGGCCTGGCCCAGCGGAGCGGTGCTTGACAGGAAGGGCCCAGCGGAGCGGTGCAGAGATGGCGGGGCCCAGCGGAGCGGTGCTTGACAGGAAGGGCCCAGCGGAGCGGTGCTTGAGATGAAGGGCCCAGCGGAGCGGTGCTTGAGATGAAGGGCCCAGCGGAGCGGTGCTTGACAGGAAGGGCCCAGCAGAGCAGTGCTTGAGATGAAGGGCCCAGCGGAGCGGTGCAGAGACGGCGGGGCCGAGCGGAACGGTGCTTGAGAGGAAGGCCCCAGCGGAGCGGGGCTTGACAGGAAGGGCCCAGCGGAGCGGTGCTTGAGAGGAAGGCCCCAGCGGAGCGGTGCTTGACAGGAAGGGCCCAGTGGAGCGGTGCAGAGACGGCGGGGCCCAGCGGAGCGGTGCTTGACAGGAAGGGCCCAGCGGAGCGGTGCTTGACAGGAAGGGCCCAGCGGAGCGGTGCAGAAAGTCGGGGCCCAGCGGAGTGGTGCTTGACAGGAAGGGCCCAGCGGAGCGGTGCTTGAGATGAAGGGCCCAGCGGAGCGGTGCAGAGACGGCGGGGCCCAGCGGAGCGGTGCTTGAGAGGAAGGCCCCAGCGGAGCGGTGCTTGACAGGAAGGGCCCAGCAGAGCGGTGCAGAGACGGCGGGGCCCAGCGGAGCGGTGCTTGACAGGAAGGCCCCAGCGGAGCGGTGCTTGACAGGAAGGGCCCAGCGGAGCGGTGCAGAGACGGCGGGGCCCAGCGGAGCGGTGCTTGACAGGAAGGGCCCAGCGGAGCGGTGCTTGACAGGAAGGGCCCAGCGGAGCGGTGCTTGACAGGAAGGGCCCAGCGGACCGGTGCTTGACAGGAAGAGCCCAGCGGAGCGGTGGTTGACAGGAAGGGCCCAGTGGAGCGGTGCTTGACAGGAAGGGCCCAGCGGAGCGGTGCAGAGACGGCGGGGCCCAGCGGAGCGGTGCTTGAGAGGAAGGCCCAAGCGGAGCGGTGCTTGACTGGAAGGGCCCAGCGGAGCGGTGCAGAGACGGCGGGGCCCAGCGGAGCGGTGCTTGACAGGAAGGGCCCAGCGGAGCGGTGCTTGACAGGAAGGGCCCAGCGGAGCGGTGCTTGACAGGAAGGGCCCAACGGAGCGGTGCAGAGACGGCGGGGCCCAGCGGAGCGGTGCTTGACAGGAAGGGCCCAGCGGAGCGGTGCTTGAGATGAAGGGCCCAGCGGAGCGGTGCTTGACAGGAAGGGCCCAGCGGAGCGGTGCCTGACAAGAGACGGCGGGGCCCAGCGGAGCGGTGCTTCTCACGGCAGGGCCCTGTTCAGCGGTTCTTCTCACGGCGGGGCCCTGTTCAGCGGTGCTTGTCTTGTGTTCCTAGGGAACCAGATCTGGGCAATCATTCCCGCTCAGTCGCCATCCGACCTATAGCTTGCGGGGCCCTCCTGTGTTAGACTCCTGGGCCCGTGGGTGTCCTCCGTCACACCCCAAATGGGGCTGGTGGGGCCCTCCTGGGCAGCTCGCCTGCTGCCGGACTTCTTCGCCCTGCTGCCCTTGCCCTCCTTGGACGAATCTCTGGGGCCCTTGCCTCCCTTGGAAGTATCTCTGGTGCCCTTGCCCTCCTTGGATGAATCTCTGGGGCCCTTGCCTCCCTTGGAAGTATCTCTGGGGCCCTTGCCCTCCTTGGAAGAATCTCTGGGGCCCTTGCCTCCCTTGGTGGATGGGCCAGGTGACGGTGCAAGGCTGGTGTCCTTGGGGGCAGCCGTCTCAGGCCTGTGGCGCCGACCCTTCACTTTTTTGCTTCTTTTCCCAGGGGGTGGGCTGGCTGTCCCCTTGCTGCTGGCCGATGTTCCTGCCCTAGGAGCTGGTGGACTCCAATAGCCCTGAACGATGGTCCTAGTAGGTGCAGGGCTTGTGGTGGCTGAGGTGCTGGTTGGACTCTTACGAGATGGAGAGGGTGGGTCAGTTGTTGGAAAGAGGTCAAGGTTGGAAAGGAAAATCAATTTCGAAAGACAGGGACGGGTAGTTGTAGTGGGTATGGGAGTGGAGGAAGAGGATGTGGTTGTAGGAGAGTCAAGTGTGCTGTCTTTGGGTGCAGGTGCTTGTGACGGAGGCTGTCGTGAGGTGGATGGCTGTTGGGTGGGTGGCTGCCTGAGTTTGTGTGGTTTGGAAGACGGGGTGACAGACACACTGGGAGAGGACACAGGGGACGTGTAAATGGTAGTGGGGGTGGTGACTGCACGTGTGCTGGTGGGTGTGGTGGTGATGGACGTACTGGCTGATGGTGGTGTGCATGCAGGTGTGAGTGGAGACGTCACAGGGAGGGAAGTGGGAGAAGAGGAGGTGGGGGACACAGTGGAGGCAGTGGGTGTTGCTGTGTCTGCATGTGGATGTTGCTTGGGTGAATGCTTGTGTGATCTGTGGTGCTTATGTCTGGATGAGCTGCCCTTGGGTGTTGATGTGTGTGCAGGCTGGTCTGTAGGTGTGTCTGGGATAGGCAGAGGAACAGGGGAGTGGGACTGGGTTGAGGAAGTTGGAGGGGGAAGGCTAGACACAGGGACAATTGCTGCCGTCAGTGCTGAGGCCAGAGCGTTGAACGATCGCTGATGGGCAGCCTGACCCAAAGGAATGCCCTCCAGGTATGCATTGCTCCCATGCACCTCCCTTTCCACCCCCTGGATGGCATTCAAAAGGGTAGACTGCCCAACAATGAGCATCCGGAGGAGGTCAATGACCTCCTCACTGAGGGCAGCAGGGGTAACTGGGGCAGGACCTGAGGTGCCAGGGGCGAAGGAGATGGCCGGCTTCCTGGCCGAGCGGGCACGGGGCGAAAGCTGAGGGGCTGCTGGGAGGGCAGAGCTGGTGCGCTGGGTGGCGGCTGTACCTGTTTTTGCGGTGGGCACGGATGGTGCCGCCACCACAAGGGAGCTCCCTTCCGAGGACGTGTCGGTGTCGCTGACGTCTCCACGGGTCCCCGTTGTGGAGCCCCCCTCGCCCTCCGTCTCACTGGTTAAGTCCAAGTCGGTTGCAGGGCCCTCCGGGCCCATGTGAGATGCAGCTCCCTCGTGCGCCGATGCCACTTCTCCTCCGCCTGATGATGCTAATGCACACATGAGCAGGAAATCCAAAAAATAAGGGGGGGAGAAAAGAAAGAAAGACATGTTGAGTGCATGCATTGGCGGCACCGTTGGCGGAGAGGACAGACAC
Source organism: Pleurodeles waltl (assembly GCF_031143425.1). Lineage (NCBI taxonomy): Eukaryota > Metazoa > Chordata > Amphibia > Caudata > Salamandridae > Pleurodeles > Pleurodeles waltl. The sequence continues at coordinate 205,553,092 of NC_090447.1, forward strand.
AGAAGCCCCCTGCACTACGCCGCGCACTCGGGGTACACTACTCAATTATTGTGACTTGGCCTACAAGTCTATGGACGACAAATGCACACATAGGTGAGCCCGGGCCATGGATAGCTGTACTTAGCACCCTATATTGGTGGGGGGCGGGGGCACAGGGCCATGTCTGACGGAGGGGCCTAGCCTACAGAAACCGCCCTGGCCTAGAGATAGCCACAGCCCTCCTCCCCCACCCAGACGCCTCCACTGTGCGCTAATATAGCAGAATGTGCTGATACTCACCCCCTTGTGTCTGCTGTGATGTCCTCACGCGCCCATCCAAATCGGGGTAGGCCACCGTCAGGATCCGGGACATCAGGGGGGTCAATTGACGACTGGCACCCCTCCTACGTTGGGAGGCCATCCCCAGCAGAGCCTCGGCGGTCTTTCTGCTCCCGCAGCGGATGTCCTCCCACCTCTTTCTGCAGTGGGTGCCCCGTCTGTTGTGGACCCCCAGGGCCCGGACGTCCTTGGCGATGGCACGCCAAATGTCGATCTTCTGATGGGCGCTGACCTATGTGGCATGGACAGGGTGGAAAAAGAAATATCATCACTTTTCTGCATGGTCGATGTGAGTGGCCCCCCCTCCCCAACCTTGCCATGTGGCACATGCTCTCATCTGTTGTGCGTTGCTATCCTCATACGCTCGCCTCCCCACCATCTTACATCCACCCCACAGGCATAGCCCATACTACGTGCTCCCAGTATACTTACCTGTTGGTCTGGAGGACCGTAGAGTAGCGCATACTGGGGGAGGACCCCATCAACGAGTTTATCCAATTCCTCAAATGTGAAGGCAGGGGCCCTTTCCCCAGTCGCAGCAGCCATTGTCTCTTCCAGACCGAGTTCACAGCAGCACTTGCAGTATAGGTCCTCTCCTGTGGATGATCAGGTCTCGAGTGATTAAGCAGTTAGAAAATGGCAGTCACGCCCGCGGCGGTGCGTACCGCGGCAGTGCGTACCGCGACCGCCGGCGCACATCGTCATTGGCTCCTGAGACCCATAGGGTTCTATGTTAACCAATGCTGCTTTGCGCTGCGGTCTTCGACCGCCTACCGCCACGGTGTGCCACACCAGCGCATTGACCTCACATCCCATTGTCACACTTCACAGGTCAGGCAGCCGCCATTTCAAGGGCCCACATGGCTGAATTTTCTACGGCGTCACACAGGCCTGGGCCTTGCATTGCCACTCATACAAGCCATTCAATGCATAGCGAATCGTATACTGTGCAAGCTGTGGTTACGTACCTGTGGGTTGCTTGACTCTGTGCTCCATGTTGTCCTTCCTAGGCACCGTCCGCTGGGACTTGCCAGGAGATGGAGGAATCCTCCCGTGTACAGACCGCTGGTGGACCTGTCGACAATGGAAGAACGACATATCATACTGACATACAGACTTGACCGAGCCACTAGACATGAACTGTGTGCCCAGCTGGAGCCAGACCTGATGTCCCCCATTCGCCAACCCACAGGGAGTCCCCCTCTGCTGCAGGTTCTGTCAGTACTCCATTTTCTGGCAAGTGGATCATTCCAAACAACAGTGGCCATATCATCAGGGATGTCTCAGCCTATGTTTTGTAAGGTGTTGTCCAGAGTGTTGTCTGCCCTGATGAAACACATGCGGAGCTACATTGTTTTCCCTGAGGTGGCCGATTTGGCTACAGTGAAGGGTGATTTCTATGCCCTTGGACATATCCCCAACATCATTGGGGCCATTGATGGGACACATGTGGCCTTGGTTCCCCCCAGTGGCAGTGAGCAGGTGTACAGGAACAGAAAAAGTTATCATTCTATGAATGTCCAGGTGGTCTGTTTGGCTGACCAGTACATCTCCCATGTAAATGCCAAGTTCCCTGGGTCAGTGCATGACGCGTACATCATGCGAAATAGCAGCATCCCTTATGTGATGGAACAGCTACGGAGACACCGTGTGTGGCTAATAGGTGACTCTGGTTACCCCAACCTGTCGTCCTGAGGAATCCCAGGACAAGGGCAGAGGAACGCTACAATGAGGCCCATGGGCGAACTAGGAGGATTATAGAAAGAACCTTCGGCCTCCTGAAGGCCAGGTTTAGGTGCCTGCATATGACAGGGGGATCCCTAATGTACTCAACAAAGAAGGTGTGCCATATCATCGTGGCCTGCTGTATGCTTCACAACCTGGCTTTGCGCCGCCAGGTGCCTTTCCTGCAGGAGGATGGTCCAGATGGTGGTGTTGTAGCAGCTGTGGAGCCTGTGGAGAGTGAAGAGGAGGAGGACGACGGGGACGACACAGACAACAGGGACACAGTGATACAACAGTATTTTCAGTAGCACACAGGTACGAAACAACCACGCCATTTTACATTTACTTAAAGTCTCCTGCCTCTCTACTGTCTGAGTTCCCCCCAGTTCCTGTGAACTGAGTTGTGACTTTCCCTTCCGTTTTCAGAGCTGTGGGCCCCACTGCGTGACCTCTGCTTTGTTTGCCCATGTACTACAGCTGTGTGACAGTGGTATGTTGTCATCACAATGTAACTGAACATTTTGGCACCGTTATGTCTAATACATTTGTTCAAATTACAAGCAGACTTCAGATTTTTTTAGTGCAAAAAGTGATTTCATTCAAGTGCTAAATTTATGGAACATGATTGTAAAACGGGGATGGGTGATGGTGGAGTAATGTCCATGGCAGAGTCCAGTTCTCAGTCGCACAGGTGCATTGTCCATATGCCTGTGGAAGGATGGAGCAGGGGCAGTTCAAGGTTGGACAGGGTGACAATGTGGGACAGTGGGATGACATCAGGGGGTATAGTTTGCTGGCGGGGGTCTTGCAATCCTACTCTGTCTTCTTGTGAGATCTCAGGTTCCGCTTGCGGGGTGGTTCTTCTTCTGTAGGAGGTGGGGTTCAGGTGGCCCGTCGTTGTGTGGGGGCCTCCTGTCCACTAGCGCCGGCGGAGGTGGTAGGCTGTTCCTGGTCCAGGCTAGTGACAGGGGCTCTTTGTGGTGCCACATGGTCCCGCAATGTGGTGACTATCTGGGTTAGGGACACGACGATGGTCCCCATTGTGGAACTAATGTTCCTCAGTTCCTCTCTGAACCCCATGTACTGTTGCTCCTGCATGACCTGGATCTCCTGGAACCTGGCCAGTACCGTAGCCATCGTCTCCTGGGAGCGGTGGTATGCTCCCATGATGGAGGAGAGGGCCTCTTGGAGAGTCGGTTCCCTGGGCCTGTCCCCCCCATGTCGCACAGCAGCCCTCCCATTTCCCCTGTTTCCCTGGGCCTCTGTCCCCTGGACGGTGTGCCCACTACCACTGCCCCCAGGTCCCTGTTGTTGTTGGGGTGGTGGGTCAACCTGAGTGCCCTGTAGTGGTGGACACACCGCTGATTGACGTGTCCTGGAGACAGAGGCATGGGCCCGCTGGGTGGGAGCTGTGCTGGTGTTCCCAGAGGGGGTTAGGTCTGGTGTAGCCTGTGGCTGTCTGTGGGGAACCGACTGTCCCGAGGTCCCTGATGGGCCAGGCTGGTCATCAGGGTCCAGGGAGACAGAGCTGCTGTCATCACTGGGGGCCTCTTCTGGGGGTGGGATGGACATCTCTGGACCCTCCGTGGCGGTGTGGTGGCGTTCAGGTCCTGCAGGGGTATAAGAGTATGGTTATTGCTTCTGTGTGTAGCATTTCGTGTAATGGGTGGGTGGCCGTGTCCCCCAGTGCTGGCATTCCCTTGTGGGGGCTTTTGTGACGGTGGCTTGTGGGGGTGATGGGTGTGTGCAGTGAGCATGCTTTGGGGATGGGTGTCCATGCTTTGGGGAGGCATGCAGGGCTGGGTTTTGGGATGGGTGGGTTGTGATGGTGAGCCATTAGCAAGGAGTTGGTGTGATGGGGGTGTGGGTGAGGGTGGGGGTATGATTTGGCATGCAGGTGGGGTGGGGGGAATGAAGTAGTGAAGATTTGCCTTACCAGAGTCCATTCCTCCGCCTACTCCTGCGAGGCCCTCAGGATGCAGGATGTGCAAGACTTCCTCCTCCCATGCTGTGAATTCTGGGGGAGTAGGTGGGGGTCCGCCGCCAGTCTTCTGCACCGCAATGTTGTGCCTTGATACCATGGAACGCACCTTCCCCCGTAGGTCGTTCCACCGCTTCCTGATGTCGTCCCGATTGCGTGGATGCTGTCCCACAGCATTGACCCTGTCCACTATTCTGCTCCATAGCTCCATCTTCCTGGCAATGGTGGTGTGCTGCACCTGTGCCCCGAAGAGCTGGGGCTCTACACGTACTATTTCCTCCACCATGACCCTGAGTTCTGCGTCAGAGAACCTGGGGTGTCTTTGGGGTGCCATGGGGTGGTGTGGATGAGGTGAGGGGTGGTGTATGTGTTGTAGAGTGTATTGAGTGTGGTGGTGTATGGTGTTTTGTGCGTGGAAAGTGTGTGGGTGATGTTGTGATTTGCCTCTGTGTGATGGTGTACTCTATGCTGTGCTCTCTCTCTCTGTCCTTCACTCGCAATTGTGGTCGTAGGGGTTTGTGGGTGATGTGGGTGTGTGTTTTATACTGGATTGGGTGTGTGGGAGTGGTGTGTGTATGTGTCTCAGGTGTGTGTATTTTGAATTATCCAATGTGGATGTGTTTTGTAAAGGTGTGTGTATTTTGAGCGCGGCGGTGTGTACCGCCAATGGAATACCGCGGTTGAAAGACCGCTGCGGGGATTTGTGGGTCGGAATGGCATGGGCGTATTTCTGTTGGTGTGACGGTGGAGGTTTGGTCATCGCCAGTTTCCCCCTAACCTTTGGTGTGGCGGAATATTGTGGATGTCGGGTTTTTGGCGGTTTGCCAGTTGCGGGTCAGAATGACCGTGACGGTTTTCCGTGGCCGCGGCGGTGTTATGGAGGCCTTCTGGCCGGCGGTAAGCGACTTTTACCACCGGGGTCGGAATGACCCCCTAAATGTTCCTTTTAAAATCACATATTCATTCTTTCTTAGATGGCCTAGGAGTAAGCATCCTCTTTTATCTGCTCTTAAATTCAATGGAAAGACTAAAGATGGAATATTACATGCAGTTTCTTTCTCAATAACAGAGAATAAATTAAAAGATACTTCACAGTTTAAAACTCAGACTAACACAAGTTGGTATTCACCCTCATTATTCCCCATCTTTAATATGAAGGTGAATAAGTCTAGAAGCATATTATCAAAACTTTTATTTTGGGGAATATAGGCAATCACCACTAACAGTGAAGCTTTTATATTACTGCTAATAATGGAGTTTCGAATCATGACCTAATGCCGCTCATCCTCTGCTGGAGTGGAAAAGAAACCAGTGACACTTGACCCAAAACGTCTCACTGCTCTCCCTCGGTTAACTACAGACACACTTAAGCTTTTTAGGTTGTTAGAAGTTAGCTGATGCAAAGGTAGAGAATGACTACTAGACAGCACAGGGTTTGAGGGAACATTGTACCACATAGTGGTTACGTTTTCACTGGAAGTAATATGTCTTTGGCACAGTGCCACCAGAGACACCGACAACATGAAAGCCGAGTTTCTTTGCATTTTCCTTTGATATTCTCTTGGCCCTCTTTTTCCTCAAACTCAACTTTTTAGCTTTCGTTTTTCCTTTGGAAAGAGTCAAAACTGAAGAAACAGCTAAGCTTGCTGTGGCACTATAAAATGGTCTAACGGTAGGAAAAGCCTCCAACCTAGCACATGAGGCATTTGCCAACGGATTAGAAATGGCAGGGCTAGGACAGCCGGAGTCAAAGAGTTTTTTTAGTGAGTAGACAGTGCTTTCTGCTCTCAACAGATTTTTACTAGGGGCCGCTTCAGATGTAACTTGAGGGTTACCAGCTTGTGTTCCCCTCTCGACTGCATGAGGCAGTTGGGGACACCCTTGTACACCTGGTTCTCGTGTGCCCCAGCAGGTAAGTCAAAATCCAAAAGGCCCTGCTTTCTACAGCCATCATTTGTAGTTATTTGAAGGGCCTTCTTAGAAAACGTTCCCTCCTCTTTTGAACTCATAAGCCTTTTCTAAATTACCAATAGAATGTCTTGTATGTGATTCTAGTTATTCACCAATTGTTCTAACAGTGCTAAATTAGATTACATAATAATTTCCATGCATTTAAATGATTCAGGGAGTTGATAGGATAAGTTCCCAGGTATTTCTATCTCAGTTGAAGAAGTCCGTAGTATTGATTATGACTGATCTGATGGTGTACTACTAAAGATTTTTGGGCCAGATGCCTGTTAACGGGTATCCTAGGTGTATCACAAGATAGAAGTATGGGGCTTCCTAAGTTTATGTCAACATCTGGTAAAGTAAAATTCTCAATAAGAGGGTTGCTTAACTCCTCAGGTGTAGAATTTGCAGATTCTTCAACAGGTGAGTATAGCTCTAGGGTCAGAGCGGGGTTTATGATTAACCCTCTAGCTACAGATATACTAGGGGCCTCTATAGTGGTCTCCATATTAGTTTCCATATTTTAAGAAGGGTCAGCATGCTTAACCTCATGTAAGACATTATCTTTTTGAAAAAATAGAAAGCTTGCATTCAAGCTTTTCAATAGTTTCAGACAGGCTGCCTTGTTTCTAAGTGAATTAGATTTGTTTTTTTACAGGCTCTGATGAGGATCAATCTGCTTGAACTTAATTTTTGGTTTGTCATACTTGTTTCGCAAGGAAAGAAGCAAAAAATGGTGGGAAATAAATGGATTCTCAAATGAAGAGCCAAGGGTGAGGGAGTACACAGCAGAGTGCAAGCCTCACAACAGACCCAGATAGCCCGCAGGCAGGCAGGCAGAAAAGAAGGCAGGAGTGCTGGGATTCAAGGGCCCAGCACAGCTCTGGCTTCGGCGTCGGCTTCAGCGTGGGGCAGGACCTGAAACAATCGCAGCAGCAGGCGTCAATGGTCATAAAGGTGCTGTATAATCTGGTCCTCTAGCCACATAATCCTGGTGGCCCCAATAATGTTAAAACTCTGCAGACTGGTTTGGAGGCTGTCATTAGAATTGTAGAATATATATTTTACAGGTAACTGAAATATTTTCTATTCATATTGAAAGACAACTGTGCTGTTTGCTAACATTAAATATTTCTTGAACGTAGATTATTTTAATTATTGTGCTAATTCCACATAAAAACATTTGCATCTTCTTTAACTTCATAAAAACCTGCATTTTCTGTCTCAGAACGTTAATAGACATGTTTTAGCTTCCTTTTTGAAACTTAAGTGTTGATGATCTGTCAAGTGCCTTAATCTTGTGAGTGTGCACCCTTATTATTATAAATCTACAATTTAAATCACAGCAAACCCTTTCGTTGCATCGATAAACAAGGCTGAACACAAAAAGATCTACCATTAACACAAATAGAGCATGCATTATAAAATAATGTTATCAGTGCTGTGAACACCATATGGCATTGACACCAAGAAACATTGTCTGTGCACAAGGAGAGTTCTGTAATTCCATAGAGTAGGTGGGTTATCTGTAAATGAAACTTTGAAGAAAAGTCCGTTATTCGATACATTCGTTGTTGTCAAGGAAGGAAGCAAATGTCTTCTTTAGGAAGAAACATGGAAAGCAGGTCTAGGCCTTCAAGCAAAGATCTGTTTAGTTTATGATGCCGCTAGCGAGATACGTGAAGTTTCCTTAGTATTAACATCAAACAGTTTTCTACTTCCTGACAATGAACTGTACCGAACATAAAAGGATATGTATGCCCCGAGTTATTCCCACGGAACCTTTGATTTTTTTTAAAGCATTGTCGTATTGTTTTATAAAGAAATATTATTCTAATGTGCGATGCTTATGGCAGTTTCTATTGAGAACAGTAAAGTGTGTTTTCTTTCATTCTTTTCTTTCCAACACTACTCAGTCAAAAATCAATATATTATATTAACCATGTAATTTTATAACAAAGTGCCTTCCTCTATTGCCAGTAATTCACCAAAATATCCAAAAGTGGTATCTAAGGTAAATTTGGTTATTTTGAGATTTTGGCAGCCGTTTTTTAAATTTGAGCAAATAGGGACAAAACGGGACAAAATAATAATTCCTTCTCATTTAAACAGCCATTTACAATATAAAATAATGTTTGAATCCTAGTAGGTCACTAATGATTCCACCCATAAATTTTAACATTAGGAAGAGTCAGTAAATGCTTTTGTTAAAACCTGGGGATAGCACCTAGAACTGATCTCGGCATTAGAGCTAATTTCTCTTTCACAGTGGATTTTGGCTTTGGAAAATCCAGGCTGGTACTTTAAGTCACAATGGAACGGTTACCAGAAACATGTCCAAGTTTACAATTTACAACCATTATTTCTGCACCCATTGTCAAAATTTCAAACTAAGCTGTGTATTAAAGAAAAGTTTGTAAAATTCTGGAATGGAGTAGGACGCAATCTGACCTTGTGATAGTTTGTTAAAATAAAGATTTTTGTAAATATTTTTAGTGCAGCCTCTTTTCCTTAAAGGCAAAATGCCTGCATTTAAAATTTAGGGCCCGATTACGAGTTTGGCGGAGGGGATTACTTCCTCACAAACATGATGGATATCCCGTCCACCATATTACAAGTTCCATTATATCCTATGGAACTTGTTATACGGTGGATGGGATATCCGTCATGTTTGCCCAAAGTCTTCTTTTTTTCACTGAGACCCCAACCTACTCTTCCTGAAACTTTTACAAAAATTCACAAATGTGAAGGAGTCCATTTACGTTACCTCTCTAGCTTGAGACTTGGTAACTTTACAAGCGGATGACGATGTCCCTTCAACATACCAAAATGGTATTCGGTTGCAGTCCCATTTTAGGTAGGTAAAACTTTATAAACTCATAAAATGGGATTTATACATTGGAAAATAAATTTTTGCATCACAAACACTGGTTCAAAGCATTTAAAGCATTTTAGACCCAAAAAAGTGCATCCAGCCCACAGTGTAGTAATTTTGTAAATATGCATAACTTCATGCAAATTTATATTAGCTGTTTTTCTGCAAATCCTGCTTTGCATTTTGGATTAACCCTTTTATTTGTTTTTGTATTATGTGAACTTTTATTTTTGTATTATGTGAGCAGTAAAGAGCCATTACTAAAATCCACATAAGGATTATCTGCACTTTATGGGTATCAAAAAGGTTGAGTTCAGTTCTTTTGTGTTTCTGGTTGGCAGAGGTATGTACCCTGTCCAAGCAGGAACCGCAATTCTAGTCAGGGTAAGTAGGATACACACAATAAATTAACTTGTGTCCACCCTCTGGTAGCTTGGCACAGAGCAGCCTGTCTTAACCTTCAAGGCAATGTGTAAGGTATTTGTGCAACACCTCAAACAGTAACACACTGAAAACACAAGAAGGTACTCCACAGATAATAGATTATATTTTTATGGATAAGGCAGGGACCAAAAGAGGCAATGTGTTGGCATAAGTCCAATAGATGTAGGTGATGCGTAGGCTCTGATCTATGAAAAGTCAGAGATTCATCTGGAATGGGGGCAATGTGTCACACAGTCGGCAAAGCAATGTTTCTGATCCTCGCAGCAGCGGTGCAGTACTGGCATCAGTTGCAATGCGAAGTCCTTCATCCCCATGGCATCAGCCTTAATGATGATGCGCCGGTTCCTATCTGTAAGACTGCATTGATGCACAGGGATTGGCAGTTGCAACATTTTATTCCCACTTCCAAGGGCCCAGGACTGCAATGGCACCACTTGGCAGCAAGCAAAGTTCAGGTGCTGTCGATGATGAGTGGGAAGTCTTTTGTGTCCCTGAGACTTCAGTAGAATAGGAGGCAAGGCAGCAAGCCCTTGGAGTCACTCTCAGTTCAAGTGAGATGGGTCCAGTCCTTCCTCTGCAGGGCGGAGGGCAGAAGGCAGCAGAAAAGCACAGCAGAAAAGCATTACTTCCAGAGCTGTAGTCCAGAGTGGCAGTTCTTGTAGGAGCACATCAGTCCTTGTTCCTGGTACAGTTCTTTTCAGGTCCAGTAGTTTACTGATTTGGTAGGGTCAGAGGTCTAGTATTTATACCCAGTTGTGCCTTTGCATTGGAGGTGACTTTAAAGAGGGGCTTTGAAGTGCACATAGGTCCTTTCTTCCTGCCCTGCCTTCAGACTCCCTACAGGGCATTAGGCAGTCATTTGTGTGATAGCAGGGCACAACTCCTGCCTCCCATCCTTCTCAGGATGACCCATCAACATGCAGATGGCCACTCAGTCACACTCAATCAATCAATCAATTAGTGAATTTATAAAGCGCGCTATGTACCCGACAGGGTTTCGAGGCGCTGGGAGGGGGGGGGTGCTGCTAGCGTTCGAAGAGCCATGTCTTGAGGAGTCTCCTGAAGGTGAGGAGGTCCTGGGTCTGGCGTAGTGAGGTGGGGAGAGAGTTCCAGGTCTTGGCGGCGAGGAAGGAGAAGGATCTGCCGCCAGAGGTCTTGCGTTGGATTCGAGGGACGATGGCGAGGGCGAGGTTGGCAGAGCGGAGTTGACGTGTGGGGACGGAGAAGTTGAGTCTGATGTTCAGGTAGGTGGGTCTGGTGTTGTGTAGTGCCTTGTGTGCGTGGGTGAGGAGTTTGAAGGTGATCCTTTTTTCCACAGGGAGCCAGTGGAGGTCCTTCAGGTGGGGGGAGATGTGACATCGGCGGGGTATGTCGAGGATCAGGCGGGCGGATGCGTTCTGGATGCGTTGGAGTCGTTTGATGTCTTTCGTTGGGATGCCTGTGTAGAGTGCGTTGCCGTAGTCAAGTCTGCTACTGACGAGGGCTTGAGTCACCGTCTTCCTGGTTCCTGTTGGAATCCACTTGAAGATCCTGCGGAGCATGCGGAGGGTGTTGAAACAAGAAGAGGAGACGGCGTTGATCTGTTTGGACATGGTGAGAGCAGAGTCGAGGACGAAGCCGAGGTTTCGTGCGTGGCTGGCTGGGGTGGGTGGGGGTCCGAGGGCGGTGGGCCACCAGGAGTCGTTCCAGGCCGATGGGGTGCGTCCGAGGATGAGGACTTCCGTCTTGTCGGAGTTGAGCTTCAGGCGGCTGTTGCTCATCCACTCAGCGATGGATTTTAGTCCCTCGTGGAGGTTGGTTTTGGCGGTGAGCGGATCTTTGGTCAGGGAGAGGACGAGCTGGGTTTCGTCGTCGTAGGAAATGATGCTAAGGTTGTGTTGACACCAATCATTCTTTTGTGTGAGGCTGTCTAGAGCAATGCAGGAAACCAGCCATCACCCCAGCTGAGATGTGTATTGGAGATGGGTTGAAGGCACACAGAGCTAAGAGAAGGAAAACTCCAACTTTCTAAAAGGCCTAGAAAAAGAGATTTGCCTTTCCTGACATTAATTAACAACAGTGTTAAGAGATTTGCCTTTCCTGACGGTAATTAACAACAGTGTTGTTAATTAATGTCAGGAAAGGCAAATCTCCTTTTCTAGGATTACACAGAGGTGTAGCTTCACTGACGGCCCAACCCCTTAGTATACAAAAACTTCAAAAGGAGCATTTTCAAATATGTAATAGTGAATCTGACTTTGCCATTAGAGAGGATTTAATATTACAATCCCTTAGGTACTAAACATGACAGATCTATGCCTTCTTAATTGGGAATTTATTACATGTAACAAGGGATTTCTTATATTAACCTATGAGAGGGGTAGGCATCACAGTAGTGAAAAACGACTTTGGGAGTTTTTCACAAACAGGACATGTATAACTTAAAAATAATTGTCCTACCTTATAAGTACATAGCACCCTGCCAAATAGGCTACCTAGGATCTACCTTAGGGTGACACATGTAATAAAAGGGGAGTTTAAAGCTGGACAAGAGGTTTTACATGCCAGGTCATCTTGGCAGTGTAACGGCACACACAGGCTCTGCAATGGCAGGCCTGGGACATGTTTATGGCCACTTGAGTTGGTGGCACAAGCATTCTTGCTGTCCCACGAGTCGAGTAGCATGTCATTCATAAGTCCTGGACACATGTAGTGTAGGAACTTATGAGTAAATTAAATATGTCACTTGTAATTTACCAATGAGACCATGCTTTAGGGGAGACAGCACATGCACTTCAACACTGATCAGAAGTGATAAAGTTCCCAGAGTACTAAGGCCAACAAAATGAAATCAGCAAAAACTTGAAGAAAACAGGTAAAATGCTTGCCACCCTATGGTTGTCAGGTCTAACACAAATCAATCAGTTCTTTTCATATTTTTAGATATTGTTTCTTCTCCGTTTCTGGAGGTCCTGGAGTCTAGACTAGGAAACGAGGGTAGGACATTGTGGGGTGTAATTTACAAGGGCATGAAGACTATGGGCATTTAATGATATATTTCCAAATTCTCTTTTTTTCTGTTATTATTCTGTGGTGGGTTAGTCTTTGAGGCCTATTCACCATTTATAACAATTATTCCAATGGATTGAATTCAGTTCATTGGTATGTTTATGTTTTTAACTTGCCAGATTTAAATCTATTATACCAAAGCAAGATGCTTGTGGCTGCTTAATTGGATAGTCTTGTTTTTTTAGTCTTATTATCTTTCGATAGTGTTACTCTTTTCAGTGGCTGCTTAATTGGGTAGTCTTATTTTTGTAGAAATATATACCAGGCCATTGAATAAATAGTGCATTTCTGCTGCTGTTTTTAAGGCTACAAGCTAAATAGCAAAGACTATGCACTATTTTATCGGTGGAGGGTTAAATCAGTAAGATGGGTCAGAGTAATTGTAAAACAACACAATCAAATGAGCGATTGGGTGACACAATGATGTGGCATAACCTGTGCTTAGTGGAAGCAGGGTATGACTATTAGTGAAGTGCAGATAACTGTTAAGATAACCCCCCCATTTACTGAAAAGTAAAAAACATATGCCCTCATTATGACACTGGGGTAAATCCCGCTTACCGCCAAGCTGATGGCAGCCAACTTACCGCCCCGGTGGCAGATATCCGTTAACCATATTGTGACACACACACACCAACCCGACAGAATTCAGCCACATACACAAATCCGCCAGACCAAAGGTCAGTGATAAGGTGGCAGTCCAAAAACCTACACCATTACACCCACAAAACAACGCCCACCACACTATGACCCACGAATGACCACAGCGGACATTCAACGGCGGTAAACCATTGGGGGTATATACTGTCGCGCTCAGAATGGACACCCATATACAAAACAACACTATATTGGCCAATACTAAAGACACACACCTGACAACCATACCCACACCACACACACTCACCCACAGCACTATAAAACACACACACACACACACAATACCCACAACCCTTTCCAAACAACAATTACTGCCAGGAGACCGAGAAAAAGAGCACAGAGACAACTAGACACATGCACTACGTACACCCATACACCCCTCACGCACTCCACATCATCCACCCCACCACATCACCCAACACACTCTCACCAAAACACATTAAACAACACCCATGGCACCAAAAAGGCACCCCTGTTTCACTGAGAAGGAGTTAAGGGTTATAGTGGAGGAAATTGTCAGGGTAGAGCCACAGCTCTTTGGAGCACAGGTACATCAGATTTCTATAGCAAGGAAGGTGGAGCTATGGTGGAGAATCGTGGACTGGGTCAATGCTGTGGGACAGCACCCAAGAACAAGGGACAACATCGGGAAGAGGTTGAATGACCTACAGGGGAAGGTATGTTCCATAGCAGCAAGACACCCACTCGCCATACAGAGGACTGGCGGTGGACCCCCAACTCCTCCCCCACAGCTCACAGCATGGGAGGAGCAGGTACTGGCAATACAGCATCCTGAGCGACTCGCTGGAGTTGCCAGAGGACTGGACACTGGTAAGTCAAAATTTTCTACTTATCACCGCCATACCTCCATGCCATCACACCCCCTCACTCCCATCACTCTACACCATCCCACACACTGTACCCACAAATATGACTAAAAAAACATGCCAAGCCCTGATTGCTATGCCAATGCATGGACAGCCCTCCCAGCCCTGCATGGACACCCATCACTAAAACATGCACAGCATAGGGAAACTAACAATCCCACAATACATCACAATACACAAGCAAAAGCTGGCAGGGCAACACCAACCAGAGGGGAGGCTAAGGAAGTACAAATGTTATACCCTTGAAGCATAATACATCATTTACATCTCCACAGGTACCCCAGCCAATGTCTGTGGAAAGGAGGTGCCACCACTATCCAGTCCCCCAACAGAAGTGGCCCCCAGTGATGCCTGTAACTCTGGACTTCTGGATCTGGAGGACCTACCTGGCCCATCAGGGACCCCTGGAAAGCTGGTCACCCAAGCCCACTCACAGACCACCACAGAGCCTCCCCCATCAGGAACCAACACCACAGCACCCACCCAGCGTACCCATACCTCTGTCCCCAGGACACTTCAATCAGCAGTGTTCCCGCCTGTACAGAGACCCCAGGCCACACCTTGGCCCCAAGACAATCAGGGTCCTGGGGTCAGTGGCAGTGGGCACACCGTTCAGGGGACAGGGGCACAGGCCAACAGGGACACTGGGAGGACTGCTGTGTGCCAGCGGGGGGACAGGAGCAGGGATCTGACTCTCTAGGAGGCACTCTCAGAGATCCTGGGAGCCTACCAACTTTCCCAGGACATGATGGGCCAGATCCTTGACATGGTGCAGGAGAACAGGTGATTGTAGGAGGGACAGTATTAGGGGATCAGGGAGGGCTTGCAGGCCATTAACACCACCCTGATCTCCATTACAGGGGTGCTGGCAGACATGGCCAACATGAGGGAGGAAGCGTCACACCAGTGGGCCCCTAACACTAGCCAGTCAACTGAGCAACCCTTCACTTCCGCTGCTGCTAGTGGCCAGGAGGCCCCGCCACTAGACCCACAGGCCACCAGCATCCCTCCCCCTTCAGAAGGTGAACCACCCGTCAAACGGTCCCTGCAACCCAGACAGAAGCCAGAGACACTTGCCAAGACCACCACCAGGAAATTAGACTCTCCTGATTGTCCCCCTTATGTCCCACTCTGTCACCTTGTCCACCTTGAACTGCCATTGCTCCCCTTCCTATGGCCCCATGGACACTGCACCTGTGCTACAAACAGACTGGAACAATACCCTGGACCTTCCTCCATCATCATCCCATTCCATTGCACTTTCCCCTCAATATATTAGCACTACAATAAACACCCTTCTATAAAGCTCGATTACTAGTATTTCATGTATTACAAATTTGTATTGATTGAAACAGCTACATCCATTGCAAATGAACTGTACATAGTAAGAGCATTGAATGAATGACCTGTTGCTGGCTTTTGTGATCATATCATGACTTTGTTGTCAGATCACCAACATCTGTAAAATGATAATCCATAGGTGACAGTAAGAAGAAACAAGTGAGTAATGCCAGTATGCCAACAGAATACAATAGTCATAGAAATGTGAACTTGCATTGTCTCACCCGTGTGTCATTGGAAGTGCTGGCGGATCACTAATGTTCTGTTGTTCACATCCTTGTCCACTGCCTCCTCATTATCACTGTCCTCAGGATGCATTCCTGCCACAGGGGCATCTCCAGTCTCCTCCTCCTGCAGAAAAGGTACATGACGTCTGAGGGCCAGGTTGTGCAACATGCAGTTTGGCTAACAGCAGAGGCATACACCAACATACACTGGGTGGGGACCAAGGCTCACCTATAAGCCACATCCTGTGCCTCTGTAGTTGGGCCATCACATTTGGGATGCTGCTATTCCTCAGGACAAAAGCATCATGCACCGACCCTGGATATCTAGCATTGCGATGGGAGATGTTATGGTCCGCCAGGCACACCATCGGCACATTCATGGAGTGGAAACTCTTACGATTTCTGTACATTTGTTCATTCTGGCAGGGGGGACAAACGCAGTATGTGTACCGTCAATTGTACCAATAATATTGGGGAAATGTCCCATTGGATACAATTTGGCCTTCACAGTGGCCAAATATTCCACCTGGGGTAAAGAAATGTAGCTGCATATGTGTTTTACCAGGGCAGACAAGACTCTTGCCAGCACGACTCAAATCATTGTCTGTGACATTCCTGCTGCCAAGCCCACTGTCACTTGGAAAGCATCAGTTGCGAGGAATTGGAGCACTGATAGAACCTGCACAAGAGGAGGGATCCCAGTGGGATGACGGATTGCTGAGATCAGGTCAGGCTGTAACTGGGCACACAGCTCTATGATTGTGGCCCTGTTCAATCTATAGGTGAGTAGAATGTGCCTGTCCTCCAGTGTAGCTAAGTCCACCAGGGGTCTGTACACGGGGGTATGTCTCCATCTCCTATTCATCCGCAGTGGTAGGTATATAATGTACACAAGAGTGAGTAGGGTGTCACAATTTGACATGTTTTGGGACTGTGTGATTTAAAAGTATGAGCCTATTTCTCCTGTGATGCAGCAATTATCGATAGGCCTGTTCACGTCCCCCTGAAATGGCGATCGCCTGTCCTGTGTGGAGGGACAGGTGAAAGTGAGGTAATTCTGCCGATGTTGTGAGCCGTGGCAGTAGGCGGTCGTGAACCTCCGTGCAATTACTCATTGATAATATTCGGCCCTATGGGGTACAGTGGCCAATGGGGATCTATGCCGGTCGTGACGCTGTACATCACGGCAGACGTGACTGCCATTTTCTATCTCAGTCCTCACTTGTTTCCTGACCTTCCACAGGAGAAGACCTACACTGCATGTGCTGCTGTGACCTGTGTCTGGAACCTACCGTGGCCCGTGTGACAGAGGAAAGTTCCTCAGCCTTCACTTCTGAGGAATTAGTGCGACTGGTGGAACGGGTCCTACCCCAGTACGGACTGTTGTATGGGCCTCCAGACCAACAGGTGAGTACACTCTGGACACAATGCATGTGGCATGAATGCATGGAGATGTGTGTGAAGACATTGTACAAGGGTGGTGGGGGTATTGTCTGTTGGCAGTGTACATGTTGTGAGATGGCCTATGTGTGTTGCAATGGTGATGGGATTGGGTATGGTGGGCCATGTGTGTGACAGGCTGGACTTTTTGTTTAATGGTGTTCTCCTGTATGTATTACCTCTGCAGGTCAGCGCCCATCAAAAGAAGGGATAATGGCAAGCCATTGCCAAGGACGTGTGGACCCTAGGGGTCTATAGAAGGTGGAGCACCCACTGTCGGAAAAGGTGGGAGGACCTGAGATGCTGGGCACGGAAGAGTGTGGAGGCCCAGCTGAGGAATGCCTCCCAATGAGGAAGGGGTGCCTGTCGGACCCTGACCCCCCTGATGGCCCCCATACTGGCGGTGGCATACCCTGAGCTGGATGGGCCCACAAGGGGGTTAGTACAGTGGGTATCATTACAACTTATGGCTGATGGGGTGGTATTTGGGTAGGGGTTTTGTGTTAGTGGATGCCCCTATGGGCAGGCCAGACATAGCAGCATAGGTCCTCTGAAGGGTGATGGTTGCATGGAAAATACAGGTAACCTAGCTTGTTAGTATTCACTTCAAGGCAGGGCTGCGTAGGTCCCAGGTGTGCTGCAGTTGGTGGTGTGTGCTCCTCCTCGTGGTTTGGTGGCTAGCCATTCCACTGGTAGTGCAATGCATAGTGCGTAGGCCTGTGCCCTGTGTGTGAGGGTGCTGTGTACGCCAATGGTGGTGTTGTTGCAGTCATTGACCCAGTATTTCCTTTGTCCATCTGCCCCCCTTTCTTGTTTCGTCATCCTGTCCTTGTGTGCATTAGCATCATCTGACGGAGGAGCAGAGGCACCGGCGACAGAGGGAGCTGCATCCCACAGGACCCAGGAGGCGGAGTCCACCGTTGGTGAGGGCACCAGTGGGATGGAGGACGAGAGGAACACCACGGCGGAGACTGGAGGGGACAATTCTGAGACAGATACCTCCTCTGATGGAAGCTCCCTGGTGGTGGCGGAAACCCCTGTGACCACCCCAGCTGCAGGTACAGCCGCCACCCACTGTACCAGCACTGCCCTCCTAGTAGCCCCTCAGCAAGTTGCCCATGCCCGCTCACCCAGGAGGGCGGGCATCTCCTTCGCCCCAGGCACCTGAGGCCCAGCCGCAGTGAGCCCTGCTGCTCTCAGTGAGGAGGCTATTGACCTCCTGAGATCCATCTCTGTAGGGCAGTCAACCATTGTGAATGCCATCCAGGGGCTGGCATCCCATATGCAGCAATGCAGTGCATTCCTGGAGGGCATTCATGGTGGTTTGGCAGCCCAACAGAGAGCGAGTCAGGCTCTGGCCTCTTGTCTGATTGCAGCCATTGTCCCTGTTTCCACCGCCCCCCCTCAATTTCCACTTCCCAGTCTCATTCTCCTCAACCCCAACCCATCCCAAGCACACAGATAGATGAGCATGCACAAAAGGCAACACACAAGAGTGGCACAGGCAAACACAAGTGGGGCATAGGCAAACACCACACTTCATCCTACAGGCACTTACACAAACACTATACCATTGCAGACACGACAACATCCACAATCTCCACTGTCTCCCCCTCCTCCTCCTCCTCCACCTCCCTCCCAGTTACGTCCACACTCACACCTACATGCACTACATCTACGTCCACTATCAGCATCACCACACCAAGCAGAACATACACCACACTGGCAGACACCTCCACAACATCCATACATGCGTCCTCTGTGTCCTCTCCCACCGAGTCTGTCCCCCCCATCCTACAGGACACAAACGTAAGCACTCAGACACCCAACAGCCATCTACCTCACATCAGCATACAGCCCTTGCACCTGCACCCAAATCTATCAGACATACACCTCCATCAAGCACGCCCTCATCCTCCACTCCCATTACTCCTCCCTCCTCCTGCCCCAGCGTCCCTAAAAAGCTTTTCCTTTCCCAACTTGACCTCTTCCCTACCCCTGTCCTGCAAGTATGGGCAGGGTAGCAAGGACACAGCCCAGCACCTCAGCCGAACAGTCCACAGGGCTATTATTAGCACCACCTACTCATGCTGGTAAGGATACCAGACCTACGACACTGAAGGGAAAGGAGCCAGCACCACCAGGGATGAAAGGGAAGAGTACTGCACCAGCTGTGAGGAAGGGGCCTGCACCAGCTGTGAGGAAGGGGAAGGAGCCTGCACCAGCTGTGAAGAAGGAGAAGTAGCCTGCACCATATGTGAGGAAGGGGAAGAAGCCTGCACCAGCTGTGAAGAAGAGGAAGGAGCCTGCACCACCAGGCAGAAAGGGGAAGAGCCCATCCACCCCTTCAAGGAAGGGTAAGGGATCCCCAACCCATGAACAGGAGGAGACAAGGCATTCTACACCAGCAGAAGCTGTCAGGCTAACACCACAATCACCACCAGCTGTCATGGGCCTCCACCACCAGCTGTGGATGTGCAGCCATCAGGGAGTGCAGGTGCTGCCCAGGAGCCTCCTCCAACAACCACCACAATGCAACCATCAGGGAGTGCTGGGGCTGCCCAGGAGCCTCCTCCAACAACTACCACCATACAGCCATCAGTGAATGTAGGGACTGCCCTCGAGCCTCTCTCAACCACCACCACAGTGCAGCCATCACCGTCGGCGGACACCATATAGGCCAACCTCCAGGGGCTACTGTGCGGGCTTTCCCCTCCAGAACCAGTGGGCAAGACACCCACTCCAGAGACTGTGGCCTTGCACTTCCCAGGACAAAGCAATGGGCATGTTGCCCCCTCCAGAACCAGTGGGCAAGACACCCACTCCAGATACTGTGGCCTTGCACTCCCCAAGACAAAGCAATGGGCATGTTGCCCCCTCCAGAACCAGTGGGCAAGACACCCACTTGAGAGACTGTGGTCTTGCACTCCCCAGGACAAAGCAATGGGCATGTTGCCCCCTCCAGAACCAGTGAGCTTGTTCCCCCATCCGGCTTAGGTGCCTGCCTATTTGCAAACTGATGCCCCTGCAGTGTTCTATCTGGATATACTCAGGATTTGAGCTGGGCCTTCAACTGTGCCCTGTGGCCATGTGGGTCCTTTGAACTTTGATCTGGGCATTGTCCCTTTTAAATCAAGTCTACATATCTGTTTCATAGCCAAATTGGATTATTAATTTTGATGTTGAACTGATTACAATCACTTTAATCAATTCCTGTTGTCCTTGCATTATTCTGCAGTTTTTCGGGGATAAATTGTTTTTCTTGTGCAGCTGGTTGTGTGTATGGTATATGTGTGTGTCGGGTGTGTGTTGTGCGTGTGTGTGTCACTCTCGTTTTCCTCCCACCCTCCCTTGTGTGCTAGGCGGCTGTACTCACTGTCCTCTTCATCGTCGTTGGTGTTCCATGTGGAGCATCACGTAGAAGATCATCGGGAAAACATGCATTTCGGGTTCCATGGCGGCGTGGTTCTTCCCTGTGTCTCCAATGGTGAGTCCTTTCACTTCTGAGCTCTGTTTCCGCCAGGCTTTTGTTGGCGCTGGTACCGCCCGGAAAAGGTGGTGGATTGCAGGGTCAAAATATGGTGGGCGGTACTTTGTCTTCTGCCTGGCTGTTGGCGGCTAACACTGTGGTGGCTGTTGTTTCTGCCGGGCTGGTTGGTGTGGTACATTGGCTGTCTATGGGAGTTATCACCGCTATGGTCATAATTTGGCTGTACTTACCGCCGGCCTGTTGGCTTTATTACTGCCACTTTATCACCCACCGCCAGGGTCGTAATGAGTGCCATAGTCATAAATGCAACATTCAAGAAACTACCACTGTATCACC
This sequence comes from Pleurodeles waltl, assembly GCF_031143425.1. Lineage (NCBI taxonomy): Eukaryota > Metazoa > Chordata > Amphibia > Caudata > Salamandridae > Pleurodeles > Pleurodeles waltl. The sequence goes on from NC_090447.1 coordinate 205,573,811, forward strand.
ATACTCTAGGAATAGTATTGAGGTAAGAAGTGTTCCATGCAAACCATACATACCATCAGATAGACAGAGAGTACAGTAATACTATTTTGAATTAGGTCAACAATCCAAGGACCGAAGGGTCCTATGATAAGTATTATAACAGTAGTTAGTAGACAGGCCCTGCTACGTCCTAGTCCTATAAAGATATGTAAAAGCAATATACTGAATAATTTATGCCATGATGATCTGAGCATAAAATGTCAAGATTATACAGCCTCAACACCATACACAGTACTTACTATGTTCATTACCCTTTAAACTATAATGACAATCGTCCCAATCAGTATCTGTTCCAAAAGCACCCCGATTATGTAGTGCAATTGTTATGAATGCGCATCTACTATTAACTACAAGTATTCTTATAGCATCAGGACATGATATAAGTCAAAAATAAGAAAGGAGCAACCCACTATTATCACAGTGAATGCCGGACTACCCACAACAAAGTACATTGATTTGGCCAAACAAACAACATGCATAGCACTGATTGTAAAGAAAGGCAAAAACGCTGACATTGTAAGTGCGCTGCTGGTGTTTACAATGGAGGCAAATTCCATGTTAGAAAATAAGTGGCATTAGCATATACTCAGGTCGATTCACTTAGTTTATTGAATTTATCTCAATGCGGACCAATGGTGACTGTATAAGAAAGCATCAAAGCCAACTGCATACATTCATAGTTGGTGTTGCTAGCGCACGTGTTTTAATAAAAATTATTAATGAGTGTTTATGTATTTTGAGTAATTGATTTGCATAGAAAATTAAATAACGTAGAAAAATAATGCACTCATTTGAAAATGTGATCACGATGAGTGGTCATCAATGTTCACGAAGTGTACTAATCAATGCTTTATTAAAATGAAATGTTGAGCATATGTTGAAATTGTGTAGTAATACATCATATTAAAGGTTATGCATTTTGTATTAGCTTTATTAAATGTAGGCCTTAACTTAGCGAAGGTCTTGGCCTAGTTTCCAGGCCTTATGTCAAGTTGTATTTCTTAACGTTTAATAAAATGACTGTCCTAGAGAGTTAAACTGTGATTTTCCAATGCATTGTTTAAATGTGCTCCTAGCTGAAAACTTTTCTCATGAGTACAGATTGCTAGAAGATGCTGTTCTTGCTAAATGTAACAACATGTATGTAATGTGCGTGAGATTGACTTTCCCAGGAGGAGAACAATGAAGAAACTGACTGGAGTATAAGCTGCAACAATATTGTTACCTGAAGAGTCGGCTGATGAGAACGATACAGGAGAAGCCAATTAGCAACATGTGAATGGAGTAGTGGTAAATTTCATGGATTTTAAATTTTAGTTTTATTGGACAAAGTGTGAACATACGATCCCTTGACCAATAGGGATTTGGGAAATAGTTTTAGGGATTTTGACTTAACGAGACAGCACCTAAAGAACACAGATCATTCTCTCTATTCTTCTGGAGGATTTACCTCTTTTCGTTCGAGTTACTTAAAGACTTTACGTTTTCTGAACTTTGATGCTGAATCCTGATGCCTTGCCCGCCAGGGTCAGAATGACCCTCAAAGTTTGAACACTGGGGTGTTTATATAATGTTCCCATGTAATGTTTGAACTGGGTCAACAGTAGGCAAGTCCAGACCAGTAAGTAGTCTCTATTATTAGGACAAAGTAGTGGCACAGAAGTCCCCAGAGAAATGTATAGACCAAAACCCAGTGGATGCAAAAAGGAGTAGAAACGAGGCCGAAGAAAGGAAATGCAAACTGGTTGTAAAATTACTAAAGGAATGGAAACATCAGTATAGCCTACTGGACGGATGGACACAACCTAATTAATAGTTATTTTGTATAATTGGTAAGAATCAAAACATACCGAATAGTACTGATACCACAGTTCATGTCCGTCCAGATACAATGCAACTTAGCATAAATATGTCTGTCATACATTGAATTATTTTATATGTACAAATTCATTGTGTAAGCAAATGTCACCACCAAAACATGAACCAAGTGCAACTTACAGACAAATGAAGGTAACTCCCTATCTGTATTAAGTTCCCTTTCCACTGCCTGCAATTTGAACAGGTATCCACACTATAGTAATAGTCACAGCCTGCTTCCGCTAAGCACAGGTTATGCCAGATAGTTGTGGTGTCCAATGGATCATTTCATTGTGTCGTTTTTAAGTTTTTCTAGCCTGGGTATTGCACGAGAATAATTTGCTGCTTTAAAGCTCGTCGGTGGGTCTTGCAACCGTTATGTGGTGGTTATACTCTGATTCTGTCTTGGATTTGGGCTTACATGTACTAATGGTAGTCTATGGGGTCTCATCACCTTCTGGTGTTTCTGGTGCTCCATGTTGGTCTATATACTTAGCTTAGGTATGAATTTGGGTAGTAACATTTTGGGCACACTATTTTTGGTCAATCTTGGTGTCACCGGGTCTATATTCATGCATGCTGGTCACAGTATGGAGATATGCTTGCAAGGAGGTCCTGACTTGTAAAAAATGTACTGTGTAATCTTTTTTACTTAATGTATTGTTTTATGCCTTGCAGCTTTGAAAAAGTCACATGACTTGACATAACACGTGTTGGCTGTGGATGTATGTAATGGCAATTGTCAATTAAAAGATTGGACCAGGCTTGAATCTTTGTGATTTCTTTTCTTGCAAACATATTAAAACTGGACTTCTATTGAGTGATGTGGTTCCATCCTTTTGGACCCTTACAAAAGTCAGAGTCACATAGCCTTGCTGCAGTGGGTGATGAAATCATAGGTGCCATAGCCCATAGTTGGCCATGGGGCTCCGCAACATGATTTTCACATGTGTAGACCTACTACTAGCAGTGAGGATGTGCAATACAGACATCTTCCAGGTGGTAAAAATGGTCAGGAGGTAAAAATATATTTACTGTGCCATTGAAGCACTAATGGCCTCTTGGATATGTTTTGTCATATGGTTGCATATATTTATAAAAATGCAAGTAGAATATTATTATTATTATTATTATTATTAATATTATTATTATTAACCATAACATGTTTAAGAGAGTAAACAAAGCTAGAGTTGGTCAAAAGAACAAAAAAGCTTTCAATGAACTGAGATCATACACTGTAAAGAATCCTGGTGGCATACAGAAAATTTTTAAAACGGTTAGTGTTTAGCAAATAGGTAACTAGTTAAGTTTCTTTAGATGAACAGGAATTTAACATTTCCATAAGTAGATAAACTAAGGCAATCTGAACCAGTGGACTCTGGAAGTGACTGGCAGGAATGTCAAAACACACAATGATTCCCTAATCCAGTTTGGAACCTATAAGTCATGGATGATAGTGAATCTATGTTCCCCTAAAATAAAGGGAAGAGTATGGTTAGTACCTTCATAGAGAAGAAGCAATTATCAGTGACGTTTGTGATTTGAGGTGTGCATGACAGATCAGTGTTGAAGATGAACCCTATTTTTCCTACAGTTGGAAAAGAGAGAAACAAGATCCCGTCCAATAAGCCTACCTAGTGGAAGACCAAGGACTAGGCGTTTCATAAACAATCATGAGCTCTGTCATATTAATATTAAGTGTAAACTGGTTTAGGATCATCTATTTAACCATTGTTGAATGTCCGTCAATAAGGTTGACTGGACATAATTAGAGGTGTAATATGGCCTTAAAATAATTTGGGTGATATTGAAATTCATCTTAAAAGACAAATCCAAAGAAATGGATGAGTTTGGCTTCAAAAGTGACATAGCTAATGTATGAGGTAGAGCTAAAGAAGAACACCCTGATATTTCAAACTTGAATTCTTTCAATGCTTCTCTTGAATACTAATCTCATGGAGGTTTAAAACAAAGACATCATCGGAGATGGTGTCAAAGGCAATGTGCATACCAAGTAGGATCTTGTCAGCAGGGCAATTTTGATCCTTCGATTCTCTGAATTGAGCAGTACAGAGAGATACTTTTGTCCCATGAAGAGCTCAAACAGCAGTCTGGACAGGGTGAAGAATGTTATGTTCAGTAAAGAAATCAGAGTTTTATTAGTTGACTTCCTTTTCAGTCAATTTAGCTGTAGGTAGAATCAAAGAAGTAGGGTGATGATTGCTGGAAATGAAAGAGTTGACAGAAGCCTTCTTCAGTACGAGAGCTAATACTGTAGCCTATTTACAATATGAAGGCGCTAGAGTGTAAGAGAATTACAAGTTACCTAGCTGGCACAGATATGTAATAGAGTGTCTTTAGCAAGATAGAAAATCCATGCAGGAGAGTGATCAGAGGGAGAACCAGAGTAGTGGTTTTAAGGACCTCATGTAATGAGAATAGGGATAGACACACATTATTGAGCCATGAACAAATGAGAGAATCCCAAAATATGCTACTTTCAAAGGTGTAAGGACTGAAAAGTGATTGTATAGTAACAATTTTGGACAGGGAATAGGAATATAGAGGCTCTCAAACTTCAAGAGAAATTTGATTTTTTTCAGGAATCTGAAAAGGATTATTCTCATCAAATTTTAAACAGTTCTCCAGTAGCATTACCTGTAGAGGAGATATGAAGAGAGTAGAAATCAGAACTGGCCAGCTTGATATTTTTCTGATAGCTTCTGTGATCAACTAGATAGATTATTTTTAAAACCCTGGAGCAAGTAGTATGTCAGGCATGTTCTACTGGATGTGTGGGGCCACATCCACTTAGTGAAAAGCCATTACCGGCACAGGCTTTCTCAGAGCTTTAGAATGTGTGAGTATATTGTTATCCCACAAAACATTACACTTGACTAGTTTAAAGAATTTGGATAATGATAGCACTGTAAATGAAAAAAATGGCAATTATCACAAAATGATCACAAAAATATTAGGCCTGATTGGGAGGGTGGTAAACAAAAACACTGTATAAGAAGCAAAGGGAGATGTATTCAGTCTATACACTAAAATTTCAGCATCAGCAAAAGGATTCATAGTTGCATAGGTGGTCACAAGAGATGTATGGTGTTTTATTGCATTGCCTATTACATTTTGATGGTGCACGTGAATGGGGCTATGGCAAATTGGTACTGATAGATCAATTCCATGCGAAGAAGAATCTTTGATTCAGACATCAGTAATAAGCGAAGTATCAAATGTAAGAGTTTTATCAAATAAAGTATGAGAATGTTTACCCAGAGATCTCTAGTAGCACTGATATATAGGTAAGGCACTCTGTAGAGGAAAGAGTTTTATGGGAAATCCCCCAAGTGGTACCCCTCCAGTTCTCTACCCTGGGTGTGGTGTTAAAGGTGCACAGATACCCAAAATCCAAAACCTTGGACATAAATACATTTTGGTTAAAACTGTTCTGGGAACTGAGTGGAGACCAAGACCAATCTGCTTGTCTATCTGCCCAAGCTCCATCTGCAGTGGCTTGACTTTGCACCAGTTCCTGCTACTTTCTTCTTTGAAGCATTAAATCCTTCTCAATGTTCCCCCACAGAAGGGGATGTAGCCTTGTGGAACTCTACTCAGCTGCAGCCTCCAGTCATATCCTGCTGGAGATTTTTGACTTCCAAAAAATAAACTAAGTTTCAACTTGAAAATCTTCACTCCAACTTTGTCCAGCAGTTCCCTGACAATGATGCATCCTCTTCAGGCACCATCTGAAACCTTGCCTCACTAAACTTCTACCTTCTCAGAGACTTTTTTTTTCAAATTTCCTCTAAGTCTTAAGAAAAGTGCTGACCAGGCCTAATTCACTTTTCGTATTCGACTCGCACTCCATCGCGTTCAGCCATAAGTTTCAATTTTGACCCAGTCTTGCATGACTAGATGTTCACTGTTGGTGCTTTGATCTTTTAGGTGCTAGTTTCTTCCTTAAACTTTAAAAAATCATAACTCTAGTTCTACTGGTTGGATGTTTGTCATTTCAGTGTCAAATAATTTATGAACATTTAATCTATATTTCTGAATTGGTTTAGGATTTTTCTTGTGTTGTGTTGTCACTTTATCACTTTTTGTGTGTTGCATAAATACTTTACAAACACAAGGAGTATGGGAATCAATTATAAGAAGGGGCCTTTAAAGAAGGATTTACCTAAGGCTCCCTACTCTCAGACTATGAGTGTCATGTAACATGCTGTGGGAGTTTATTTTGTGGTAAGAGGGGGAAAGGGGGAAGAAGGGAAGTTTCCTTTACGGACTAGGTGGTCTCACACACTATATAGTGTCATGCTTCATCATATGACCACCTAGCCTACTCTGCTAGGAGGAGTGAAGGTTATATAAAAATACAAGTAGTATAAGGCATACCTGTGGGGGAATACCTTAAGGCGGCCCTACACCTGGAATGCTACTTTACCCAGGTCAGAAGGAGGGGGAGTGTCCCCTTGTTGTAACACAAACTCCAAAGGAGGCGCTCGCTTAGCACCTAAATCGCTTCCCTCTTAGACTGCTTGTAGTCTTTTTCTTGTCGCAATAATGGATGACTAATTAGGGATCCTAGGCACTGAAGAATGCCCCTAGACCTTCCTTGGCTCTTTGTAGCGGGCAGAAACATGTTTGCCAGAAATTATTATATAGGTGACCCAGTGGGTCATTGTTCTCACGTTGGGGTCCCATCCTCTGTTCTTAACCTCACCAGCAGTCACCACGAATAAAGGTGTACTATTACACAGGTGAGTGACTAGGTGTTTTTATATCTTTTCCTAGTGTAGCTGGATCCCATATACTTCCAGACAATTTGAATTTTCGCACTTCCTCCCGTTCTTTTAACTGTGAAATTGAGTCCGTCCAGGTGGCACTGTCCTACCTGGGTGGGGCTATGTGGTCATATGATGAAACATGACACTATATAGTGTGTGAGACCACCTAGTCCATAAAGGAAACTTCCCTTCTTTCTCCCTTCCCCCTCCTACCACAAAATAAACCCCAACAGCACGTTATATGACACTCATAGTCTGAGAGTAGGGAGCCTTAGGTAAATCCTTCTTTAACGGCCCCTTCTTATAATTGACCCCCATACTCCTTGTGTTTGTGATTTATTTTTTAGGGAGATAGTATGGGGTGGTCTTCTTCCTCTCCCTGACTCTCTTTTTGTGATTAGATGCATAAATACTTTACTCATTGCCTCCAAGTTAAGCCTGACTGCTTTGGGAAAAGCTATTAAAGGGTTACGCACAGGTTAATTTATTGGCTTCAGTGGTTCACCCTGACAGGAACTGTGGCTGTTGCTTGAGAAGGGTTAATACACCATTCAACCAACAACCCAGTTTCTCACAGGGCCTGCTTATGAATTCCTCAAGGGGGTAAAGGTAATTTGTCACAAACTGATACCAATGGGTTTGTAATTTACTGGCCTATTAAGTTCCACCTATTCTGAGGATTTTCCCTTTAACGGTGTATTACATGTGGATATGGCATAGTAATTGCAAGGCCTTCTTTCGCTCATAAATTCCAACAGTTTGACTTGCCAACATTCATCAAGGGATCATCACATCACTTGGGGGAGCTGGGGAAGATAAGGAGAAGGTTTATCTGGCATGAAATTATGCTTTCTCAGTCAGAGAACTAATGCATGGATGCTGCTGCGTCCAAAGCCTCATGCTATTTTTCCATCCGGAATTCACAGCCAGAAATATTGTATAAGGTTCTTCCATTCATGTAAATACCAGTGGGCATACTTACATGCCCTGTGGCACACAGTAGTGCAGCAAGTAACCTTGCTGTGCTGCCCTGCCCACAGGGAAAGTGCAGAAATACACTATATTTACAAGGTACAGTGCATTTCTGTCCTTTCCCCCTGCGCTGGTGTACAAACTGCTGTCTAACGCCAATACAGGCACTCTTGCACCATGATCAAGAGGTGCCTCTGTTGTCATCAGGATTGTTTTTGTGCAGGAAGGGAAACTTTACTTCTCAAAAACAACCCAGAGAGGCATTTTCCTCTTTTTTTGTGTTCTGAATTCCTGTGTTGCAGGAAACAACAAGGAGAAATAAAGATATTTCTAGGGAGAAATAAAAACATTTCTCCTTGTTGCAACTGTTCTGGGGAGGTGTACAGTTTTGACTCATTCTCAGGTTTACAGATTATTTTTAAATCTAGAAATGCATTAGAACCCATGGGTGTTGCGTGGGACCACCCACCAGAACTCCTGTGGTACGCCTCCCTGATGCACTGTAAGTCAATGCAGCTACTTGCGCTGTGTTGCCTTACACCATATCTACAAGCCATGAAAAGCCACGTGCAGTGGCTTTGAGGGCCCTTGTAGATATGGGTCTGCAGTAACGTGCTGCCAGTGCGTCACAAAAAGTAATACACCAGTGGCACACAGGCTTGTAAATATACCCTCAGGTAAGGCAAAACCCACCCACTCTGAATTAGGTGGAACAAAATTGCATGTGGCAATTTTGCTCAGCCTGACTCAGAATCAGGGCCTTTGAATTTAGAAACTGTCAATCTGAGTGCAACTGTATTTTAGAGAATAAACTTGTCTGTCAAAGTAACTGTGTTTGATACTGTAAATACAAGCATGTAGCAAGTTACTTTTTGCTATACAAGTTACACCATCAGCTATGACCATCAGCAATATTACAGTTTAACAGGTATGTGCGGACTTTATAGCTCTCTACAAGTTATCATATCTCTGCATCCACTACCATCCCTATAGCATACATTTCAGGAAGAAGTGGTGCTAAGGCCCTAATGTACTAATTTCAAGTCACAATAAAAGCACAGTTTTGCACTTTGATGGATGTAATAGTCCGACACAGTGAAAATAACATCCTGAAGGAGTGGCAGAATCTCAGCACCATTGATCTTAACGAAGCAGGATTGAGATTGCAAATCCTACTGACTGCCTGCAAATGTGGGGATGGGCAACAGACCGCCGTCTCTGCATGCGCATTTGGAAAACTGCAACATGATAAGTAGATATGCCACTTAAAGTCGGCGGCAGTCGTCTCAAATCTCAAGGGCGGCAGGGAGGACCAGGGAAATAAATGAAAATAATAATTAAAAAATAAATGTTCCTTTTCCTGCTCCCACTGGCTGACTAATTCCTCTTCTGATGGTGTCCCAGCAGTCCCTGAGACACTAGCACAGGCTCTGCACACAATCCTGATGCTATACTTAGCATGAGAGCAGAGCTGGGATTGGTCTCAGCGGTTTGTTCTGCCACTCAGACACTGTGTTGGAGCTGTGCAAACCTAAGTGTGCATGTCAGTTTGGCCAGCCTGGGACGAACGGCAAAACTGACATGCGCATATAGTGCACTGCCTTCACTCACCCTACTCCTCCCTCCCATGGACGAGCCCTGCCATTCCCTGCACCTGCTGGCTGAGCCAGAGGCTGAAAAATAAGTGTCAGAAAACATCATTTTATTTTCAGTTGTTGGCTCTTAGCCAAGGGAGCAACGCTCCTTCACCATTACGAAGGAGCCGCTCCAGCTTAAAGGTATGTCATATTTGCAACATGTAAGATATCTGTTATGGACAGCTTACCATTCACAAATGCACAGAACATCTCTAAAGTGTCTGGGTCCAATCAAAGGTTTGCAACGGCAGCTGTACCCAAAAAGCATTGTTTCGTAGCCTTTTAGTTCACAAGGAAGGGGTATTGCCTATTTGAGCTTAATCTTTGAGAACTGTAATGAGTAGCAATGTGGAAAATGTGATTCTCAAACCCACTTGCAAATCACAATGTCTATTTAGTGTATTTTGAATTGGCTTTTTGTGACCTGAAAGCTTTAATTTTGCAACTGTAATTATCAGGGATATTTCAGCTCTTAAGTGCTCTTAAATAAGGAAGAAGGGAAATAAAAAGATAAAAGAAGATAATAAAATAAAGAATGGAGACAGGAAAGAGAGTAATGGGAAATAAGGAGACAAAGGAGACAAAGAAAAAAAACAGAAAAGAAAAGAAAGAAAGATGTATGTAGTATGGCTCTCAAAATGAATCACATCAACTTGCTTCAGGTTTGGAATGAGTGAAAAACTTCAGTGCTGTGAATGAAGAGATAGTCGAGTCGGTCTTTTTCAGAAGATAGACATATTTTCAGTGTGCAGTGGCCGGTCTATGAAGAGACTTTGCCAACGTATCTCTCTCCCCTTTATCTCCCGCCCTCTCGAATTTCTAGCTGTGCCAAGTGATGCGGCTCTGGCAACTTCTTCCACCAGCCATACATATTTAGCCAATTTGTTTCTTCAATATGTGCAGGGGCTTCCAAATCATACAAATCAAAGTATTTTGGCAAAAAAATCGCGACTTGCTAAAGGTGTCGGAAATGTCACTGGCAATCACTTCCGTGAGTACCTATTTTGGTGCTTTCCAGCCTGTACCCATTTCGGAGGGAAATCTTGTCCTGCTGAATCCTGCACTCTACCTCTTTAAAATGAATGACACGTACATGGTTTTCTTCTTTTGTGCAAAGGATGGTTACAGAGCTCTTGCCAAACCTGTTTTGTGAGGAAAGCTTACAATGCTTCTTCCCCTTTTGACTTGTTTGGGAGGGGGGGCTCAACAGTTACTTTCCATGTTAAGGCTAATGTGAGGTGTTGTGATATGAAGGCCCACATAGCTGCTATCTGTGCTGTATGTGTTTGTGAAGGAAGTTTGCAATGCTGATAGGGTGACTTGTATCCCTCCTTACCTTCAGTACATTACCTGCTTTGTGAAGGAGACTTGCACTATTACTCGTCATGCTGTACCTGTTTTGTGGGAGGGATGCCTTTAGAGTTTCTTTGTGCGCTATATGTGGTTTATGAGAGGGAGGCCTGTTCAGTTGCTTTCAGTTCAGTGCATTGTTTTGTGTGAGGGAGGTCTGCTCAGTTGCTGCACCAAGTTTGAATTCCTACTTCACATGTTGTCTCCGGTTTTATGTTGATATAAAGCATGCTTTCACTATTTTGTGATGTGGTAGCTTACCCCCATGCCCTTCTGTTGTAAGAAATAATCGTTATTGCTGCATTTTGATGCTGAACCTGCTCTTTGCGAGGGCATCTTTCTCTCCTTCCTGTGTTGTACCTGTTTTGCATGTGCAGCATGTTCCTAGTGTTAATATGTGTTCCTTCTGTATAAGTGAGTGAAGCTTGCTTTGCTGCTGCTCTGTTCTTTGGAAGAAATATGTCCTCTTTTACTTCCTTTGCTTTTGCATCTTACTGTGAGAGTTCAAATGAACTCCAGGTTACCTCTTGCATTCTGATGCAGGGAGCACTTAAGAAAACAGCCTAAGATAACTTGGTCAAGAGTCTAAACGAGCTGTACTTTATTGTTCAGGGCCTCAGGAGGAGAAAAGTCTCGACATAGCAAAAGAGAAAGATAAAAAATATAGAGTATGGAAAACAACTGACGTTGAAGTAAAGAAATAGTTTTGCGACTGAGAATCAACAAAGGGGAGAGACAACTAAGGCTAGAAAAAGAAAAGTGCAGTATAAGAAGTTGATATGGGAAGAAAAGTAAAACTGACATGATTACGAGGAAAATAACTAAATGGAAAGAAAGAAATATGAAGAAAAAAATGTAATGTTGAAAGAGACATGCAGGTAAGGATAAACTCGGGAAATTGGAAGAAAAGAGGTGAAAAAGATATACTGAATGAGAAAGAGCAAAGTTGAGCATCGAGTTATTCAGCAAAAGAAGCATATGTAAGTGAAAGGAGATCAATAGAGATTTAATGGGATACGTAGAGAGAGAGAAGAGATATGTCAAGGTGATGTGGACAGCTTCGAGGCGTGCAAATATAAAAGGAGAGGAAAAAACATGAACTTGAGTTAGCTGAAGGGGATAATCTGGGAACGATACCCAATTGCTTACATTTAATTGTTATATACTATTGCAGGTAACGTGACTTTGGTTACTGTACAGGGTTCCAATCTCACTTTGTGAAGAAGTGCTACATAAAATCACTGTGAATAAATAAATTGTGCTACTTCTATGCACTGTAAATAAAAGGCAATACTGTTACTCAGTTTAATGGTTGTCACTTACCTTGAAAGGGTAGAAGGCTGAGCTGGCATTGCCAGAATAGTCTTGTGATCCACATATCTCCTCTAACGTTCACTCACTCCGTCATGATGTACTGTACACAGTGAATTATTTGGATTCTTTTGCAATGACCCTCAAAGCATGATCTGTAACTCAAGGGATTTTGAACTAATTCTTTTGTAAAACTGTTGAAAAATATTTTTTTTCATAATTGTTCTCCACCTTTTCTTAGTGGATAGCAGCTGCGGCTGGCAACTTGGAAAAGAGGTGGGGCAGGGGAGATAAAACAACAAAAAAATGTATAAAAAAACCTACCTTAACGTAGCCGCCACTCTCCGCTGTACAGTTGGGTCCCAGCCTGCCCTGCGGCCAGTCATGACGCTGCTCAAAGCAGCATTATAATTGGCTGGAGCACGCTGGCTGGGTGCTCCAACACATACTGGGAGCCTGGGATGGCTCTCTCCAACTCAGCAACACAGTGCCGGGTTGGAGAGAGCCCTGGTGCGCTTGTGTGTTTGGCCGGCCCAAGACGGACGGCCAAACATACATTCGCACTGAGGGGAGTGCTCTGTGTACTCCCCTCCCTGCTCATCACTCCCATGGCCCCGCCCCCTTAAAAAACAAAACAATAATAAACGTAGTTTAATATCGTTTTATTTTCAAAGGTTTGCAGCTCCTACTGCTGGTGGGGAGCGATGCTTCTTCGCCATAACGGAGGAGCCACCCAAGGTGGATAGACCACTTTCTAGCTTCTTACAAAATGTCCAAAATGTCCATCTGATTGGCTTTAAGTTTGAGGATGCATGGTAATTATGCTACAACTAGAAACAGAATCAGACCAGGCAGATATATTTCAACCCCAAGACCGCATGGATTTGGTGAAAAGGGACCTGGGATTTGTATTCAAGCTCATTGGTTGCTTAGCCACTAGGCCATGTAACAGGGTCGGACTGGCCATTTGCCTAATGGGTTGCAGGTAGGTGACTGCCTTCAGAGCAGGATGGACTGCAATGGCCCTATTGTTTTGGTGACCTCCTAAAGTGGGGATCTGTTTTGCCAGGAATGATTTTGGTGTTCAGTCTAGCCTTGGTCATTTCAATAAGTCTATGGACAACCTGAGGTGCACCTCACCAAGTAACATTTTATCTCTGAAAAGAAGAAATACAACAAGGGCGCTGTACAGGTGAACGAAGGATATTCAGATTTTATTCACCGATTGGAAGTCAGAATACTAGCATTTTTGTCATCACTTTTTTGTGAATATAGGTCACTTGCATATATACGACCCATACAAAGTGGTTTCGTGCAGATCACTTTGTTAAATATTACATTCAATTTCCCTAAACTCCCATTCTGCAGATACGTAATACCAAAGCTGGTTCTCAGAGTGCCCACTCTCACCTTGGGCGCTGAAAAGGGGTTTTTATGTACTACCTAATGCAGAAGATTCCCCTCCCCCCCGGTTATTGTGGGTGGAGGGGGCAGGCAGCAACAGCTCACACATAATGGGTAGAAGGGTGAGGACACGGGGCAGCGTAAAAGTACCTTTCAAAGAGGCTCCCCAAAATGTCGTTACACCACTGCCACCAAACTCTACACTGGGGCCCTAGCACGATGTTGTGAAATCTCTATAATGATCTAAGAGCAGCTGGGAACAGGGCAAGGGAAGAAATACATGCCCTGCCCATAGATGAGACTGTCTGTGATAGTCTTACAACTTCGGGGTTGTGCTGCTATGCTTGTCCTCACCTCTAACCAGGAAAGTGTGGGTATGATAACCTGATGTTGGATTGTAGCGTTTCCTCATGCTGCATAGTAGGTCTTAACATTTATGCCAGGCTCTGAGTCTCACTATACCACCTCCACACTTTCTTTAGCCCCTTTAAATAGCAGTCTCGTAGAAGCATCACTTAGAGAAGTGTGGCAAGAATAGAGTTAAAAATCAAAAACAATTTAGGGGCGTAAAATTGCCTGCTGTTGTAGCCGGATGGCATTAGTTGTGGATATAAGTTATTTAGGTGCCCAGTTTTGATGTGCATCAAAAGTATAAATGGAGTATTGGGTAAAAGCATATAAGGGCTAAACAAATCCACAATCTCCATGCTAAACAACCAATCACACCACTGCCACCGCTATAGCTTCATGCTGCACAATAAAATAGTTTGTGATTATTAGTGCAGCACCGCAGTATTTGCAGTAATAAATAAAGAGGGTTCTTGCAGGTAAAAATCCCTGCTGCTGATTTGCTGCAGCCATGTACTAATTCACAATGGTGTTTCAATTCTTCTTCTTCCCCTGTGAGGTCACATCCATATTATGCTAATCACAAAGGCCTCATGGAGCCTTTTTTATTGTTGTTATTGTGATTAGTTTGATTGATAAGAGTAAATACATCCTTAGCCCCCGAAGTATGAAGAGGGAGGTCTGGAGCGCAGGCATGTGAAAGAGAGATCAAGATTTAACATTAACCTCTCCCAGTGTAACTCTAATGAAGAACATAGCACACATGTTGGGAGATCATTTCCTGTTTACAATATGGATCACATTTTTTAGGCTGGTTATGCAATTACTTTGTCAACCTTCCTTTGAATGTTCATTATACCTAATTACATTCTTAAAATCTTAAAATCTTAAAATCTTAAAATCTTAAAATCTTAAAATCTTAAAATCTTCCTATCGTTAGAGGCTATCCTTTCCTGCTAAATGAATGCAAATAATGGAATTGTTTTATAAACGCACAGGCACAGACACACACGCACCCATCCACACACACAAACTCACACAAATACATTTCTACACCCATATCTTGTTTTTTGTTTATAAGGAATCTAAATTTAGAACGTATTAAAAGAAAATATAAAGAAGTATAAACATTTCTATTCTACAAGGTTTTAGTTGTACCATAGAAATAAAAGATGCCAATATGCATGGAAGTGAAAGCATAATTAAAAATAGAGCTCCCCAGGTGGTATAGTCTTTCTTCATCTAATCATAAGACTTTCGTTTTTCATTTTCATTAATGCAATGTCGCTGACCTTTTGGATTGCTCATTCTCATTGTCACCTAGATCCTACTTATTAAATATCATGCAGTGAAATCAGAGATAACAGAGGGCAGTTGATGGTGCTCACATTACACTGTCTCCAAAGGTAAATGACTTGCATCATGCACTGCAAAGACTTGCAGACAACAGAAATAAATTCCCTTTTGTATAGTCAGAAGCATCATCTTACATGAATATAAAAACCAAACAATGGGATCCTCATTATTATAATGATAATGACCTACACAAATACATTGCATTTAACATTTTGTGGTCCGTTTTTATTATGTGTGCAGAAATAAACCTCGCAGAAAATCTGGCAACCCGATTATGACTTTGGTGGTCTGACAGTGAGACCACCAAGCAGCGTGGATGAGGCCGCCGGATTGATGCCCGTCATATTACATTATTTCTACCAGGCTGACCGGAGACATTGGGTGCGGCTCTCTTAGGGAACCAAGGCCAATGGTGTCGCAAACTAGCACCCTCGGAATGCGCACTGTCTGCATAGCAGACTCTGCGCATTCCAAGGGTGCTGGCATGGGGACCCCTGCACTGGTCTTGGCAGTGCAGGGACCACCCTATGGCCACCAGCACTGGCTTTCCGCCAGCCTTTCCATGGCAGTGCAACCACCATGGAAAGGCTGGTGGAAAGTGGAGTTGTGATGCCGCCGTGGCTGATGATGACTCCGACTGCTGCCAACTCATCGGGATCCATGAGCCTGGTGGTTGCCATGGTCTCTTTGCGGTCTGACCACCAGGGTCATAATGTGGCAGTCGCACCACCAGTAGTGTGGCTGTCCAACCTCCACCATGCATTTGGCGGTCCTCAGACCATCAAACTTATAAACAGGCCCTAAGACTAAATATGTGTGTATTTCCTAATGCTATGCCTGTCATGCTTACTATTACTCCATGAACAGGTTATATGTCCATCTATAAAAGATTATAATTCTGTTTTTATAGCAGGTATGTATTGATAAAGTATTGTAAGTGGACATTTAGCATCCAATTGAGAAATCCCTTAGGGGTACATACCAGTATGTCTTTGACAAATCATTTTTCTTTTGAGAATCATGCACCCACTGTAAAAAATCCCCCAAAAAGTCACTAAGAAACGTTCTCTATTTCCTAACCACTTATCCCAATCCATATCTTTCCGGGAGTGAATAAGGTTATGACCAGCTCAAATGCACGATCTACTTCACCCAGTGAGCCTTCTCAATATACACCAATTTCAAACCTACTCAGTAAAACAGACCTAATTTGTACACTCTGTGCTGTGAAGCATACATTGGAAACTCAGGACCCCTAATTAAGTCAGAAAGCCATATCCTTGGACTACTTCTGAGGATCAATCAGCCATTGTGATCACCTTAATACAAGAGCATCCACAAAAGTAGGCCATTTTAGAGACTTACAGGTGGTAATTATTTTACAATTCATCAAAGAACTTGATTAAACTCTACACCTGAGCTTCTTGCCCTATGAATGCTGGACCACATGTTGTACCATGAACCTGAATTGCTACTTTACTCTAACCAACGCTTATTGACCACGAGGTTAGAAGCTACCTTTTTTGGGTCAGTTACTCAAATTAACCTTACATGTGCAAATTAAAGCCTGTAGGAGCATATAGAAGACAATAACCCATAGTACAATCAGAAAATCAGACTCAGGATGGATTAATTATGTATATGCTTTGGACTTCACGCAAGTCATTCCCTAGATTTTGAGTTCACTCCCAACATCTAAAATTAATTGGTGCTTGTACCATCACAATCATGCTCAAATTTGTCCTTAAATCTCCCTCCACCTTACCAGTCTCATGTCTCAGCCTCTTTTGTCTTCCAACTCATGTCATCAGCAGTCCTAAACAGACAGCCAAACAGTCTAAGAGAAGAAAAATTCAACAATCGCTCTGTATATTCTGAACTAAAACCCTCTATATGCTCTGATCCTGGATCCTTGCTCTTCACCCTTCACAGTAATATCTCACACATTCTCGATAGACTGGCACTCCACCACTTTAGAAAAAAAAACAAATGAGCACAAAGAAATGTTATAACCTTGTGAAACCCTACACAACTATCTGCAACATACAGAAGAGCCAGGAGAGCAAAGATGAAATGAAGTCCCACACCAAGTAGTTTGGGGATGATATTCTTCAGAAAACCAAAAAGGGCAAAACCCTCTTATTTTTCTGATGTGTCATCGAACCTTACATTGCCCTGGTGGTGCCTTTCTTCATGTTCGATGTTCTTACGTTTCATTGATCTTATCTCAGGTCTCTATTCTGGCTAGCAGTCCATGCGTGACTGCATTTCTGTCATTCTCTTGTTTGTGGTGTTTAAAGTTGTGTGGAAGGACATTAGTTCTGTCTCCATAGGCAGTTGTTTGGCCAAAACAACTACAAGGCTACTGTTACTATGACTGAGTTGATTTTGGACAGTTCTGCTTTCAGTGAGTTGTGACTGTAGCCACATTTTGTGCGGTTGGTGGGACTGCACTTGCACTTCCATTGTCATGATGGGATACCTGTGAAGTAGCTTTCAGAAAACCTCACTGGTTTTGATACAGGAATATGTGTTTGTCTGGTCTGTGGGTGAATCAACCCTCATGAGATGATGCCATTTTTAGTTGAAGGTCAACACGAATCAAACATGAACTTTGTCATACTAAGATGGGCACTGGTCTGGGATAGGTTGTAGGTGAAGTCTGATACCCTTTCATGGGGGAGTGGGCCCACAATGAGCCCTAAATCAGTCTGTGGGTGGGTGGGGTGCCTCTTTTACACCTTGCTGATAATATGAGGTTTTGAGGTAGTTTTGGCATGAGGTGAATGGAGGGGAGCCTCCTTAGGTCATTTTTCCTCTGTGTTAGACCTGTCAGCCATAGTGTGGTCTTCCCACAAACTGTTTTCCTACCTACCTCCATTTTATTGCCAAAATTCATTTGTTTGCCCTTAGAACTCTGTGTACTATACCACTGCTAACCAGTGCTAAAGTGTTTGTGTTTACTCCCCTAAACATGGTGTAGTTGCATTATACCTGATTGGTATATTTAATTTACTTATAGAAAATGTGTGGTATACCACACACCCAGAGTCTGTAATTTAAATGCTACTATTGGGCCTGCAAACACTTATTTTGCCACCCACTCAAGTAGCACCTTAGAACATGTCCCAGGCCTGCCAATGCAGCCTGAATGCAGTTTTTTGACTTGCTACTATAGTCCTCTTGCCAAACATTAAACTCCCCTTTTATTGCATATGTCACTCCTAAGGTAGGCCCTTGGAGGTCCATGGGGCATAGTGTATTGTAATTCAAAGGCTGAATGTTTTACATGTCTTGGTAGTGAAAACCTCCTAAATTCATTCCTCACTACTGAAAGGCCTACCCCTCCCAGAGGATAGCATTGGGTTGTGTTATAACATTTAACTTTTGATACGGACCAAGTAGTCAGTCCATGTTTAGTATCTATGAAATTGTAATTAAACTCTCTTTAATGGTGAGATTTTTATTTGCAATTTTGAATATAACACGTTTAGAAGAGTGGCCTTTTTCTGTCTTAGCTTTTTCCTTACTGCAGCCTGTCTTAGGTCACAGGACTGGTTCCAACTGACACTTCAGCCAGCTTCGAGCCAGGGCAGGGGAGTCAGGAAATTCCATGGACTTTAAAGTAGAAACCTTCTGCCAACTTCAAAGACATAATTGGGTATAAAAATAGGGCCCTTAAACAGACTCTTCAGTTCACTTTCTGGACCTGTGGTAGAACTCTGAGAGGACTGCCTGCTGTTGTGACCTGTTATGCAATCTGCAAGACTGCTTTGTTGTACCTGAAAGGACAGCTTTGCTGACTGGAGCCTGCCTTGAACAATCAGAGGTCAGTCCTGCTTTTGGAGCCATGCGTCTTCAGCTCAACCCAGGACTACGAGTGTGACTCCAAGGCCTAGGTTTCTGGCTTCCTGTTCAGAGCCATAGGGATATGAAATGTTCCCACCATCATCATCCCACAATTGCACCCTGCCTGAGTGAGTCCTGAACCCCCAAGTGATGTTGCAACAGTCCTAAGCCTTTGGTTGTGGTGCTAAAAGTTCACAGAAAGCCAAAATCCAAAACTGAGAATTGGGATGTTTGGTAAAAACTGCTCTGAGAACAGAGGTGAAACGGGACCATCCTGCTTGACTATCTCTGCAAGGTTCATTGCTGGTAGCCTTAACTTTGCGGCTGCTCTCACTATATTTTTCGCAGCAGCAGCACATCCTGTTCAGCAGTCCTTCGCCAAAGGGATATCTAAGCCCCTGGAACTGTCTTCAGCCACCTGCTATGTCCAACTGGAGATTTTTGACTTCCAAAAAAGAGAATGTAGAAATCTTCACTACGGATTAGACCCAAGGCTCCCCGAGAATGGCGATGCTCGGACAGTATTCATTTATTCTGCACTAGCATGTTGCGATCAGTGGTGTCTTCCTTCTCACCTGTCTGAGTGCTTTTACTGCTTCTTAATTGCTGCCCTGCTGTGGCATGTGAGTGGACTCATAGGAGCTTGTGGGAATCCTTTTGGTAGGCTGGTGAGTCTCTTCTACTGGGACCAATTGGAATGTAAGATCCTACCTCGAGGGCGGGCTGTATGTGTGGCAAGGTCTCAGTCTTTCTAAGATATTTCATTGTCATCCAAAGAGAGAGGGCAGAGACAGCGTTCCTGACACATGCTGATGTTTCGCTGATGTAGCTGCATGCTGTCTCATTGGCCTGTTGGTCTTGCCACCCCAGCAGCAGTTGTCTGTTGTTCCAGGTTATCTGGCCACCAAACTAATGCCCCTATTGATTTACAATCACTGGGTGGTGGGTGCATGTGTAAGGATGTATTCTGCTAGAATGATATAATAGTTTCAAATATCATATTTATTGCCGTCAGCAGATCTCAAATTCTAATTTATGACAAATATGCATTTTCCGAAAGGTACAGTTGATGACTGAAAAATATAATGGTCCTCATTATGACATCAGCAGACTTTTCCCAAGATCGCCGGTGCCATGAGCGCCAGAAGACCAAAGTGCTGGCGGTCTTCCGCCCACCATAATATGGACACTGCTGGATTTCCACCACAATTAGGGCAGAAATCTGGCAGTATCCATGTTGGCGGGCGAGGCGCCTGGGCAGTGCTACCACCTCCACTACCCCGCCAGAATTATGCCGCCAGCTGTATTGTGGCCATTCATATGGCCTGGCGGTGTCCTGATGGCGGGGCACTGCCGGGGGTAGCAGTGCCCCTTCCCTGACGGATGATCTACTTGCCAGACAAGGTAAGTTGGGTGTCCAACAGGGGAGGGGGGGTGTTGTGTGTGGTGTCTGCCTGTGTTTGAATGTGTGAATGCGTCTGTGAGTCTTGTGGTGTATGCGTGCCTGTATGCATGTGAGTTAATGTGTCGTGTAGGCTCTCATTATTCTAATGAGACTACTGGATTTCGAGTGACAGAATTGCCTGCAGTGTCGGAGACTGAGTCTGACCCACTACTGGTGACACCTGTCTCTCCGATCCGGGTTCTGCTCCGACTAACTAGCAGTGCCTCATCTCTACCCAAGGGCAGGGATGATTAGGCAGCCGAGTGCATGACATAACTGGTTTTTCAGGGAAGCCGTGGTCACTCAGGTCTCATCCGTTTCTCTCAGTTACATTAGTTTCACATACACAATGACAAACAGAGGGAGTATATATTTCAATAATACTTTAATAAAGCAACTGCATTAGATAGCAAAGCGTGGACTGCAATAACCAGGACGATACAGCATGACAAGATTAAAATTGCGACAAGGAGAGTAAAACATTAAAATAATGCTACCATATTGTCACGAGAGTCAACTGACTAATTCCTACCTAAGCTACGATTGAGCACAGCGTGATAAGCTCTAATTCTGCCCTTTAGGTTCCCCTGGGAAGACATCATCCCCCATACCCGAGCAAAGGCTTTAAGTATGTAAAATAGCTGTAGTGAAGCATTCGGCAATCAGCATACAGTCGTGGTTCTCTGGCTGGAATCTCCCTCTAACGTGTAAGGGACAGGAAAGTATTTTTATAATACAACAGCTGGTGTTCTGAGAAAATGTCCCTACGTAAGGATGTGCATTTTCTATGAATGCCAGAGACTAAACTTATACCACATTCACCGGCAACCTATCTTACTGCAGCCTTGGAAGATGCACAAAGTGAGCAAGAATGTCTTGTTTGAGAACAGAGTGCTGGCTAGGAATAGATAGAAAATAAAACAAGACTGTAAAAGTGGCTACTGTAACAATAATAAAGCAAAGCTGAATAAAATATATCTAGGTTAAAGTTCACAGTGGCAGGCCTAGTATGTTAAAATAACGTGCATGAAGCTATAACTAAAATGGCTACACAACAAATGCATGTTTTAATGTTGCAGTGTTTGCCTGTCTGCATGTCAGTGTGTATGCGTGTGAGCATGTAAGTATGGATGCGTGCCTGAATGCATGTGAGTATGTGTGAGTGATTGCATGTATGGATGAGTGTGAGTGAATGAGTGTATGGAAGTGGAGTTGACTGGGTGTATGTGTGGTGTGTGTCCATGTATGCAGGTAGGGGGCTGGGGGCACAGTGCCTGTGGGGGGGGTGGGAGTTGGGGTGCTATGCATGTAGGGGGTTCAGATGCTTGCTGGGGGAGAGCCATCTACCGGTGACAGGGAAGGAATTCCCTGTTGCTGGTAGCCCTACCGCCATGGTTTTTGTCTTCGCAGCTTTCAGGAACAGGCAAACCTGAATCAGAAAACCACATTTTTCAACATAATTTTGGCATTTTACTGGGATATACCCCATTTCTACTATTTTTTGTGTTTTCAGCCTCCTTCCCGTTAGTGACAGAAATGGATGTGAAACCAGTGCTGGGTCCCAGACAGTTAAACATTTCTGAATTCAACAAGGGGTCATTTGTGTAGATCCTTTAATGTTTTCCTACTGGAAATAACAGCTAATATAAAAAAATATTGAAATTCAGGTGACTGTAAGGTGTTGGAATGGAGGGGTGCTGTGTGCGCATGGTGTGGTGGGGGGGTCAGCTGCTTGCTTGGGGGGGTGCCGTCTATTGGTGACAGAGGAGGAATTCCCTGTTACAGGTAGCCCTACCACCATGGTTTTCATGGCGGTGCTACAGCTGCGGAAACCATGGTCGTAGGCCTGCTCATAATGCCGAAAGCAGTCTTCTGTGGACCGCCAGGTCAGAGATAAACATCTCTGGCCCGGCGGTTCATACTGCCCTGATGGTATGAGTAGAGATGTGGCGGGTTGGCAGAGGCCAACCTGCAACACTCATAATGTGGCGGTATTCACTGCCAGCCTGATGACGGTGATACTGCCACATTAACCCTGGCGGTCAAAAGACTGCCAGGGTCATAATGAGGGCCAATATTCCCTATCCATGTGATTCAGTGCTCGTAATTTATATTTGACATGTCCCAATGTCACACTTCTGACCTAATACATTGTCAGACCAGTCTGCATCCCAGTCACGAATAGGACACTCTTATTACAAAAGCTTGTTGTGGTTGAAGCCTGAGCAGCAGGAAACAGACCACAAAAGGGGCAAGAAATGATGGCCCTCATTATGACCCTGGCGGTCACAAGACAGCCAGGGTCACGGTCGGTCCATTGAAAAAGCAGCATACTGACTGTGACATTATGACCGTGGCGAAAGAGCCGCGGTCGTACTGCCGGCACTGCCACTTTTCAGCTGCCAGACGGCCTGGCGGTTCCAGCAGTCCCAATCCGCCACAGCAGCGCTGCAAGCAGTTTTACCGCCATATAAATGCTGGCAGAGATGGTGTGCTGAGGGCCCGAGGGGACCCCCTGCACTGCCTAATGCAGCTGGTGTGGGCAGCACCCCTGGCCAGCCCTGTGCTTTGCAGACAGTGATTTGTGCGACGTATTAGGAGCCAGCGTCATTGTTGCTCTGCGTTTCCTGCTGGGCCTGGAGCGAAAACTGTGTTTCCGCTTGCTGGCCCAGTGGGAAACTCATTATAGGGCCAGCAGGAAGGTGACCTCATTGGCAGTCTCCTGACCTGCAAGAGTTTGGCAGGCGGCCTTTTTCGCCTACCAAACTCCTAATGAGGGCTAGAATGTGGCCATTTGATTAGAAGGTGTCCCAAGCAAGAACAACAATTTGTTTATACCACTAACATAGTTTGTCTCAGATAGAGTTTTCTTCTGTACTTGTTTTAGGTTTTGGGTCGAGAAACTACAAATATCCCATAAATAGTTTATCGGCTAATTTGATACATGATATATTTATTGGCTGCTTTAAACTCTTTATCAATGTTGATATAAAATAAACATGTGAAACCTAAATATCTTTTTTCTTTGCTTTTGGTAGACAATTAATTTAGTTCCTTTGATAGAGATGAATAGGTAACTGACATATTTGCTTATTATACATGCCCGGGTATTGCTTATGTGTGTTGAGTGTATTGGTACTTTTGTTGCATTTAAAGTAACAAGTATGTTATATAGTATGGCTAATTTGTGTATTTCTATTTTTGGCCTACAATCAAAGCCACACAGTAGTGTGAAAATAGCCTTTGATAACTGAATTTATTGAAAGCTGTATTACCATAATAAATGTTAAGCACTACTGAGTCCAATGTTATTAATTGTTCCCTCAAAAGAAACAAATGCGTTCTTGCATTGTCTCTGTAGAAGAGCGATTCAGGTTAATGTTATCTTAATAAACAGCATTAGGGCTTTTTTACGCAATTCCTAGATTAGTAATATTTCCATAAATAAAACACTGGCTTTGCCTTATGTTATGAAGAAAAAATAGGAGGGGTAGTCATGTGGGAGATCTAGGTGGTCCTGTGCCTTATACTCCTGCTAGTGCGCCTGGTACTTAGTAAGTAAACGTACAAGGAGATGAGTATAGGTCGATGAACCTTTTGATTCGCATTGAGTGTCCTAGCTATGGTGTAACCAATGCACATCAATAATCAATACACAAATCAATAATCAATAAGCAAAACATTAATCATCAGTGAATAGCGTCAACATCTCATGAATAACCACAACTCAATTATACGTTTTATCAATTTTATTTCCCTATTTGTTACAATACTAAGTCATAAAGTTAATTCAAACTTTATTCAATTCACTCAAGATTAATTCATTAGTGACCACCAGTAACATAACCTAATCAGAACTTCAGAAAACATGCGTTATAATGCCTCAACATAAGCCAATAAAGAAGAATGTGTTCATATGAATAGCAGAGTTCAGCAAATCAGCCCATCAATCACTTGTCACCGTATATTTCAACTTCTCAGAATAGGAACCCTACCAAACCCAGATCAGCATTGGCATGTGGGACTTCATGCAAAAACAGTTTAGAACATGAATTTAGAAAAACATCTGGCTAGAAGAAAAAACTATAAAACAGCGCAGTTGGTACCTAGAAAGAAAAGGCACAAAAGTCAATCAGTCACATTGTCATAGCTACCTATCCACGATGTGGATCAGCAACAAAGTCAGTCTTCGTCTTCAGGTCATCAATCGATCAGCAACGCATCAGGCTCCAAAAGCATGAGCTCAATGACAGAATCCTGCATCAATTTTAGCGAAGGGTCTCTCCCCAATCATCTGCCTCTAACATCTCCCCATCAGTTCTCTATTGGTTCTCAAGTTTTTCCCCTTTGTCACAATAATATATTAAAGTTACCCAGCCTATCCCCCAAATCCTAATTGGTCAATTAGTCACCATATGTGACGCTAGCCAATGACTTTTATTTTAAAAATCTATGAATTCTAATATTTTGCCATTCTCAGAGTGTCGATTGGTTCACTTTACGACGTCCTCATCATCCGGCTCATCAGGTATCGAAAATGTTGCATCTTCTTCTCCAGTCAGTGTCTCTATTGTTCGAGTCCTGGGAAAGTACATCTTGTCTGCTTTACACTGAATTGGTTGCATACTCTAGTCCGTCATCCCCTGTCCATCGGTTCATCGCAGAATATTCTAGCTGAGCAAATTTTATTAACACAAGTGGTTCAGGGTCAGTTCAACACATCAGCTTTCTACATTGTATGATTATTCAGCTTCTGCATGAGGCCTGGCAAAACTAGGCCACAACTTTGGCTAAGTTAACTCTACAGTATAGTGCAAAACATACGTCATATCTCTCAATATGACATATTACTACATTATTATTATGTATTTTCAACATTTTCACATATTTTTAGTCACTTTAATATAATTCATGAATTTTACTAGTCACTCTCCGTGGGCACATTTTCAAATGTGCACATTATTTTTCTACATTAATTTTCTCTATATATTGTTATGATTATTTAAAATGCATAAACACTCATTAATAATTGTAATTAACATATCTGCTTCAGCACTCCCAAGCACATAACAAAAAAGAAGAGTGCACAGTGTCACAGGAAATGCAAATCATCACTACCAATTCGGAGAGAAGTCAGCTGGTCCCTATGAGTATTCAATACTTTGAACAAGAGCCCTCACTCGCCCTTCGGTGACATGCTTCATCATCGGGCTTTGCTCCTCGTCAGGCTAGGTAGATCCTGAAGACAGACCTTTATTATGAAAGTGGATCCCCTGTCAAGGTTACAAAACAACAAAGATGGGGGAAGGTGAGTATAATGACCCAATTCCCCTACAAGTATGTCAAGTTGTGTGTCATGTGCCCCTACTCTAGGGATTGACTCACAGAATACAGTGTTGGTAGTCCCTACACTGCCTATAACAAACTGGTCAACATGTTTCTCGTTCTAGTAGTCATAACGACCTATATGCGATTCATCAGGACCGATATAAAGAACTACCTAATCATCACTGTCATGTGGACAAATATCATATAATTCACTGATGATATGGTAATCTAAGCCGGAACCCTCCTCAAATCAGAAGGATGGACCCAATAGGGATAGCATCGGGCTTGCGTATTTCAACAAATCCATTAATTTGTTTATGGAACAACGTCCTCTGATGCACCTACCTCAGCTCCGTGCTTCCCGTGATCTTGTTGCAAGTATTGAATACTTCTAGGGATCAGCTGACTTCCCCCCAAATTAGTAATGAGGATTTGCATTCCCAGAGGGAGCCTTGCAAATGTGTGTGTCTGTGCTGCACCTGGTGCATGAAGCTCTGCTCCTGTTCTGTGTCTGCCCTGCCCAGTAGCTTCAATAGTTGTACATTTCACTGCTACTTAATTACCTCATCTACCCTAGAGGCCATAATGGCAGGTTCTGCATTTGATAATTCCCACTCTACAGTTAGTAAATACCCACATGCTCAATGTCATCTATTTTCCTGCCCGCCACTACACACCTTGATATACATAGCAGCATTAGGGGTATCATGCTCAGGGACCTTGCACAACATTTTTCTATATAGGACAAACTGTAAACAACCTTTCAAAAATGCACTCCAAAGAATGCCTAAGCAGTCAAACAATTAGGACATTTAAAAACAGTGGTATGAAGTACTATAAATATATATATAGTATATCAGAACAACCAGGCATCACCTAAGGGTTCACATGGAGTATGGAAAACACTATGGCCTTCATTATGACATTGGAAGTAAATTCCACTTACCGCCATGCCGACTGCCACCAACATACCACTGTTGCGGCAGATATCCGCTAACCATATTATGACACACACACACCAATCCCTCACTGTTCAGCCACACACACAAATCCACCAGCCCAAAGGTCAGTGATAAACTGGCATTAGCAAAACCCACACCGTTACGCCAACACAACTACGCCCACAACATATGACCCACGAATCACCACAGCGGACATTCAATGGCGGAAAACCATTGGCGGTACATACCGCCGTGCTCAAAATACACACACATACAAAACAATACCACATTGGACAATTCAAACTATGCACACATACACATAGCACACCCACAACACTATAAAACACACACCCACATTACCCACATCCCTTTACCATTTCAAACAATTGCCACAAGATAGACACCACGACAACAGACAAGACCAGAGAAACACACCACCATGACCTATACATCACACACTCCAACACATCACCCTACACATCCTCACCCACACCGCTCACACTACACCCATGGCACCACAACGACACCCCAGGCTCTCAGAGGAAGAGCTCAGGGTCATGGTGGAGGAAATCATCCGGGTAGAGCCACAGCTATTTGGATCACTGGTGCAGCAGATATCCATTGCTAGGAAGATGGAGCTATGGCAGAGGATTGTGGACAGGGTCAACACCGTGGGACAGCACCCAAGAACAAGGGCCAACATCAGGAAGAGGTGGAACAACCTACGGGGAAGGTGCGTTCCATTGCAGCAAGACACCAGCTCGCAGTACAGAGGACTGGTGGTGGACCCCCACCTCCTCCCTACAACTAACAACATGGGAGGAGCAAGTCTTGGCAATCATGCTTCCTGAGTGCCTGGCAGTAGTAGCAGAAGGACTGGACTCTGGTAAGTCAACTCTCAATACTATCACCCCACTACCTGCAAGCCATGCTTTCTATTATCCTTCTTGTTCGCCCATGTGCCTCATTGGAATGTTCCTCTGCCCTTGTCCTGGGATTCCTCACAGGGGTCAGTAGCCATGATAGGGTGGGGTAACCAGAATCACCTGCAAATATCGAGGGACAACTGTTAGCCACACACTAACCCATATGGCCCACAACATACCCATGCACCAACATCCACTGAGTGGGAACCAGGGCTCACCTAGTAGCCACATCCGCCTCTGGAGTTGGGCCATCACATTTGAAATACTGCTATTCCTCAGGATAAAAGCATCATGCACTGACCCAGGATACTTAGCATTGACATGGGAGATGTACTGGTCTTCCAAACACACCATCTGCACATTCATCGAGTGATAACTTTTACGGTTTCTGAAGACCTGTTCATTTTGCCGGGGGAGGGGGAATGCAATATGTGTCCCATCAATCGCATCTATGATGTTGGGGATATGTCCCATTGCATAGAAGTCAGTCTTCACTGTGGCCAAATCCACCACCTGGGCGAAAACGATGTAGCTGTTTAATCAGGGCAGACAACACTCTGGTCAGCACTATTGAGGCATTCCTGCTGCCAAGCCCACTGTCACTTGGAAAGAACCAGTTGCCAAACAATGGAGCACAGATAGGACTTGCACAAGAGGGGGGATCCCAGTGGGGTGACGGATAGCAGATATCAGGTCAGGCTCCAATTGGGTACACAGCTCCGTGATTGTGGCCCTGTCCAGTCTATAGGTGAGGATAATGTGCCTGTCCTCCATTGTTGCCAAGTCCACCAGGGGTCTGTCCATGAGGGGATGTCTCCATCTCCTATTCATCCACAGTTGTTGCAATCTATGGGGCAAAAGAGTGAGCAGCTGGTCATTACCTGTATACTGTAACCACTACAGTTCAATGCGTCATTGTGATTTTTAAAATATATTGGTGGCATAAGTCCAAAATGTGAATTTGTGTACTGTGATGCAGTTAGGATCCATGGCCTGCCCCCACCCACGAAATGGCGTCCGCCTGTCCAGAATTGAGGGACAGGTGGAAATTAGGTAATTCCGCTGACGTTGTGCGCCGTTGCGTGAGGCGGTCGAGAACCGCAGTGCAACTCCTCATTGTTTCTCATTGGGCCCTATGGGGTACAGTGGCTAATGGTGATGTACGCCGGCGGTGACGGTATGCACCGCCGTGGACGTGGCAGACATTTTCTATCTGATTCCTCACTTGCTACCTGACCTTTAACAGGAGAGGACCTACACTGCATGTGCTGCTGTGACCTGTGTCTGGAACCGACCATAGCTCGTGTGACTGGGGAAAGGGCCCCTGCCTTCACCTCAGTGGAGTTAGAGCGACTGGTGGATGGGATCCTACCCAAGTACCAACTGCTGTGTGGGCCTCCAGACCAACAGGCGAGTACACTGTGAGCACAATGCATGGGGCATTAATGCATGGGGTGCTGTGTGTGAAGGCCTCATGCCGGGGGGTTGGTGGCTGGGCCATGGGCAGCATGCAGCATGTAGGCTGGGCCATGTCTGTGTGTAAGGGGATGGGAATGGTTATGGTGGGCCATGAGTGTAACAGGCAGGACGGTCTTACTAATACCTTTCCCTGTGTGTATTTCTCTGCAGGTCAGCACCCATCAAAAGAAGGGTATATTGCATGCCATTGCCAAGGATGAGCGGACCCTGGGGGTCTATGGCAGGCAGAGCACCCACTGTCGCAAACGATGGGAGGACCTGAGACGCTGGGCATGGAAGACAGTGGAGGCCCAGCAGGGGTGGCTTCCCAATGAGGAAGGGGTGTACGTCGAACCCTGACCCACCTGATGGCCTGCATACTGGCGGTGGACTATCCGGAGCTAGAGAGGAGGTTGAGGGCATCACAGCAGCAACAAGGGGGTGAGTACAGTGCCCTTCATTACAACTTACACCTGGTGGAGTGGTATCCGGGTGGGGGATGTGGGCCTTGTGGGTGCCCCTAGGCCAGGTCTGACATTGCAGAGTAGGTCCCATGTTGAGCAGTGATCTGATGTGAAAGTCCTCCAACCAAGCACGTAGGCATCCACTACTGGGCAGGGATCTGGGGGTCTCAGGTATGCTGCAATTGGCGGCATGTGTCCCTATCCATGGGCTGGTGACTAGCATTGTAACTGGTAGTGCATTGCCTAGTGCGTAGGGCTGTTCCCTGTGTGTGAGTGTGTTGTGTACGCCAACGGTGGTGTTGGTGCCGTCATTGACCAAGTGTATCCTTAGTCTCCCCCCGCTTTTTGTTTTGTCACTCTGTCCTACAGTGCATTAGCATCATCTGGCGGAGGAGCAGAGGCACCGGCGATGGAGGGAGCTGCATCCAACAGGACCCTGGAGGCCGAATCCACCGACGAGGGTATTAGTGGGATGGAGGGTGAGGGGAGCACCAGGGCGGAGACAGGAGGTGACAGTTCGGACATGGATACCTCCTCCGATAGAAGCTCCCTGGTGGTGGCGGACACCTCTGTGCCCACCCCAGCTACAGGTACAGCCACCACCCCCTGTACCAGCGCCGCCTTCCCAGCAGCCCCTCAGCGAGTTTCCCAAGTCCGCTCACCAAGGAGGGTGGGCATCTTCTTTGCCCCAGGCACCTCAGGCCCTGCCCCACTTAGCCCTGCTGCCCTGAGTGAGGAGGCTATTGACCTCCTGCGATCCATCTCTGTTGGGCAGTCAACCATCGTAAATGCCATCCAGGGGCTGGCAGCCCAAATGCAACAGACCAATGCATTTCTGGAGGGCATTCACACTGGCTTGGCAGCTCAACAGAGATCAATCCAGGCTCTGGCCTCCTCTCTGATGGCAACCATTGTCCATGTTTCCACCCACCCCCCTCCACCTTTCTCCACCCAATCCCATTCCCCTCAACTCCAGCCTATCCCAAGCACACAGGCAGACGAGCATTCACCCAGGACAACACACAAGAGTGGACATGGCAAACACAAGCACCACACTTCATCCCACAGGCACTCACACAAATACCATCCAGATGCAGACATGCCAACATCCACTGCCTCCACTGTGTCACCCTCCTCATCCTCCTCCACCTCCCACCCAGTTGCGTCTCCACTCACACCTGCATGCACTACATCCTC